>NW_027507788.1:5332517-5797517 GCF_037356315.1 Lithobates pipiens
CTCTCTCTCCCCCTCCCCCCCCCCTCTCTCTCTCCCTCCCCCTCTCTCTCTCTCTCTCTCTCCCTCCCCCCTCTCTCTCTTCTCTCTCTCTCCCTCCCCCCTCTCTCTCTTCTCTCTCTCCCCCTCCCCCCTCTCTCTCTCTCTCTCTCTCCCCCTCTCTCTCTTCTCTCTCACCCCTCTCTCTGTCTATATACAAAGTATATACAATAAGAGTCATATGTGCTAAGATTTGGGACAGCTCAGTATTTACAAATCTTTAGACTCTAATCTTACAAATCTTTAAACTTTACTATTAGGTAATTTTGATCCAAATTTAAGCTGCATTGTGGGCAATATACATTCCCCCCCCACCCCTCCTCCCAACAAAACATATGAAGAAGTCCCCCATTCAACAATCATATATTTTAGATAGTAGAGTAATGCAAAGAAATTACTTTTGAAATGTTGTGTTTACCTGCTAGGCTACTGGATTTATAGGTCCTTCATGGATATAGGATGTACATTTTTCGGAAAAAGTTTCCACCAAAAAAAATAAAAAAATAACTTTAGCGCAGTACGCCGAGCCGGTTCAATCCTGCCGTTTATAACTGTGCATTTGTCAGGAGAACTACCATTAAAGACTGTGAATAATTTACATTCTCTGGGTTTTATGTTCCGTACGTGGAATTAGCCTATGTTAGGTTCAGACTGTTGATTAGCTTCGATTGACTTGTTTGCCGCATCTTGGATTCCACTAAACACAAAATGATAAAAAACAGGTTCTGTCCGTGACCATCTGAACTTGCTCAGCGCGTACCCTTCACTGGCAGAACAAGGACGAGGGGAAGAGAAAGCCTTTTGGTGACGGCACAGTCTGAAGATTTGTATCCACGAATCTGGGCGACACGTCTTCTGCTAGGAAGCGCAAGTGAAAGTTCCTGCTGAGGCAATAGATGTTGTTGTCTATAACCACGCACTGGAAGGGTGCTGGGTAAGGCATTGGGTACGTGGCACATTCATACCAAATCCTGGCTCTGATGTTACAGCGGTGGACGCTGATGCCCATGTTGCGGTTCAAATCAAACCGATACAGAAAACTTTTGGCGGCCACCATCTCTGTGGTTCGGTCTTTGCTGCCGCTGATGAGACTGTTCTTCCAGACTTTTTCACGTTCACGATACCTTAGCAGCATATAACGAAAGGTTCCACCAGTCACAAAAATCTCATCGTCGCAGGCAGTTGCCATGTGGGCGACAGCAAAGGTATCATTTGGAAGAGGGGCCACGTAGGACCACCGGTTTTGACGTGGGTCGTACCTTTCGACTGTGTGAAGGCACTCGCCCCCGATGGCGTACAGGAAACCATTGAGCGCCACAAGTTTGCAGTGAGGCCTACCTTCATTCAGAGTGCTGATTTCCTTCCACATGTGCGTTAGAGGGTTGTAGCACAGGACGCGCCTTGATGGCTTCATTTCCCTTCCGAGACCATCACATCCAAGGACAATAAAAAGATAATTAAACATCGTTGCCATTGAGCTGCCTCTGCTGACGGCTTCGATTGGGATTTGAGATAAAGAATGCCACACATCCTTGTCGGTATCATAATAACTTAGACTGCTCTTGTTTTGGGCTGCAGAGGTGGCTTGAGTATCAATGTCGGCGACAACCACATACTGTCTACCCTTCATTCTGCCTTCCAGAATTAGATCTCTCTCAGTGACGTTAAGCCTTCCATAGATTGAGGAATTCTGCAGCACTTGTAGGTAGTCGTTGCTCATTACGTTGTAGGCAGCTGTTTTAAGGGTTTCAAGGTTGTGTTTCTTGGCCAAGCAGAGGACCTCATAGCAGTTCCCCAAATCAATGTGTATATCTGATACAGACTCTGGGGTCAAAGAAACTTTGTAGGTACCAGGGCCTGTCTGTATACATAGAGCTGCACCAATGTTCTGGTCTACTGTGTTGGAAAATGAAGTTGGTAAATTGGCAGCAGCAGAGTCGCCGGAGCTGGTTACCTGACTTTCTGCTTGTTGCTCTTCATTATTGTCATTGGAGAAGTCTTGTTCTTGGAATTGATTTGCTTGATCTGGTGTCTTATTGTTGAAATCACCTGCTGCGTTTTCCACACTCGTCTGAGCTGATTCATTTTCCTTCAGTGTGGGTAGATCGTTTTTTATATAAGTGAGTTCTGACTGTGGAGCACGTACCTCAGTAACTGACTGAGATGTGATCTGCTGAGGGTCTCCGTCGATATCTGTACCCTCAACTCCCGTGTTACTGTGCTGTTTTAGTAATGCGGTTACTTGATTCATATCATCGCCTTTGGTTTCTTCTTCTGTGGTCTCTAAAAGGTCTTTCAGATCCATATGTGTCTCCTTTTCTTCTGCTGATGTTATAATAAGGAGTGGGGTTCGCAGAGAGTCATCCCTAGAGAGTGGGGTTCGTGGAGAGTCATCCCTAGAGAGTGAGGTTTGTGGAGAGTCATCCCTAGAGAGTGGGGTTCGTGGAGAGTCATCCCTAGAGAGTGGGATTCGTGAAAAGTCATCCCTAGAGAGTGGGGTTCGTGAAAAGTCATCCCTAGAGAGTGGGGTTCGTGGAGAGTCATCCCTAGAGAGTGGGGTTTGTGAAGAGTCATCCCTAGAAAGTGGGGTTCGTGAAGAGTCATACCTAGAGAGTGGGGTTCGTGAAGAGTCATCCCTAGAAAGTGGGGTTCGTGGAGAGTCATACCTAGAGAGTGGGGTCCACGGAGAGTCATCCCTAGACAGTGGGGACTGAGGAGAGTCATCCCCAGTGTCCAAAGTGTTCAGTGCTGTGACCGATTGTGATGCAGACTCAATGTGATGGTTATGAATTTTCCCTTTATAGCCCCCCGGTACCAAAGTCTGTAGAGCGTTGCCATCTTCAGCGATGGGGCCCTCCTGCATTTGGTCCTCAGACGTGGAAGAGAACCTGTGCAATTCTTCATTTGAGTCCTCACCATTGGTTTCCTCTTCTGTGGCCTCCACAAGGTCTTTGAGATCTCTATGTGTTTCCTTTTCTTCCTCCGATGCTGGCATATGTGATGTTATAATAGAGAGTGGGGACTGCGGAGAGTCGTCCCTAGAGATTGGGGACTGCGGAGAGTCATCCCTAGAGAGTGGGGACTGCGGAGAGTCATCCCTAGAGAGTGGGGACTGCGGAGAGTCATCCCTAGAGAGTGGGGACTGCGGAGAGTCATCCCTAGAGAGTGGGGACTGCGGAGAGTCGTCCCTAGAGAGTGGGGACTGCGGAGAGTCATCCGCAATGCCCAAAGTGTTTATTGCTGTGACCGAATGGGATGTAGACTCAACGTGATAGTTGTAAATTTTCCCTCGAAGGCCTCCCGGTAGCAGAGTCTGGAGTGCATTGCCATCTTCAGTGGTGAGGCCCTCCTGCATTTGGACCTCAGACGTGGAAGAGAACCTGTGCAGTTCCTGCTTTCTTTCATTTTGGTGACTTAAGGATAAGTCAATGGAGCTAAGCACCGTAATGTTCTTGGGGACCGGTTCTGAGGGTCCTTTCACCAGCTCCGGCTTCTCCAGCATTTCTCTACCTTCTGGATCCTCTCTGCATTGCTCGCTCTGGGTTTTGTTGACAGTTTCCATCCCATCGCACTCGTCCTCCTGGTCGGTGGTGTCATCTCCATGATGACCACGGCTTTGCAGGGGATCGGAATTGTTGCGCAACTCTTCCGTAGCTTCTCCGCCGTAATCATTTTGGTCTTTATTGATAACATCAGCAGTTTCAAATCCCTCCTGAGCCGCGATATGAACTTCGTGTGTACTGAGCAAAGAATCAGCAAAGGGTTTTCTTGCAGGATCTGTGACTAAGCCGTTCTGCAGGTTACTGTTTACACGTCTGAATCTCAGATTACTGCTTTCATCACCTGCGAGCTCTCCCCGGGGGCTGACATCGCCCTCGGCACTTCTGAGATCGGGACCATGTTGGTCCGATGGCTCACATCTCTCCGGGGCTCGGAACTTATAGAATCTATAGGCCAGACCCAAAAGGAATAAGGCGGCTGCAGACAGGACGACTTTCCCTACCAGCTGCATGTCCAACTGCCACGCTCTGCTCTCCCACACCGTGTTAATCATTATTCTATATCAAGTGAGAGCTGAAGAATGTCAGGAATCCACGCAATTATTCTGCCTGTTGAAAACCAGTTGGGTCTGCTCTAGTTAAGTCAGCCGGAGTTTCCGTGCCACGGATGCGCGGTCAGTGACAAGGTGAGCACAGGCGGTCCAAGATCCAGAAATACTGGCCGCTTCCTCCATAGCCCTCCACCATCTGCTCTGCACAAAACTTTGCATATTTAAGCAACATAGGAAGGGCAGGGAAACAAATACCCGTGGAAACAATACAACACCGAGCTACTGTTTGCTAAGCAAATACTATTCCTGTTTGCAGGAGATTTATATTCAACAATAGCTGGACAGCTCGACTTCTGTAGAAGGGTGACACGTCCTGGTTGTAAATACAAAAGCCGGAATAATGGATCCTCTAGAGACACACACGTATTCTTCACTGTAACACAAGATACACAATAACAATTTACAACTTATCGGAACACTAAATGGGCCCCGTAATCATTTAAACTCTGTGTTGAAGGCCACATTTATTCTACTGTAGACTGGATCCTGGTGCTGTCCAATGTGCCGAGTATCATTTGGAATGTTTTACCTGAAAGAGATCAGAAGTAACTGCTTTTTGGGTCAAGTTGGCTTGAACCAGAGGAGTGACTAGAACCTTCAGGGCTCTGGTGCAAGAAACCATGAAGGGCCTTCCTGACCACTGGGGCCTTACCATCAGTCCCTGGGCCGTTCGGCGACTCTTTCTTCTGGCTCCAATGCCTTATCATCCGAGCCCGGGGCACTTTCCCCTGACCACCAAGGCCTTTCCAGCGCTCCCCAGGGCCCTTTCTTCTAGGTTCTGGGGCCCTTTCCTCTGGTTCTGTGACTCTTTCCTTTTGGTTCCAGGGCCATTTCCCCTGACCACCAAGGCCTTTCCAGCGCTCCCCAGGGCCCTTTCTTCTAGGTTCTGGGGCCCTTTCCTCTGGTTCTGTGACTCTTTCCTTTTGGTTCCAGGGCCCTTTCCCCTGACCACCAAGGCCTTTCCATCGCTCCCCTGGGCCCTCTCTTCTAGGTTCTGGGGCCCATTCCTCTGGCTCCAAGGCCCTATCATCCGAGTCTGGGGCCCTTTCCCCTGACCACCAAGGCCTTTCCAGCGCTCCCCAGGGACCTTTCTTCTAGGTTCTGGGGCCCTTTCCTCTGGTTCTGCGACTCTTTCCTTTTGGTTCCAGGGCCCTTTCCCCTGACCACCAAGGCCTTTCCAGTTCTCCCCAGGGCCCTCTCCTCTAGGTTCTGGGGCCCATTCCTCTGGCTCCAAGGCCCTATCATCCGAGTCTGGGGCCCTTTCCCCTGACCACCAAGGCCTTTCCAGCGCTCCCCAGGGCCCTTTCTTCTAGGTTTTGAGGCGCTTTGCTCTGGTTCTGTGACTCTTTCCTTTTGGTTCCAGGGCCCTTTCCCCTGACCACCAAGGCCTTTCCATCGCTCCCCTGGGCTCTCTCCTCTAGGCTCTGAGGCCCATTCCTCTGGGTCCAGGGCCCTTCCTGCCAAGCCCGGGGCCCTTCATTTCAACAGGTGCCATCTTAATGCGACTCAAGTCTCAGCAACAAACTAAGGACTCCTGCGCTGCTTTTTCTGTGACTTTGGTGCAATTTGAGTGCCATAGACTGCAATGTGAAATCCCAAAAGCAGCAAGCAAGCGGCAAGTTAGTCCCAAGGGTATCGCAAGCAATCCAAACTTGCAATCTCAGGAGCCTGCACACCTCCCACTCCCAAGATTGAAATTTTGGATTGCTACAGCAACAGACTGGGCTAGCACCCCGGTCTATATTGTAGCAGCAGTCTGCTACTGCCGGCTTACCTAGAGCAGCAGATGTACAATATGTATATGGAAATCACAAGCAAGTCAAAGGACTTTGGGGTTGCTGGAGTGTGAACAGAACCATATAGTCCTGCAGCAGGCCCCCCACTATGGCAGAACACCCAGGCCCAGAGACATGTGTGATCTTTACGACCCTGGTAGTTCCGCCAGTGACTTGAACAGAGGGGTAGTTAAAACTCAATTTTACATTTAAATCCACTAAACCACTTCCCTGGTGCACCAAAACAAACGCTGTGCAAAATCTTTCAGTTGGTTTTCTTTAGAAAGCCCCCCCTTACATCAGGGTCCCCATCAGTGCCCCCCCTACATCAGGGTCCCCTTCAGAGCCCTCCTTGTATCAGGGTCCCCATCAGAGCCCCCTTACATCAGGGTCCTCATCAGAGCCCCCTTACATCAGGGTCCCCATCAGAGCCCCCTTACATCAGGGTCCCCATCAGAGCCCCCTTACATCAGGGTCCCCATCAGTGCCCCCCCTACATCAGGGTCCCCTTCAGAGCCCTCCTTGTATCAGGGTCCCCATCAGAGCCCCCTTACATCAGGGTCCTCATCAGAGCCCCCTTACATCAGGGTCCCCATCAGAGCCCCCTTACATCAGGGTCCCCATCAGAGCCCCCTTACATCAGGGTCCCCATCAGAGCCCCCCTTACATCAGGGTCCCCACCAGAGCCCCCCTACATCAGGGTCCCCATCAGAGCCCCCCCCCTACATCAGGGTCCCCATCAGAGCCCTCCTTGTATCAGGGTCCCCATCAGAGCCCCCCTTATATCAGGGTCCCCTTCAGAGCCCCCTTACATCAGGGTCCCCATCAGAGCCCCCTTACATCAGGGTCCCCATCAGAGCCCCCTTACATCAGGGTCCCCATCAGAGCCCCCTTACATCAGGGTCCCCATCAGAGCCCCCTTACATCAGGGTCCCCATCAGAGCCCCCTTACATCAGGGTCCCCATCAGAGCCCTCCTTGTATCAGGGTCCCCATCAGAGCCCCCCTTATACCTGAGTCCCCATCAGAGCCCCCCTTACATCAGGGTCCTCATCAGAGCCCCCCCTTACATCAAGGTCCTCATCAGAGCCCCCCCTTACATCAGGGTCCTCATCAGAGCCCCCCCTTACATCAAGGTCCTCATCAGAGCCCCCCCTTACATCAGGGTCCTCATCAGAGCCCCCCCTTACATCAAGGTCCTCATCAGAGCCCCCCCTTACATCAGGGTCCTCATCAGAGCCCCCTTACATCAGGGTCCTCATCAGAGCCCCCCTTATATCGGGGTCCCCATCAGAGCCCCCTTACATCAGGGTCCTCATCAGAGCCCCGCCCTTACATCAGGGTCCTCATCAGAGCCCCGCCCTTACATCAGGGTCCTCATCAGAGCCCCGCCCTTACATCAGGGTCCTCATCAGAGCCCCCCTTACATCAGGGTCCCCATCAGAGCCCCCTTACATTAGGGTCCCCATCAGAGCCCCCCCTTACATCAGGGTCCTCATCAGAGCCCCCTTACATCAGGGTCCCCATCAGAGCCCCCCCTTACATCAGGGTCCCCATCAGAGCCCCCCTTATATCATGGTCCCCATCAGAGCCCCCCCTTATATCAGGGTCGCCATCAGAGCCCCCTTATATCAGGGTCCCCATCTGATCCCCCACTTACTTCAGGGTCCCCATCAGAGCCGCCTTACATCGGGGTCCCCATCAGAGCCCTCCTTGTATCAGGGTCCCCATCAGAGCCCCCCTTATATCAGGGTCCCCATCAGAGCCCCCCTTAAATCAGGGTCCCCTTCAGAGCCCCCCTTATACCTGAGTCCCCATCAGCGCCCCCCTTACATCAGGGTCCCCATCAGAGCCCCCCCTTACATCAAGGTCCTCATCAGAGCCCCCCCTTACATCAAGGTCCTAATCAGAGCCCCCCCTTACATCAGGGTCCTCATCAGAGCCCCCCTTACATCGGGGTCCCCATCAGAGCCCCCTTACATCAGGGTCCTCATCAGAGCCCCGCCCTTACATCAGGGTCCTCATCAGAGCCCCACCCTTACATCAGGGTCCTCATCAGAGCCCCGCCCTTACATCAGGGTCCTCATCAGAGCCCCGCCCTTACATCAGGGTCCTCATCAGAGCCCCGCCCTTACATCAGGGTCCCCATCAGAGCCCCCCTTACATCAGGGTCCCCATCAGAGCCCCCCTTACATCAGGGTCCCCATCAGAGCCCCCCTTACATCAGGGTCCCCATCAGAGCCCCCCCTTACATCAGGGTCCTCATCAGAGCCCTCCTTACATCAGGGTCCACATCAGAGCCCCCCTTACATTTGGGTCCCCATCAGAGCCCCCCCTTACATCTGGATCCCCATCAGAACCCCCCCCTATATCTGTGTCCCCATCAGAGCCCCCCTTACATCAGGGTCCCCTTCAGAGTCCCCCCTTACATCTGGGTTCTCCCTTTACATCAGGATCCTCATTAGAGTCCCCCCCCCCCCCCCATACATCAAGTCCCATCTTACATTAGTAAAAGATCAGAGTCCCCTCTTACATTGGAGTCCCCATCAGGGTCCCCCCTTAACAATCAGGGTTCCCCTTACATCTGGATCCCCTATCAGAGTCCCCCCTTAAATCTGGGTTGTCATTCAAGTCGCATCTTAGGTCAAGGTCTCTATCAGTGTCCCCTCTTACATTGCAGTCCCCCCCCCCTTACTTCAAGGTCCCCATCAGAGTTCCCCCCTTACAACATGGTCCCCATCAGAGTCTATGCTTACATCATGGTCCCCATGAGAGTTGCTTCTTACATCAGGGTCTCCATCAGAGCCCACCTTACATCTGGGTCCTTCATCACAGCCCCCCCCCCCATTACGTCGGGGTCCCCCTTTACATCAGAGTGCCATCTTACATCAGGGTCCTCCTTATATCAGGTTGAAGCAGATACCATAGGCAGCCTCTGCTGACCTGAATCCTCAGTCTGTGGCGCTGAGTCAATGACCCAAGTCCGATAAAATCCTGGATCGGGCCAGATGTGGCGTGTGGTCCATAGTCTGTAGACCCCGAATTTAGAACCTTTCATGCTCCAGGCATGTTGGACCCAAGCATTGGGCTCAGGAACACACGCGGGTTCCTTATGTACAAGTCATTCTCTATCTCAGCAATTGTACAGTGATTTTTTTACATTTATTTTTTCCAAATGCAGTCACATTCCGGTGGTCATAAAACCAAGTCCCCGTTATGGGTTTATATGCATCTTTTAGCATTAGCTGTTCCAGCAAAATTGATCTAATTTCTATGTATGTCGTACCTAAATTATGACTATAGACTATGCAGTAAATTTTCGGGGGGTTGGCGTCCCTTTTCCTTTCCAGAACGCAGCCCTTTTTATATGCTAATGGGCTCCTCCCGACCCCTGACCTCAGCGGGCCGTTCTCTACTCCGTAAGGAACAGTTAATTTCCGCGTAACGTACTGCCGCGTATTAAACCTTTTATTTATCGCTTTCCTCGGGGAAGCTCGCGCGTCCGACGCGGCAGAGGACACGAGCCAGAAGCGTGAAGGTGCCTCTTATTTCCTCCTCCTGGAAACGATCACTTTAGGAGGCCATCTGTAAGGAGCGTGGCATTTAGGAGAAACGAATTGTCAAATCGGCGGGAAAGATGCGCCGGGTCAACGTTTGAACGAACGTCGGGCTCGTTGCTACACAAAGTTAGATATTGATTAAAAAGGGGAGGGGGAGGGGGGAAGAAAGATACCTTTTTAGTATCCAAATCTAATTTTAAACCGCCGCCACCAACTTTATTTTTGACATATGGCATCTGGCGGTGGCACGTGTTTAAATATGCGAGGCTGGATGCGGTCCCAGGGGCTGAGACGGCGTTCGCGAGAAATACATTATTTTTTAAAAGAGAACAAGGAGATGAAAGGAACAAATGAAGACAGCGGCTGAATTAAAAGATAATTGGAGGCTACAGAAGCCAGCATGTGTACGGGGCGTCCTTCTCCCCTCCCTTTGTCTCCACTTTGTATGATTTTCGGAGCGCCGGCGTTTGTTCAGACACAAGACCATAATATGATGTACAAACGCATGGTGAGAAATGTAAATAAATACGTCGCTTTCTTCCAAGATATCCATACATGGAAGCCTTTGATTGTTTCTTACACAATGATCAGAGCCTAGAAAGACCATGTGTTTGTCGGGCCGGATGGTATGTTTTAGATAGACTCCCCTGCACATGAAAGCATTGGGGACCTGGCTTCAAGTGGATGTTCAGGTATTACCCAAATGTACTCTTAAACTTGCCTCTTGCCCTCTGGAAACACTGGGAACTTGCCTTCAAATTTATGTCAAGGTATTACCAAAATGTACCCCTAAACGTGCCTCTTGCCCTCTGGAAACACTGGGAACTTGCCTGAAAGTGTATGTCCAAGTATTACCCAAACATACCCCCAAACTTGCCTCTTGCCCTCTGGTAACACTGGGAACTTGCCTGAAAGTGTATGTCAGGGTATTACCCAACTCTACCCCCAAACTTTCCTCTTACTCTCTGGAAATACAGGGAACTTTCCTTCAAGTGGATGTCCAGGTATTACCCAAATGTGCCCCTAAAATTGCCTCTTCCCCTCTGAAAGCACTGGAAACTTGCCTTCAAGTATATGTCAAGGTATTACCCATATGAACCCCCAAACTTGCCTCTTCCTCTCTGTTAACACTGGGAACTTGCCTGAAAGTGAATGTCAATTTATTACCCAACTGTACCCCCAAATTTGCCTCTTACTCTGTGGAAAAACTGGGGCTTGCCTTCAACTGTATGTCCAGGTATTACCCAAATGTACCCTCAAACTTGCCACTTCCCCTCTGAAAACACAGGGAACTTGCCTGAAAGGGTATGTCCAGGTATTACCCAAATGTACCCCCAAACTTGCCTCTTCCCCTCTGGAAACAATGGGAACTTGTCTTCAAGTGTATGTCAAGGTATTACCCAAATGTACCCCTAAACTTGCCTCTTCCCCTCTGGAAACACTGGGAAGTTGCCTTCAAGTATATGTCCCGGTATTAATCAAATGTATCACCCTAAAATTGCCTCTGCCCCTCTGGCTACACTGGGAACTTGCCTGAAAGTGTATGTCTAGGTATTATCCAACTGTACCCCTGAACTTGCCTCTTACGCTCTGGAAAAACTGGGGACTTGCCTTCAAGTGTATGTCAAGGTTATACCGAAATGTACCCCTAAACTTGCCTCTTCCCCTCTGGAAACACTTGGAACTTGCCTTCAAGTGTATGTCAAGGTTATACCAAAATTACCCCTAAACTTGCCTCTTTCCCTCTGGGAACACTGGAAACTTGCCTTCAATTATATGTAAAGATATTACCCAACTGTACTCCTAAACTTGCTTCTTCCCCTCTGGATTCACTGGGAACTTGCATTCAAGTGTATGTCCAGGTATTGCCCAAATGTAACCCCAAACTTGTCTCTTCCCCCTCTGGTAACACTGAGAACTTGCCTGAAAGTGTATGATAAGGTATTACCCAAATGCACCCCTAAACTTTCCATTTCCCCTCTGGAAACAATGGGAACTTGCCTTTAAGAGTATGTCCAGGTATTACCCAAATGTACCCCCAAACTTGCCTCTTCCCCTCTGGTAACACTGTGAACTTGCCTGAAAGTGTATGTCCAGGTATTATCCAACTGTACCCCTGAACTTGCCTCTTACGCTCTGGAAAAACTGGGGACTTGCCTTCAAGTGTATGTCAAGGTTATACCGAAATGTACCCCTAAACTTGCCTCTTCCCCTCTGGAAACACTTGGAACTTGCCTTCAAGTGTATGTCAAGGTTATACCAAAATTACCCCTAAACTTGCCTCTTTCCCTCTGGTAACACTGTGAACTTGCCTGAAAGTGTATGTCCAGGTATTATCCAACTGTACCCCTGAACTTGCCTCTTACGCTCTGGAAAAACTGGGGACTTGCCTTCAAGTGTATGTCAAGGTTATACCGAAATGTACCCCTAAACTTGCCTCTTCCCCTCTGGAAACACTTGGAACTTGCCTTCAAGTGTATGTCAAGGTTATACCAAAATTACCCCTAAACTTGCCTCTTTCCCTCTGGTAACACTGTGAACTTGCCTGAAAGTGTATGTCCAGGTATTATCCAACTGTACCCCTGAACTTGCCTCTTACGCTCTGGAAAAACTGGGGACTTGCCTTCAAGTGTATGTCAAGGTTATACCGAAATGTACCCCTAAACTTGCCTCTTCCCCTCTGGAAACACTTGGAACTTGCCTTCAAGTGTATGTCAAGGTTATACCAAAATTACCCCTAAACTTGCCTCTTTCCCTCTGGTAACACTGAGAACTTGCCTGAAAGTGTATGATAAGGTATTACCCAAATGCACCCCTAAACTTTCCATTTCCCCTCTGGAAACAATGGGAACTTGCCTTTAAGAGTATGTCCAGGTATTACCCAAATGTACCCCCAAACTTGCCTCTTCCCCTCTGGTAACACTGTGAACTTGCCTGAAAGTGTATGTCCAGGTAATACCAAAGGTACCCCTAAACTTGCCTCTTCCCCCCTGGAAACGCTCAAAACTTGCCTTCAAGTGTATGTCAAGGTATTACCCAAATGTACCCCTAAACTTGCCTCTTCCCCTCTGGAAACAATGGGAACGTGCCTTAAAGTGTATGTCAAGGTATTACCCAAATGTACCCCTAAACTTGCCTCTTCCCCTCTGGAAACAATGGGAACGTGCCTTAAAGTGTATGTCAAGGTATTACCCAAATGTACCCCTAAACTTGCCTCTTGGGGAGCTTTGGATATCTTGTCTTACAGGTACAACCAGCCCTCTGAAGGCAAGCACAATGCTGATGGTGGGGGACTCTTGACATCTAATGTAAGGGGGGGGGGTGCTTTTGACATCTTGTCTTACAGATACAACCGGTGAAAGCAATCCTAATGCTGATGGTGTGTGTGTGTGTGTGTGTGGGGGGGGGGGTTGGGGCTCTTGACAGCTGATGTAAGGGAGGGTGGGGTGCTCTTGACATCTTGTCTTACGGATACAACCGGCCCTATGAAAGCAATCATAATGCTGATGGTGGGGCGACTCTTGACATCTGATGTAGGGGTGTGGGGTGCTCTGGACATCTTGTCTTGCAGATACAATGGCCCTCTGAAGGCATCAACCATAATGCTGATGCAGCCCGCAATTAAATTGAGTTCGACACTCCTGCCCTAGGGGGGAACCCTAAACTTAGCAGATGCAAGTTATTTCCTTTTTGATTTCGTGGGGAAATCTTAAAGGTAATTGCTGTATTTACGACACTATAAGGGCTCTGCCGGGTCCCTCTTTTCTTTAGGTGGACATCCTGTGTCACTGCAAGGGTCTACAACCAACCTCTTCATTGCTGAAGCCCTCAGATCCCCTTGGATCGCACCACCCGAATCCCAATCCTATGTGTAGTCTTGTTTTAGTCAATAACAAAAAACACTATACTTCTAAATTCTGTATGCAAGATGAGAAAGCTTTGTGTAAATGGAACGTCAGAAACCATAGCATTAATACAAGGGAGTCGGCATGTCTGCCTCGCCAGCTACACAGCCTGGCTTGTAGAGTGTAGCAGCGCGGCATTGGAGTGTTAAATGACTTGCTTTTCCTATTAAGAAATTCACATGGCGACTAATGCTCAGATTGTACATGACAAGGCCTGTTGTCGTAGAACGCCTGCTAGAAGATGTCACCACTTCACTAAGTCAATGGAATAAAATCTCGTGTATTATTTCTGCACCCAGAACTTTTGTATTAAGGAGACGTGAAAACACCCGGCGCTGGTGAAATCCCGAAATGTGAATAGTTTAACGCAATATAGGCGTAAGCCTGGCAGAAGAGTCGTCTGAGGTACCAGCTGCAGAATAAAGGGACACATTGAGCCCGCTCTACGGAACGTTTCTGTTCCATTTTTAAAATCTCAACATAGAGAATTATAGGGATCATTTTTACATAACAGCTGCATCATTCTACATGGACCGTGATAGCCTTCTGCCACATCTTCATCTACTAAAGGCGGCTATTATCATAGTTTCATCGTTGATGGTTTTCTTGTCTAAGAAGATCTGCAGAATTTATGTTTGGTTTATGATGGCCAAAAATGGGCAGCAGTGGTCTTTGTTGAACTGCAACCCCACCACAAAAAGGGGAGCTGACAGAGGAGGGAGGAGGAGTGATCCCAAGGGCAGCAGAGTGGGGATTGTGGAGAGGCAAACACAAGAAATGTGTGGCCTAATCTAGTGGGGATAGTAATGGTGGGGTGGATTTTGAGTAACAACTGAATCCCAAAGGGGCAAAAGGCTCCAAGATGTCCCCAACCATGGAACTGCAGTAAACCCAAGATGGTACTTTTGTTCTCTTCCCCTTCTCTTTCCCTGAAGGCTTACCTTTCCGAAGGGTCCCAGCTAATTGGATAAAGACCAAAGGTGTAATTAGAACCTTGCAAGAAATGATGAAGTATCCCATGATCGCTGGGGTCCTTTCCATCGGTCCCAGGGCCCTTCCTTCTGAACCCGAGGTCCTTCCCCCCCCCCCAATTGGATGGAGACCAGTGGCGTAACTAGAACCTTTTAAGAAACCACACAGGGTCCCCTGATCACTGGGGTCCTTTCTATCGCTCCCGGGCTCCTTTCCATCGGTCACAGGCTCCTTTCCATCGGTCCCAGGGCCCTACTCTCTCAGCCTGAGGCCCTTTACCCTCCAATTTGATGAGGACCAGAGGCATAACTAGAACCTTACAAGAAACCACACAGGGTCCCCTGATCGCTGGGCGCCTTTCCATCAGTCCCAGGCTCCTTCCCATCAGTCCCGGGCTCCTTTCCATAGGTCCCAGGGCCCTACTCTCTCAGCCTGAGGCCATTTTCCCTCAATTGGATGAGGTCCAGAGGCATAACTAGAACCTTGCAAGAAACCATGAAGAGCCCCCTGATCACCGGGTCCTTTCCATCGGTGCTGGGGCCCTTCCCTCTGAGCCCCAGGGTCCTACCCCTGATTGAGTGAAGACCAGATGTGTAACTGGAATCCTGCAAGAAACTCTGAAGGGCCCCTCATCACCAGATCCCTATCCATCAGTCCCAGAGCCCTTCCCTCTCAGCCTGAGGCCATTTTCCCTCAATTGGATGAGGACCAGAGGCATAACTAGAACCTTGCAAGAAATCGTGAAGAGCCCCTTGATAATCGGGTCCTTTCCATTGGTGCTGGGGCCCTTTCAGTTAGTGCCAGGGCCCTTTCTATGGGTCCCGGGGCCCTTCCCTTCCGAACCTGAGGCCCTTCCCCCTGACTGGATGAAGACCAGAGTTGTAATTGGAACCTTGCAAGAAATCATGAAGGGGCCCCTGATTGCCCGGGCCCTTTCGATAGGTCCCGGGGCTCTTTTCATTGATCCTGGGGCCCTTACCACTGATCCTGTGGCCCTTTACACCTGTCACAGGGCCCTTTTAAAAGCTCCTGTCCATACTACATCACATAAGGTTACGTGACAAGTCTAAACAGCAACGGGCCCCCGCCATGGTGGCTTGAACGCCAGGGCCCAGTCGCAAGTGCGACCTTGGTAGTTCCGCCACTGATGAAGACCTTTACTCAAGGACACCTCTGCAACATCCTATTGCAGTTCTATCTGTAACCTCATAGGAGGGGGACTGGTTGCAAATCCTGTGCTACCTCTTGGGACAATGAGCTTGGTCCTTCCTGGCCAAGCTTCTTCTTTCATTTTATTTTTTTCTTGATAGGTTGTCACGCTTACCAAGTGCTACTCTTAATACTGCTTGGCTTTTTTAGCCAGGCATTAGTTATTTTGATGGTTGGTGTTCTTCTCAGAGGCTGAGTAGGTTTCACATTTGAATTATTAAATAATCAAGAGCTTTCGAAATGATGTAAACCATTGACGAATGCTGCGGTCATAGCTTTCATGCCATGTTCGGGTGTCCATTTCAGAAGGGAAGTGGTACAAGGGAAAGGTAGGGTACATTCTTGGGAAGGGTGGGAAGGTTCTTTCTGATCCCATGGTTTTTCTAAAGAGAAAGTCAGGCTAAATGGAAGATGTAGCTCGTTGGATGGTGTTGGAGGTTTCAGGTGGTGGAGAGCCAAATTGTGATGAGCTGAGGTGAGACAGTATTAGTATAAAGGGTGGTAGAGATTTTGATGAGAAATTTGGTGAGAAGGATGCTAAATAAGGAAATTTAAGTAACAAATTTGCCTATAGACCTCAGATGACAGTCAAGCCAAGACTTTCCTCTTGAATTAATAGATAACCAAGGCCACCTTTGATTGTCAGGTGATATCCACAATCAGGGCCGCTGATAGAAATCATGGGGCCCCGTACAGCTTACCTGATGGGGCCCCCTTCAGCTCCACCCTAGCCCCGCCCCTGGTCCCTCCTTCAGCCCCGCCCTGCCCATGGCCCCTCCCCAGACCCCACCTTGAAACAAAGTGCAGGTTTGTCTACAAGTGATAGGCATAGGTGGCACTGTCTGTAGCACATTACGGCATTGGAGGCATGGGTGGCACTGTCTCTGCAGGCAGCACATGCATTATGGGCCATAATGCATGTGCTACTGGCAGACAGTGCTGCCAATGCCGTAATGTGCTGCAAACAGTGCCAGCCGTGACACTAATGGCATAACGCATGTGCTACTTGCTGACAGCGCCACCCATGCCACCAATGCCATATTGTGCTGCAGACAGTGCCACCCATGCCGCCAATGGCATAATGCCATTGGCAGCATGGGTGGCACTGTCTCTGCAGGCATTACATGCGTTTTTACATTAAAGTCATGGGTGTCACTGTCTGCAGCACAATATGGCATTGGCGGCATGGGTGGCACTGTCTGCAGGCAGCACATGTCTTATGGGCCATAACGCATGTGCTACCTGCAGACAGTGCCACCAATGCCATATTCTGCTGCAGACAGTGCCACCCATGAAGAGGCATTCTTTTGCACCCAAAATAGTCCCTCCCCTGCCGCCACCTAGTCTGCGGATATTTATCTGCACCAAAAAAAAAAAACTTAAAAATAACCGGGGGGTGGTGGGGGCTATTAGGTTGGTAGTTGATTCAGACGGACTCTGATCGGCCGTGGCTGGAGGATTTCTTTTTATATTAATTATTTATTTGCTCAGCTTGCCCGGGCCCCCCTGCTGTCCAGGCCCGGTACAACAGGGCCAGTTGTACTGGCCTATCAGCGGCCCTGTCCACAATATCTTATCTCTGTGCATTCTTCAGGGGGGCCAGTGGCATACCTCCCAACTCTCTGAGATGGGAACTAGGGGCACCTACAGCAGGTAAAATAATTATTTGATCCCCTGCAGGTTTTGTAAGTTTGCCGCCTTCAAATAGGAGAAAATGTGCGGCGGGTTTTTATTCTTCGACAAGCGGCCGTTTTTTATGGGCTGTGTTTGCAGAATGGATAATTCATTTCTCTTAATTAACAGGTTTAAAATGGTATTACCGAGAGGAGGATTTAGAGCTGAGGGAGAATAGTAAATTGCGGCTGCTCTGGAGGAGTTCAGGATTTAGACCCAATACACAGTGGGGGGGAAATAATCATTCATTCCCCTGCAGATTGTGTAAGTTTTGCCCACTTACAAAGAAATGAAGGGTCTATAATTTTTTATCATAAGTGTATTTTATATGATAGAGACAGAATATCAACCAAAAATCCAGAAAAAAAACACACATGATACAAATGTTATAAATGGAGTTGCAGTTCAGTGAATAAAATAAATATTTGATCCCCAAGCAAAACAGGACTTAGTAGTTGGTGGAGAAACCCTTGTTGGCGATCACAGAGGTCAGACGTTTCTTGTAGGTGGTCTCCAGGTTTGCACATCTCAGGAGGGATTTTGGTCCTCTCTTCTTTACAGATCTTCTCTAAATCCTTAAGGTTTCTTGGCAACTCGAAGTTTCAGCTCCTCCATACTTTTTCTATAGGATTAAGGTCTGGAGACTGGCTAGACCCCTCCATGACCTTAATGTGCTTCGTCTTGGACCACTCCTTTGTTGCCTTGGTGGTATGTTTTGGGTCATTGTCATGCTGGAAGAGACCCGTCCATGACCCATCTCCAGTGTTCTGGCTGAGGGAGAAAGGTTCTCCTCCAAGATCTTACAATACATGGCCCCGTCCATTGGCCCCTCAATGTGGCAAAGTAGGACTGTACCTTTAGCAGAGAAACAGCTCCAAAGCCTCATGTTTCCACCTCCATGCTTGGCTGTAGGGATGATGTTCTTAGGGTCATAGTCACCATCTTTCTTCTTCCAAACACAGCGAGTCCCAATCCTCAAGAAGGCACATGCACAGTCTTGCCAATAAACATCTAAATGATTTCGAGAAGGATCGGGAGAAAGTTCTGTGGTCAGATGAGACCCAAATTGGGCTCTTTGACATTAACTCGACTCTCCGTGTTTGGAGGAAGAAAAATGGTGACTATGACCCTAAGAACACCATCCCTACAGTCACACACGGAGGGGGGAACATGATGCTTTGGGGCCGTTTCTCTGCTAAAGGTACAGGCCGACTTTGCCACATTGAAGGACCAATGAACGGGGGTCATGTATTGTAAGATCTTGGAGGAGAACCTTCTTCCCTCATCCAGAACACTGAAGATGGGCCATGGATGGGTCTTCCAGCATGACAATGACCCAAAAACATACCGCCAAGGCAACAAAGGAGTCGCTCAAGAAAAAGCACATTAGGGTCATGGAGTGGCCTAGCCAGACTCTAGACCTTAATCCTATAGAAAATTTATGGAGGAGCTGAAACTTTGAGTTGCCAAGAAACCTTAAGGATTTAGAGAAGATCTGTAAAGAAGAGTGGACCAAAATCTCTCCTGAGATGTGTGCAGACCTGGAGACCAACTACAAGAAACGTCTGACCTCTGTGATCGCCAACAAGGGTTTCTCCACCAACTACTAAGTCCTGTTTTGCTCGGGGATCAAATACTTATTTTACTCACTCAACTGCAACTTCATTTATAACATTTGTATTGTGTTTTTTTTTTTTTCTGGATTTTTTGTTGATATTCTGTCTCTATCATATAAAATACACCTATGATAAAAGTAATAGACCCTTCATTTCTTTGTATGTGGGCAAAACTTACACAATATGCATCTCAAATAATCTCCAATTATTTTCCCCACTGTATTGGCAAAAGTATGTAGGCATAGGACACACCCCCTGCCACGCCACCCTTAAATGAGAATTATACAAAAAAAAAACATAAGGTAAACCCTAAATGCTTTTTTTATTTTTTATTTTTTTTAAACCACTACTATTCCTTTTTATATTGGCTTTTGAAATTTACAAATGCAGCAATTTAGAAATTGGATGAAAGGTTTAGCATTGAGAAAAAAACTTTTTGAAAGATGAAAAAGTGAATTTTATTCACAACTATGTAGATCAGACCAAAATGAGGGACAAATGAGGAGGAAAGAGGGACTTTGGTCCAAATCGGAGACGTCTTTTTACGACGAAACGTACATCGGGTGGTAGACGTGCTGACGTCCTCGCGATACAGCGTAGGCTGGACGGACGATTTGCAATGCCAGCCGGCATTTTTTTATGGCCGTTTTTACTGATTTCTATGTAAGTGTATTTCTTTATTTTTATTAAATTTGTTATACGGATTATTACTGCCTTTCTGCTTCACGTGCTGCTGTTGACGGCCCCGGACTGTTTTTATTCAATAAGGGAGCCTACTGTGATCATGGTCTGAGGAGGTGCTGTGGAGATCGACTATGGGCATGAAATCGCTTGCCTTCTGGTAAGCGCATATTTCGTGTGGTGGTGGTCACGTTATTTTTTCATTAATTCTTATGAATTTTTACTTTTTATCAATTTAGGTATTTATTAACCACTTAAGGACCGCCTCACGCCGATGTACGTCGGCCGCATGGCACGGCTGGTCCGTCCTGAGCTCCATGCCCCGGTCCTGAGCTCCGTGACCATGGCCACGGGACCAGCGGACCCGATCGCCGGTCCCGTGACCATGGCCACGGGACCAGCGGACCCGATCGCCGCTGGTGTCCCGCGATCGGGTCACAGAGCTGAAGAACGAGGAGAGGTCTGTGTAAACAAACCTCTCCCCGTGCTTCCTACCGTGGCTGTCGCCGATCGTCTCTTCCCTTTTATAGGGAAAGACGATCAGTGACGTCACATCCCAGGCCACGCCCCCCTACAATAAAAGCACACATAACGTCATACACAACACCTACACTGCCCCCTAGTGGTTAACTCCTTCACTGCCAGTGTCATCTACACAGGAATCAGTGCATTTAAATAGCACTGATTGCTGTATAAATGACAATGGTCCCAAAAATTTGTCAAAAATGTCCGATGTGTCCGCCATAATGTCACAGTCACAATAAAAATCGCTGATCGCCATTACTAGTAAAAAAAAAAAAAAATATTAATAAAAATGCTATAAAACTATCCCCTATTTTGTAAACGCTATAACTTTTGCTCAAACCAATCAATAATCACTAATTGCGATTTTTTTTTTTCACCAAAAATATGTAGAAGAATACGTATCGGCCTAAACTGAGGGAAAAAAATGTTTTTTTAATATATTTTTGGGGGATATTTATTATAGCAAAAAATAAAAAAAAATAGCATTTTTTTTTTTCCAAATTGTCGCTCTATTTTTGTTTATAGCGCAAAAAAGAAAAACCGCAGGGGTGATCAAATACCACCAAAAGAAAGCTCTATTTGTGGGGGAAAAAAAAGGATGCCAATTTTGTTTGGGAGCCAAGTTGCACGACCGCGCAATTGTCAGTTTTATTTAAAAAAAAAAAAAAAAAAAAAAAAAATATATATATATATATATATATATATATATATATATATATATATATATATATATATATATATATATATATATATATATATATATATATTTAGATAAAATCTATAAAATCTTTTTTATTCAGTTTTATATATATATATATATATATTTATATAAAACTCAATAAAAAAGATTTTATAAAAAAAAAAAATATATATATATATATATATATATATATATATATATATATATATATATATATATATATATATATAAATATAATATATATTAATAATTAATATATTAATTAATAAAAAAGATTTTATAAAAAAAATTATATATATATATATATATATATATATATTTAAATAAAATCTATAAAATCTTTTTTATTCAGTTATATATTTATATAAAACTCAATAAAAAAGATTTTATAAAAAAAAAAATATATATATATATATATATATATATATATATATATATATATACATATATAATATATAATATATATTAATAATTAATATATTAATGAATAAAAAAGATTTTATATAAAAAAAAATTATATATAATATATAATTTTTTTTTTTTTTTTATAAAATCTTTTTTATTGAGTTTTATATATATATATATATATTTATATAAAACTCAATAAAAAAGATTTTATAAAAAAAAAAAAATATATATATATATATATATATATATATATATATATATATATATATATATATATATATATATATATATATATATATATATATATATATATAAATATAATATATATTAATAATTAATATATTAATTAATAAAAAAGATTTTATAAAAAAAAATTATATATATATATATATTTAAATAAAATCTATAAAATCTTTTTTATTCAGTTATATATTTATATAAAACTCAATAAAAAAGATTTTATAAAAAAAAATATATATATATATATATATATATATATATATATATATATATATATATACATATATAATATATAATATATATTAATAATTAATATATTAATGAATAAAAAAGATTTTATATAAAAAAAAATTATATATAATATATAATTTTTTTTTTTTTTTTATAAAATCTTTTTTATTGAGTTTTTCATGGGCATACAGACTGCCCCATGCAGGCCAAACATTACCCACACAGAGGCATAGGTGTTTATATTTAATTTATTTCGAGTATTTATGTATGTGCGCGGCTTTTTCCTTTCTGTTACCAAATCGGGGGACCGTCCCTCAAAAATCCGGGACAGTTGGGGGAGCTATGCAATGGTGGAGGCCTGGCCAGATTTTCTTATTTGCCAGATCGTCTTTTACATTTCCATGTTTAGTATACCCCGCTCCGTCAATGTTGCAATATTATATTGGAATTCCAAGCTTAGAAAACGAATAAGCATTAAACAATGATCTGTATGTAAATGTGTTTTTTTGATTTATGGTCCTGGCACACTTTGGTTGTAGAATGCATTAGGCCCCGGTAATCTCTGCACTCCACGCATTTTATTTTTTTCCGAAAGAGACGATATTGAACTCTGAATATATAGAAGATTCTTCTACTCTTTGGAATGGTGGACTTTAGCTAGCAAACAAATCCCGGGTTTAAGAACCCCCCCCCCCCCACGATATACGACTGCCTTTATACCTCCGATCTACAAAGGATTCTGGATATTGAATAAATATATAAAAAAAAAAAAAAACTTGTTTTACTTTCCATTTAATTTTAAGATTTTCTATTACCGATCTGGCGAGGCTTTGTATCTTGGACGCAAATGTGCTTTTCTCATTAATATTTAGGAAGCTTATGAATGCCCTTATCATGTGTTTGTTTCTGCCAACTTGTAATTACATTTTGAGACTCTGCAATAAAAAAGAGAGTTTTAATCTCCCAGAAATTGTCTGTTTTAAGTATGCATAGGAAAATAGCAGCGGTCATGTGGTCTGGTCATGGCTGCCTTTTTATGGCGGTGTAATAATTGCATATTGCATTTTTTGTTATTTTTTTTTATGCTACCCTGAAGGTGACGATGGGCCAGGATTATAAATGTCTCTCTTGGTTTTCACTTTCACTAACTAGAGACTCTCCAGTCCTTTTGAGTGAGTAAGCCCTCGTGGGTGAAATGCGATTTATAGAGGATGTCCCATCGGTGGAGAATGTTACGATGTGTCCTGTACCTGGTTGTTAGGCTGACGAGACAAGAGGACTTCCCTTGCGGCTGAGTGCCAAGCCTCCTTGGAGGTGGTGACGGGAGGTGCTGAGCCGAAGGAAGCACGGTGTCACCAGGGCCGTTTTTTAAGGCAGGGTAAAAGGGGCAGCTGCCCTGGGCCCTGGGCCCTGTCATTGTTGTGGGGCCCAAAGCAGCTGCCACATACTTGCCAACTATCCTGGTTTAAATGCCCTTATTCCTTGAAGTTTTAGTCCCGTGCCGTGTCCCGATATCTCAGTGTGAAGTGCTGCTATTAATGCTGCCCAGCTCTGCCCTATTGTTGTGTACAGATGACTCACCTGCAGACTCTGTGTTTACATGTAAATAGTGGCGGCATTCATACGTGTATCATGCCCCCCCCAGGTCAAATCCACCATCACCTATACTGAATGCTGCCCACTGGGTAGGTAAAGGGGCATGCTTGAAAGTCCTGCCTACAACTGTGGTCATTAACCACTTGCAAACCGGACCATTTTGCTGGTCAAAGACCAGACCACTTTTTGCGATTCGGCACTGCGTCGGTTTAACTGACAATTGCGCGGTCGTGCGATGTGGCTCCCAAACAAAATTGACGTCCTTTTTTTTCCCACAAATAGAGCTTTCTTTTGGTGGTATTTGATCACCTCTGCGGTTTTTATTTTTTGCGCTATAAACAAAAATAGACGCGACAGTTTTGAAAAAAACGCATTATTTTTTACTTTTTGTTATAATAAATATCCCCCAAAAATATATAAAATAAATTTTTTTTCCCTCAGTTTAGGCCGATACGTATTCTTCTACATATTTTTGGTAAAAAAAATCGCAATAAGCGATTATTGATTGGTTTGCGCAAAAGTTATAGCGTTTACAAAATAGGGATAGTTTTATAGCATTTTTATTAATAATTTTGTTATTATATTTTTTTTTACTAGTAATGGCGGCGATCAGCGATTTTTATTGTGACTGCGACATTGTGGGGGACACATCGGACATTTTTGACACATTTTTGGGACCATTGTCATTTATACAGTAATCAGTGCTATATAAATGCAGTGATTCCTGTATAAATGACACTGGCAGTGAAAGGGTTAACCAGTGGGTGGCAGTGTAGGGGTTAAGTGTTCCTAGGGGTGTATTACTAACTGTGGGGGGGTTGGGCTTTCATTTAGTGAACACTGATCTCTGCTCCAATCACATGGAGCAGAGATCAGCGTCACTAGTTGCTAGGCAGAATGGAGAAATGCTGTTTACACGGCATTTCCTCCATTCGGCCGCTCCGTGAGACGATCGCGGGGATGCCCGCGGCGATCGAGTCCGCGGGTCCCGCAACCGGACTCACGGGGGTCCCGACCAGCGCGGGGGCGCGCCGCCGGCGGCGCCCTCCCGATGACAGGGCGGCATTGAATATTGGACGTACCTGTACGCCAATATGCCTGCCCGTGCCATTCTGTCGACGTACATCGTCGTGCGCTGGTCGGGAAGTGGTTAAAGCGGGAGTCCACCGGGACTCTGCGTTTTTTTTTTTTTTTTTAAAAGCCAGCAGCTACAAATACTGCAGCTGCTGACTTTTAAAATAGTGACACTTACCTCATAAAAATTATATAGTATATAGCCCTCGTGAATCTATTGTCCAATATATACCATATTGACAGCGCTAAAACAACAAAACAATCATTCTTAAGAGGGTAGAAGCCCCATGGTTTACAACAAAAACCACAGTAATGTCCTTAAAAAGTCCCACACATCTGAGGATGGGATTTTAGTTGAAACACCAAAATGATGGAAAACAGAAAGAAAAGTCCATCTCCAAGAAAAGACCACCAGTGCAGAAAGAGCTTGTTAGCCGGTGACACCCCTTATGGTAAAGCACTCACCAGAACCCAATGGGTTAACAGGCACCTCTTTATAAATAGTCTTTCACTGGTATTCCTCTGTACCCAATTCCTGTGTCCTCATAGATTTTTCGGATTTAATACTTCACTCCCAGCAGCAAGTTCACATATAGAAAACAGCAAAAAGAGGTTCCATAGTGCAAACTGCTTTATTCTTTAAAAAATTTGTGCGCATATACACCATACGTACATAATCAATAAAAATTCATTCACAGAGATGTAACCACTAGAACAACCGGATTTGTCTCACCGCGGCTCCGGGCGTCTTAGATCGAATGCAGGCTCGGCTTCCACGGCGGGGCCCGGGACCCGCCGTGGAAGCCGAGCCTGCATTCGATCTAAGACGCCCGGAGCCGCGGTGAGACAAATCCGGTTGTTCTAGTGGTTACATCTCTGTGAATGAATTTTTATTGATTATGTACGTATGGTGTATATGCGCACAAATTTTTTAAAGAATAAAGCAGTTTGCACTATGGAACCTCTTTTTGCTGTTTTCTATATGTGAACTTGCTGCTGGGAGTGAAGTATTAAATCCGAAAAATCTATGAGGACACAGGAATTGGGTACAGAGGAATACCAGTGAAAGACTATTTATAAAGAGGTGCCTGTTAACCCATTGGGTTCTGGTGAGTGCTTTACCATAAGGGGTGTCACCGGCTAACAAGCTCTTTCTGCACTGGTGGTCTTTTCTTGGAGATGGACTTTTCTTTCTGTTTTCCATCATTTTGGTGTTTCAACTAAAATCCCATCCTCAGATGTGTGGGACTTTTTAAGGACATTACTGTGGTTTTTGTTGTAAACCATGGGGCTTCTACCCTCTTAAGAATGATTGTTTTGTTGTTTTAGCGCTGTCAATATGGTATATATTGGACAATAGATTCACGAGGGCTATATACTATATAATTTTTATGATTTATCTTTTGTATGATAGCAGCTTGCAAATTATATCATCTTTTGTTTCTGTGTGCGCTGGGATCGGTGGGGAATATTCTTAGCAATTTTTGTTTAGATTGTTTGCCAGTGATATCAGTACTAGTGACACTTACCTGTCCAGCGCGCCCGCGATGTCGGCACCCGTAGCCGATCTCTAGGTCGCCTGTCGGGTCCTGCCGCCGCCATCTTGGGTATGGGAATCAGGAAATGGAGCCTTTCGGCTTCATTTCCCGGTTCCCTACTGCGCATGCGCGAATCGTACTGCGCAATAAGGACGCTCCCCGCTGCCTCTGGGATCTGTGTGTTTCCCAGCAGGCAGCGGGGCACTTGCGGAAAGGGGTGTAAGTTACGCCCCTTTCCGCAGAGAGCTATCCCGGAAGTGGGTGCAGTTACCTGGATTATCCAGGTAACTGCACCCACCTCCCCCCTGAAAGGTGCCGATTGTGGCACCGGAGGGGGGGAGGGTTCCGATGAGCGGAAGGTCCACTTTAGGGTGGACCTCCGCTTTAAGCCTAACATCTGCCTGTTCTGCAAAGGCAAGCGAATAGGTGGGTCCAAAGATGAGCAGAGTAGGCAGGTAGAGTTAAAGGGGGTGGACGGTTGGTGTGGAGAGGATGGGGGAGGTGTGGGGTGCAGAGGTTAGCAGGGGTTTTATGATGCAAAGGTGTACTGACGGGGTGGATAAAGATGTAGGTCGCGTGTGGGGCAGCCCATTCATTTCAATGGGCTGCTCTTTGTGCTAGAAATGCCGAAGAAGGTCCCGTTTTTCAAAATCACACGGTGCCGAGGCACATGTCAGCGGATGTGTGAGGGTGTCATTAACAATTGATGGCATTGCTGTGTATGTGCTAAAGGGCAGCTGCAGATTTTGCATGCATTCCTGACACACAAATGTGAACGCAGGCTAAATGTCTCAGTTACATTGGTGGCCAGTGTAAATCTTCTCATTACATTGGGGCTTGGTGTAGAATCCTTTCATTCACGCCTGATCTGATACAGTAAACTGATTTTGAGTCTAGCTGCTATTTATTGTATATCTCAGAGCAGGTGGAGAGCGAAATTGCATGGGGGTGGGGGGGGGGGGGGGGCGGGGTTGGTCTTTGGCGTTGGGGGCCCCATGAGAATTTTTGCCCAGGGCCCAATCCAGGGCCGTCTTTAAGGCAGGGCAAAAGGGGCAGCTGCCCTGGGCCCTGTCATTGTTGTGGGGCCCAAAGCAGCTGCCTCATACTTGCCAACTATCCCAGTGTAAATTCCCTTGTCCCTTGAAGTTTTAGTCCTGCACTGTATCCTGATATCTCAGTGTGAAGTGATGGTACTAATGCTGCCCAGTTCTGCCTTATTGTTGTGGACAGATGACTCACCTGCAGACCCTGTGTTTACATGTAAATAACCGACATTGATATGTAAATATTGGCAGCATTACTAAGTAAATAGATGCGGCTGGCAGCATTGATATGTAAATAAAGGTGGCATTCATATGTGTATCATGCTCCCCTGCAGTGAGGAGATGATGTACTGTAACCTCTAGAAACCAATCAGTGAGCAGTATTACTTAACAGTAATCTCTAGCAACCAATTAACAAGCAGAAATCCTTTGCTGTAACCTCTAGCAACTAATCAGTGAGCCGTAATGTGTGCTGTAACCTCTAGCAACCAGTCATTAAGCAGCAATGATATGCTCTAACCACTGGCAACCAATCGCAATTGCTGCCTGATCTGATACAGTAAACTGATTTTAAGTCTAGCTGCTATTTATTGTATGTCTCAGAGCAGGTGGAGAGCAAAATTGCATTGGGGGGGGGGGGGCCCAAGAAATTTTTTGCCCGGGGTCCAATCTATATTAAAGATGGCCCTGGCCCAATCAATATTAAAGACAGCCCTGGGTGCCACGTACTTGGTAGGTGCCTGAATTGACAAGGTCGGCCTCTCGGCCTCTCTTGTATCTCCAGCCCAGGCCCCACTGAAGGTGGGACAGATGGTTCCAAGGGACAGAGGAGGAACATGAGCGTTAATAGCAGAACTTGCAGCTGGAGATGTAGACTCAGAAGGTCAGGCAGGGCATCAGGTCATGCAACAGAGACAATGCAGGGTAGGCCAGACTAGGTTAAAAGGGTACTCTGCAGGAATAGCAAACTCTGGATGTGTGGCTTGTCGGTGCTCCATGAAACCTTGAAGCAGGAACACACTGTGGCAACTGGCGCCGAGAGGATCATTTTTTTCTACATAGATTCAACAAGGTGTTGGAAACGTTCCTCAGAGATTTTGGTCCATAGTGGCATGATGGCATCACACAGTTGCTGCAAATTTGTCGGCTGCATGTCCATGATGCAAGTCTCCGGTTCCACCACATCCCAGCGGTGCTCTATTGGATGAGATGTGGTGAGTGTGGAGGCCATTGGAGGACAGGGACCTCATTGTCCAGTGGGGAGATGATTGGAGCTTTGTGACATGGGGCATTATCCTGCTGGAAGGAGCCATCAGAAGATGGGGGACACTGTAGTCATAAAGGGATGGACATGGTCACCAACAATACTCAGGTAGGCCGTAGAGCTTAAACCATGATCAATTGGTAATAAGGGGCCCAAAGTGTGGTTCAATGTGTTTTACGTTCAGAGATGGTATTCTGCATACGTTGGGTGTAACGAGAGGCTATTTGAGTTACTGTTGCCTTTCTATCAGGGGCCGACTGACCATTGGGCCACTCGGGCACTGCCTGAGGGCCCCGAGCCACTAGGGGGCCCCATCAGGGTTGCCAACCTCAGTAAAACCAGGGACAGTATGCAAAAATCATTTTTTTTTTTTTTTTACATCTGTACAAATGTCCCTACCGACATCCTTTTGGTCTAAAAATCCCAAGATTATAACTGCCCCACCTCTCCTGTACCTTCTCAGCCAATAGAAACATGTCTGTGTATACTGTGTGTACATGTATGTGTATACTGTGTGATTGTATACTGTGTGGCCCCATAATATCGGATTGCCTGGGGGCCCCATAATCTCCTATTGCCCGGGGGCCCCATGAGTTGTCAGTCCACCCCTGCTTTCTATCATCTGGAACCCGTCTGCCCATTCTCCTCTGACCTCTGACATCAACCAGGCATGTACTGGCCATCGGGACTATCGGGAGTTTCCCGGTGGGCCGATGGCTCAGTGGGCCGGTTTCAGTGACAGCCAGTGGCATCGCTGGGGGGATTTTTGGGGCTAAACCCTCTAATCTGGGGCCCATAGCCCTGTGTCAGTCCAGGAGTCCCCAACCACAGGGTCCCGGCCCACTACCTGTGCTCTTTCTAGTGACCCTGATGTAAGGAGGGGCTCTCTGGGGACCCTGATGTAAGAGGGAGGCTCTCTGGTGAACCTGATGTAAGGGAGGGGCTCTCTGTGGACCCGGATGTAAGGTGGGGGCTCTGTGGGGACCCAGATGTAAGGGGGAGGCTCTCTAGGGACCCTGATCTAAGGAGGGGCCCTCTGGATACCTTGATGTAAGGCGGAGGATCTCTGGAGACTCTGATGTAAGAGGGGCTCTCTGGGGACCCTGATGTAAGGGGAAGGCTATATAGGGACCCTGATCTAAGGAGGGGCTCTCTGGAGACCCTGATGTAAGGCTGAGGATCTCTGGGGACCCTGATGTAAGGGGAAGGCTATATGGGGACCCTGTTGTAAGGGGAGGCTCTCTGGGGACCCAGATGGAAGGAGGGGCTCTCTGGGTACCCTGATGCAAGGGGGGCTCTCTAGGGGCAATTGCGTACAGTTTATATACTGTCTTTTGCGTGTTTGCAAAATTAAAATGGGTCGGTCTGGGTGAAGTCCAGGGCTACATTTTTGTCCCAGTCCAGCCCTGACATCAACAAGGCATTTTCCTCCACCACAACCTCCGCTCACTGGATATTTTCTCTTCCACCATTCTCTGTAAACCCGAGAGATGGTTTTGCGGGAAAATCACAGAACTTCTCAGTCCAGCCCGTCTGGCACCAACAACCATGCCACGTTTAAAGTCCCATAAATCCTCTTTCTTCCCTCGGTTTGAACATCAGCAAGTCATCTTTACCATGCCTACATGCCTAAAATGCATTGGGTTGCTGCCATGTGATTGGTTAATTCGCAATTTGTGTTAACAAGCAAAAGTGGCCGGTGAGTTTATGTTCCTATAGCTGGCATATTCAAATGGTTCGGAGTTGGGGATTTGTTCATAGCAGGTGCAGAAGAAGGGGCTTTCCATTGCAGAATACCCGCGTTCCAGGAATTTGTCCCTGACGCATAGGGCCCTAAAGCGCGAGCTCCACTTGGTACAGGGTCCAGCCGCACTGTGTTTCAGCCCGCCATAGCAGAGCCCCCCCAGGCTTATTAAAACACCTGCACAGGGACCTAAAAGTTATTTATGACGTCTCCTGCGTTTAGAAAAGCAAAATGCAGAAGGACCGGTGTGAATGAGGCCTCTAGATGACCCGTATAAAATGTTGATTGCGTTGAACAACTTCCTTCATTAAATGAAAGAGATTTGTCATTTATCCCGGTAAATGACTCGGCTGTTGCCTGGCACAATTCTCCGGACTTGCGGCATTCAGACTGAGAAGACTCTGCTTTCCGATACACCTGACAGTTTTTAAAGAAGAGAGCTGGAGAACATCGCCATTTAATTAGTCGTGTGGAATCAATGTCCCTGTTAGAGCATTGTTAGAGCAGCCACCGAATCCTGAAACGGCACTTCCCGTCCCCTGATACACTTATTGAGCGTCACCCATCGACAGCCGCTCTTCAGAAAGCATTGGATAGTTTAGGAGGACATTTGTTCGATCAATTTTATCTCAGTGCTTGTAGACTTTGCTGCTGCTGCTACTTTTATTCTACTTTTGTGTCGGGAACCATGAAACAGACAGAGACAGAAGTGCAATCAAATAACACTTGTTTATTAATTAAAAAAAAAATTAAAAAGGTAAATAGGAAAAAGCGTAGCCAGAGTCCAGTAGCCAGAACGGGTAGTCAGCCAGTCCAAAGTTCATAAACCAGATCGGGTAATCGGCCAGGCCAGACATCAGGGATCCAAGGAGAGCAACTGCAACCAGGATGGAAGCCAGGAGGGATGTTAGCAAGCCAGTCTTGAAACAACAGCAGGAGATGGTTCCTTGTGATGTGTCCAACGTGAAGGCAATGGAAAAACGAGCTGGAAGACTTTATATAGGCAGGCCAGACGAGCATCTGGTAACTGTGGAGCGAGAAGAGAGCTGGCAATTAGCCGACAGCTGAGCGACCAGCCCAGAGGAGGAAGGGCTAAGCCAGCCCTGAAGTTTTGTTTCTTGTTTTTCCGAGTGAATTTACAGTAGTCATTCTGTGTATAATCCCAGTATACCGTATGTGTGCCTTTCTATGTACTTCACTGTAGCACCCTCCAAGCGTAGGTTGCTAGGCAAATTTAGCTTTGGCTCCTTCTGTAATCAAGGAAGTGGTATTTTTTTTTCTGGCCTGTTTAGAGTCTCACAGACTGGGGGTTTGATTGCTTCTCCTTGCCTCTGAAAGAAGCTTCCAAAGATTAGGTTGGGAGATTCAGATCAATTAGCCTGAATATATATTGGGTTCCAGCCAATCCTTGAAGAGTAGCATCCAGTTGGGGGCTGGAATGGAGATAAACATCCTGAGACACTGGAGAGCAGGACTCCTCCTTCTCAGGAGGGTTCCAGAGGTGCAGGGGCTGCTGCTTGCAGGTAACCCATAGACTATGCAACTGCTTAAGAGGCCTTCGAGGTACCAGAACTGAGGGTTTAAATAGACTTCACTTAGCGCTGATTGCAGACCACACCATACCCTGCTTACAGTGGTTTTCGTTCTCTTCTATATTTCTCCAGTGAATGGGACAGCGGTAAATGGCTGGGATCGCTTCTCACAGAGAAGATAGAGGAACACCCATTCTCCGATCTCCCCTGTGAAGAATAGTCGGAAACAATAATGATTTCCTCACTACTGTTTTCAGGACTGTCGTTCTCTAGCTGTTACAGCCACAGGAATGTAACACAGGCTTCATCCCTCTCAAGACTCTTCAAAGTCTCTGGACTCCAAAACCCAATCCTGGCGAAAACGGAAAAACCTAATTTCTCTGCTCAGAACCGACATTCTGGAGCCCCTCAAGCTTCATTCATGAGAACCCCCACAGTTGGAATTGTAAGCCCTTGTACACACGGTCAGAGATTCCGAAGGAATGTGTCCGATCGGACCGTTTTGTCGGATATTCCGACTGTGTGTGGTCTCCATCGGACTGTTTCCGACGGACCAAGTTTTCCAACTTGTTGGTAAAATTTTCCGACAAAATGCTCCGATTGGACATACTCCGATCATGTGTAGAGAATTCCGATCGGACAAAGAGCCACGCATGCTCAGATCAAATTCCTACACCAAAGCTATTGGCTACTAGCCTGAACGTAGTCCCATCGTAACGAAATAACGTCATCACGTTCTGTTTCCGACAACTTTGTCCGAACGTGTATATGCAACAGTTTTGGACAAAATCTGTTGGACAAAATCCGACGGACAAAATCTGACGGATTTGGTTGTCAGAATGTCCGACTGTGTGTACAAGGGCTTAGACACAATCGATGGAGTTAAAGGCTTCAAAGCCTCTGGACTCCAGAACCCAACCAGGAGTTACCAATCCTGGAGAAAACCAAAAGACTATTTTCTCTTCTCAGAACTGACATTCTGGAGCCCCTCAACTTGCATTCATGAGAACCCTAAAGTTGGAATAGCTGGTTTTGCATCCATTCATACAATAATTAGTGTTTGTTTCTTAGGTCTTTTTGAACAATTCTAGCCTGGTACAACAGATATACAGTATATGTCGATGTCTCTGTGTCTGGATGTTTTCTATAGCCCATGGGAAAAAGTTGCCTCCTCATTTTCTTCCTGTAAACTCCTATTAGTTGGAACATCGAGATGCTGCTGTGCTCTTGGGTAAGCTTCTATCAGAGTCAGGGGTTGGGCTCGGAGACCAGTAGCTAGAGCAGTAGAGAGGCTCCCACCAGCCAACAGGATAGGTATACAAGCAGGTCATCCAGACAGATGACATGGGCTTACCCCAGGTGCAGGTTCTAAGAACTAACCAGTATTCACCAGAGCTCCTGATGGTAGAGAAGGATTTTGCTGCATGTTCCTATTGGGTCGTGGTCCTCAGGATTGCCCCACTAGGAGGTGAGCAAGGCGAGGTCCAGCAGCAGATATTGCAGATAGGGATCAAGCACAAGTGTAGTTTGGTAAACAAGCCAAGGGTCTGTAACAAGTGGTTGCAGGTTGGGATCAAGCAGAAGTGTAGTCAAGAAGAAAAGCCAAAGGTTGGTAACAAAGTGGTTGCAGGTTGGGATCAAGCAGAAGTTTAGTCAAGAAGAAAAGCCAAAGGTTGGTAACAAAGTGGTTGCAGGTTGGGATCAAGCAGAAGTGTAGTCAAGAAGAAAAGCCAAAGGTTGGTAACAAAGTGGTTGCAGGTTGGGATCAAGCAGAAGTGTAGTCAAGAAGAAAAGCCAAAGGTTGGCAACAAAGTGGTTGCAGGTTGGGATCAAGCAGAAGTGTAGTCAAGAAGAAAAGCCAAAGGTTGGTAACAAAGTGGTTGCAGATTGGGATCAAGCGAAAGCATAGTCAAGGAACAAGCCAAAGCTTGGTAATGAGTAAAAGCTTGGCCAAAGCTTGGCAATGAGTGGTAACAAAGATACGAACAGCAGCAGGAGTGACGAGCAAAATATTGGCTGAGGAGGGCACTATATTCTGGTAAATGGGCAGTGCACAGGCATTGCTTAAATAGGAAGTCCATGGAAGGACCAAAGGGTTCAAGAGACACAAGAGAGCAGGCAAGGTTGTCTAAGGGATCAGGCAGTTCTTCTTCTGCATCTCAGGTGGCTCAGCAAGAAGAGATACTGCCAGGCACAGCATAGGTTGCAGGTTCAGATCCGGGTCCTGACAACTGCATTAGTTCTCTGCTCCAGTGTCCTACATCAATCTCCCCCCCTTTGTCAGACTTTGGGCTGAGCATTTTGCATGATAAGCTCCTCTGAGCTTGCAGCATCCACCAACATTCACAGTATACAGCTTCCAGGGCATCGCCATCACACGCGCTGTGTTGTGGCTCTAGGACTTGTTTGTGTAGGGCCTTATCAGCGCCGTGGATCCAGCCGAGGAAACACAGGCAATCCTAATTAAAAAAAAAAAAAAAAAAAGAATAATTTCCTATCCACAGTAGGAATTTAAAAAAAGTAGAAAAAAAAAAAAAAAGCCATTGCCGCATCAAACAAGAGCGCATTTTCATGGCAGTCTGCAGCGATAAGGTGGCGGTTCACCGTTTTAGGCGGTCTGTTTAGCTGCAGATATTTTAGTTTTTCACCCGCACAACAAACTGAGGCAATTAGGAGAACTTTGCCACCTGCTTATCACCTCCCTGCCACCTCGTACGCCTTCCACGAGGTTCAGTTCGGGAGAAATTATATCGTAAACACGGGATGTGGGAAATAGGTACGAGTAATTTGAATTTTCAGGGGGGGGGTGGTTTTCCCCCTCCGACGCATAAATAAACACACTTCTACAAACCCTGCAAATAAATTGATAAATATGAATTCATTTAAGTAGCCGGCTTTCTCTCCCACGTTGGCTATTGAGCCGGAAAAAGTGCTGCACTAGTACGGGAATGGCGGCATTGAAGAGCTCAGACTTGGCAATGAATGGCGGTGTGGAGTGGTCAGTCGTTCTTCTGTACTACCCAGCCTGTCGTTTTTTTTTTTTTTTCCCCCTATCTCTGTAGGCTTCATACTGTTACCAGGCTGGAAAGCCAAGAACTAATCGCAGCCAAACACATGAGATGCTACCCACCAGGGAATCCGTATCTACGGAGATAATTAGCACTTTAAAGGTTTGGCGGACTCAGAAGACGCCTGGGCGTCCAATCAGGTAATTTCTCAAGCTACAACTACAAAACTCGGTGACATTCAACATGGGGACAAGGTGCTTTGGGGGGCTACTTCAAAGCATCCTCTCCATGTTGAGGGCAGGTGGCCTGGTATAGTTCAAGGGGGGGGGGGCGCTCTCTCATCCCCCTCTCTTTTCCTGCGGCCTGCAAGTTGCGTGCTCGAATAAGGGTCTGGTATGGATTTTGGGGGGGGGCCTATGTCATTTTTTTTTATTTTGGCACAGGGTTCCCCTTAAAATCCATACCAGACCTGAAGGGAATGGTATGGATTTTTGGGGGACCCTAAGCCATTTCTTTTTAAATTTGGCACAGAGTTGCCGTTAATATCTATACTAGACCTGAAGGGCCTTTGGGTGGACCCCACGCAATTTGTTATTATTTTTTTTTACATTTTGGGTTGGGGTTCCCCTTAATATTCATAGGGCCTAGTAATGGACTGGGGGGGGGGGGGGGGGAACCCATGCTGTTTTTTTTTCAATGAGTTTTATCTATGTTGCCGAGATCCGACAATTCATTACAGTTATTATTCAGTTTTAAATGACAATTTTTCCTTTAGAAATGTCATTTTGCTGTGGTATTGTTCTAAACATGCGAAAAATGCGCCACTTTACAGGCATACTATAGACACCCCCCAGGCACAATATTTAAAGGAATATTTCATTTTTATTGTTTCACTTTAAGCATTATTAAAATCACTGCTCCCGAAAAATGGCCGTTTTTAAAAATTTGTTTTTTTTGCATTGATCCATGTCCCCTGGGGCAGGACCCGGGTCCCCAAACACTTTTTATGACAATAACTTTTGCATATATGCCTTTAAAATTAGCACTTTTGGTTTTGTTAGTGTCCCATAGACTTTAATGGGGGTTCCGCGGCTTTCGAATTTGCCACGAACACCGCATAATGTTTTCGCTGTTCGGAGAACAGGCGTACACCCGATGGTCGAGACGATCTTACATTTGACTCGAACATCAGGCTCATCCCTATTCCAGAGTCATTAAATTCTGTTGACTGGTTCTCCAGCTTCCTCATCAAAACAGACTTGAAAGAAAGCTGCTGAGATGCACATGGATACAGACCAGATATGCGCCACGAGCCATTCTTCCTAGCGCTGCCAAGGTCATCGGAAAAGTCACGGCTGGCACCATCATTAAAAATAAAATACTTTAAGTATAAATACGCACAACTCATGGAGCTTCTCATGTTTGGAGGCAGAAAATATCCCACTTGTTGGGTTACACCACCAAACAAAATAGGAAATACTAACGGCGAATAAACTTCGGTCAAGAAAGTTCCTTAACTAGCGATCCTTGACACTGTATTAGCAGATATGACCAGGTTTAAGGTAGAGTAAATTGCTGGCATCGTTCTCAGAAAACCCAAGCAACAACCTTTTGAAAGGAAAGTTTTTGACTTAATTTTCAGGTTTGAGCTTAAAATAATTAGTCAGTGGGTCAGTGGGAAGTATGCCCTTCACATTGGGGGTCAGTGAGAAGAATGTTCCTTACATTGGTGATGAAGTGGGAAGAATGTTCCTTACATTGGTGATCAGTGAGAAGAATGTTCCTTACATTGGTGATCAGTGGGAAGAATGTTCCTTACATTGGTGATCAGTGAGAAGAATGTTCCTTACATTGGTGATCAGTGAGAAGAATGTTCCTTACATTGGTGATCAGTGGGAAGAATGTTCCTTACATTGGTGATCAGTGAGAAGAATGTTCCTTACATTGATGATCAGTGAGAAGAATGTTCCTTACATTGGTGATCAGTGAGAAGAATGTTCCTTACATTGGTGATCAGTGAGAAGAATGTTCCTTACATTGGTGATCAGTGGGAAGAATGTTCCTTACATTGGTGATCAGTGAGAAGAATGTTCCTTACATTGGTGATCAGAGAGAAGAATGTCCCTTACATTGGTGATCAGTGGGAAGAATGTTCCTTACATTGGTGATCAGTGGGAAGAATGTTCCTTACATTGGTGATCAGTGAGAAGAATGTTCCTTACATTGGTGATCAGTGGGAAGAATGTCCCTTACATTGGTGATCAGTGAGAAGAATGTTCCTTACATTGGTGATCAGTGGGAAGAATGTCCCTTACATTGGTGATCAGTGAGAAGAATGTTCCTTACATTGGTGGTCAGTGGGAAGAATGTTCCTTACATTGGTGATCAGTGAGAAGAATGTTCCTTACATTGGTGATCAGTGAGAAGAATGTTCCTTACATTGGTGATCAGTGGGAAGAATGTTCCTTACATTGGTGATCAGTGAGAAGAATGTCCCTTACATTGGTGATCAGTGGGAAGAATGTTCCTTACATTGGTGATCAGTGGGAAGAATGTTCCTTACATTGGTGATCAGTGAGAAGAATGTTCCTTACATTGGTGATCAGTGGGAAGAATGTTCCTTACATTGGTGATCAGTGGGAAGAATGTTCCTTACATTGGTGATCAGTGGGAAGAATGTTCCTTACATTGGTGATCAGTGGGAAGAATGTTCCTTACATTGGTGATCAGTGAGAAGAATGTCCCTTACATTGGTGATCAGTGAGAAGAATGTCCCTTACATTGGTGATCAGTGGGAAGAATGTCCCTTACATTGGTGATCAGTGGGAAGAATGTTCCTTACATTGGTGATCAGTGGGAAGAATGTTCCTTACATTGGTGATCAGTGAGAAGAATGTTCCTTACATTGGTGATCAGTGAGAAGAATGTCCCTTACATTGGTGATCAGTGAGAAGAATGTCCCTTACATTGGTGATCAGTGGGAAGGAGGAGGAGGACACACCCAAAGAGCTTTCTGTGAGAACCACCCATTTTTCAAGCCTGGGCCTTGCCTGCTAGCTCGGCCCAGGAATAATGCCTGATCCTGGGGGAGGCCCTGAGATGGATCCCCCTGATGACACGGGGCCCAGTGAGGAGGAGGTGGAGGATCTGTCTGTGGGTCCGGGCCCTGGTATGGATGCCAGTGTTTTCAGCCTTAAGGTTGTTAATCGCTTTAGGGCGATTGGAAGAGCGGAGGAGAAACTTAAAGTTTTGAGAGTGGAGCTTAAAAACTTCAAAGCCAAATACTTCCAGGCCTGGAGTAAGAATCGCACCGCCATGAAGCCTGAGCTACAGGAATTAGAGGAAAAAGTAAAGCAGCAAACTTTATTGTTGGGAAAACTAAAAGAAAAAAGTGGAGCATTTAAAGAAAAGTTTGAAAACGAGAGAAGGTTTGTCAGCCAGTCCTCAGCGTGTTCAGTGGATCAGCCTCAGCATATGGATGACCCGGGTCCATCTGCCTCTGCTCCTCTCCCCCCATGTAAGGCCTTGGAGTCGCCGGCGGCAACCAGCCAGGGGGTTGAGAGTGAGAATGGCACCCTGACCTTCATCCAGCAGATGGAATCCCCCCTGAGAGGAGACAAGCTTGTAATGTCTGATAATCCATCAGAGGTCCCGGAGGATGTGCAGAAGAATCAGCCAGGGAATGAGGATGAACCTGCACCAAATCCCCTGAACATGGATGTTGCTGCACCCGCATGTGCTGAGACCTGTAGTTCCACTACCACATTTGCTGCATGTGTTTCACACACTGTGTCTGACACCTGCAATGTGATTGCTTCACCTGAGCCTCTCTGTGCTCCAGCAGAGCTGATTGATGCTGATGGGGGAGGGGGTCAGAATACTGCACCATGTGCAGTGGAAGCCATGGATGTGTCAGTCCAGCCTGCACTGTCCTCTGCAGAAAGTCCTGTCCTGATGGAAGAGAACAGGCCAGATGAAGATTCCACCAGCACAGCAGTGGGAACTGACACTGCTGGGAAGACTGCAGGACATGTGAATATACCAGCAAGTATTAACAATGGCAGTCATGATAAAACAATGAATGTGGTGGGTGGTGGTGGTGATGGTGGAGGGGTTAATACTGCTGGGAAAAACAAAGATGACATTTCTCTCTCTGCTCAGAGGAAAGACTCATCGATTGTACAGACCAAATCTGTACAATCGATATCTGCTAAAGATGTCTCAGACAGTTCAAAACACACAAATATCTCTTCTGCTGGGAGGAATATGGGGAGTTATGCGTCTGTTGTGGGGAGTCGCACCAAGGAGGGTGGGGGGAATACTGTAAATATTGGTGGTCACAATATAGGGGGTTTTGGTGGTGGGTATAGGAGGAGGAATGTGGTTCAGTTCAAGTGGGAGGGGGAGGGGACCCCACCAGTGAGGGGGAGGGTGGCAGAGTTGATTTTGGAAATGGGGTTTAAAGCTGTGGATATTTTTGCTTTGATTTGCCCAGTGGGAAGTTATGAATTTGATTTGTCTTTTGTAAAACCTGAGGGGTTGGATTTATTTTGGGAGCGACATAGGAGGTGCCAGGGCCTTTCGCAGTGGAGTGGTTTGGTGCCAAAGGTGATTTCCAGGCAGCCTCTGATAAAATCGGTGACCATCCTGGTGCGTAACGAATCCATACCAGAGGCTGATTTGATAGTATGGCTACGCCGATATGGTGAGGTCCTCACTCCACTGTGGAAGGTCCTGGATGAGCATGGGATATGGACAGGGGCCTGGACGGTGTCACTAAAACTGGGGGTGCTGGGCAATGTAGTCCAACATCTGCCCTGCTCAGCTTTTCTGGGAAGAGATCGGCTGACTATTTTCTACCAGGGACAGCCCAAAGTCTGCAATAAATGTGGTGAAAAGGGCCATTTTGCCTCTACCTGCACCCGTAAAAAGTGTTCGCTATGCCAGGGTCTGGACCACTTGGCGAAAGATTGTACCCAAATTCGGTGCAATCTGTGCCAACAGCTTGGCCATCCTTACAGTAAGTGTCCAGAGGCTTTACATAACCTGCAAGGATTGGAGGCTGAGCTGCAGAGGCTGGATAAGGAGGATCAGGCCGCTGTAACTGTTGTTGTCCCTCCTGTGTCAGTTCCATCTGTTTCCCCTGGTAATGTGGTCCCTGAGTCTGTCCCTCCTGTGTCTGTTCCATCTGTTTCAGATTCTGTTTCCCCTGGTAATGTTGTCCCTGAGTCTGTCCCTCCTGTGTCAGTTCCATCTGTTTCCCCTGGTAATGTTGTCCCTGAGTCTGTCCCTCCTGTGTCTGTTCCATCTGTTTCAGGTTCTGTTCCCCCTGGTAATGTTGTCCCTGAGTCTGTCCCTCCTGTGTCAGTTCCTTCTGTTTCAGATTCTGTTCCCTCTAGTGATGTGGTCCCTAAGTCTGTCCCCCATGTGGTTGTCCCTATTCCTGCTGTACGTAGGTCCTCCAGACTAGCGGAGGCTGCTGGGGGGGCAGGTTTAGCGGATCTTCCTTCTCAGCCTCCAGTCCCTGTCCCTCGGCAGCGCAAACGTGGTCAGGGGAATGTGGGGGTGCTGGATGGGGGTGGGGCGGATGGAAGGGTGTCCATATCCCATGTCTCACCCTCTGTTGAGGGGGATTCAGATGATGAGGGGTGGGAGACGTTTAGGAGGAAGAAAAAGAAGAAGAGGAAGACAAATAAGGTAGTAATTTCTTCCTCAGAGTCGGACACAGGAGGGGTTCCTCCTGGTAACCCTTTTTCAGTTTTGTCAGGTGATGGGATGTCTGATTTATCTTTTTCTTTATCATCCATGGATGAGGGGGAGTCACATAGTTTGAAGAGAGCTGTTTCTGGTGATGAGAGTGTGGCAAAGGTTAAGAAACGACTACCCCAATCATCCTGATGGCAGTTCCCACTCCGATAAAGGTGGCGACCATTAATGTCGCCAGCATGAAATCTGCAAGAGCTCGTGATATTGCCTTATTTTTGCTCAGCGAGTTTGATGCCGAGATTTTATTTTTGCAAGAGACCTGGCTCAATACTTTGGCCGATGTCCATCTAGCAAAAAGGGAGTGGAGATGCGGTCCCTCCTTTTGGTCTCTTGCGGCTGAGCCCTGCAGCGGAGTTGCGGTCCTTTTTAAAACCGATATGGTAACGTGCCGGCGGGTAATTGAGGTAGAGATTGGGAGATGCATGGTCTTGGACGTCTCTGTTAGGGGGCAGGACTTGCGCCTGATTAATATCTATGGACCGCAGTCAAGATGGGGCAGGAAATGCCTCCTCACAGAGATCAAGCCCTTCCTTTTTACATCCCAGCAGGTTGTCTTTGGAGGTGATTTTAACACCATAATTAGGCCTGAAGACAGGAGAGGCTCCATAGACAGGCTGGCGTACGATAGCGTTTTTCTTAGAGATATGGTGAGACAAGCAGGCCTGGTAGATGTGCATATTAAGCACTGCCCTGGCAGCACGGGATTCACATTTCAGAGAGGGAATAGTCAGAGTAGGATAGATAGGTTTTTTTTAAAGGAGAACTCTGCTTTCTCGGCTCCTGAGTTGAGGGCGGTGGAGTTCTCTGACCACTGTATGCTGTCTGTGACTCTGAATGCCTCGGACACTCCACCCAGGGGAAGGGGTACCTGGAAACTGAATTCGGCTCTCCTGGAAGACGTAGAGGTAAGACAATCCTTTGAGGATTTTTTCCAGGCACAGGTTTCTATTCTGGACTTTTGCAGCAGTAAGTCAGAGTGGTGGGAACTTGTGAAACAAAGGGCGATTGGACTTTTCAAGGCCATAAGTAAGAAGAAGCAGCTTGGTATGTACATTGCCTACCAGCATTTGCGGAGGAAGCTTGATCGTCTTGTCTCGTATAGAGGAGATCCAGGGGAGATCTCTGAGGTGAAGTTTCTTCTTAGAAAGTGTCAATACGACCGGCATGCCTCCTTGGTTCTGGAGAGGGATTATGGAAAATATCACTCGCCTGATCCTTACCAGAACTGTAAGCAAGGCATAGCAGTTAAGACGGTCATAGGCCTGAGGGATAGTACGGGTTCCCTGGTGAAGTCCAGATCAGGGATCCTGGAGATCTTCAGATCATATTATGCAGACCTTCTGGGAAGAAAGGACCTTTGTCGGGACAAGATGGAAAGCTTTCTGGATTCTACTCCAGGATTGGGAAATGGTACATTGCCTTTGATGGATTTGACAGAACCAATTTCAGTGGATGAGGTAGTTCATGCTATAGAGAAGCTGGCTACCAAAAAATCGCCTGGGCCAGATGGGTTGACAGCTGAATTCTACAAGTGTTTTAAGTCCATTCTGGCTCCCTTTTTAGCGGAGGTTTATAACAGCTGTCTAGAAGAGGGTTCGCTCCCTCCCTCCATGAGGCAATCCGCTGTGATTCTTCTGTCAAAAGGTAAAGACCCCTCAATGATTGAGAACTGGCGCCCCATCAGTCTTCTCAATGTTGATAGAAAGATCTTGGCGAAGATTCTTTTTTGGCGCTTGTCGTCAGTGGCAGGCGATTTGTTGTCCAGTCATCAGCACTGCTCGGTCCAAGGTAGAAGTACCTTTTCAGCGGTTTTAGCTGTCCGGGAGGCTTTGGAGCGATGCAGGGCTGCTGGATGGAGAAAGTACTTGCTGGCATTGGATCAGGCGAAGGCTTTTGATAGAGTCAATCACGAGTACCTGTATTTGCTACTTGGTAGATACGGCCTGCAGGGGAGGTTTATAGATTGGCTGAAGACATTATATAAAGGGGCTGAGAGCTTCCCACTGGTTAATGGTTGGGTTGGACGGCCTTTTGAGGTTGGCTCTGGTGTGCGCCAGGGATGTCCTCTGAGCCCCCTGTTATATGTATTCGCAATCGACCCCTTCATAAGAAGGCTAGAGAGTGGATCTTTGTGCGGGGTGCCTTTGGGCATTGCTGGTGTGCCACCTTTGAAGGTCGTGGCCTATGCCGATGATGTGTCTGTTATTGTCTCTGGAACGGAGGAGGCGCAGGAGGTGGTCTCTATGATAGAGCAGTACACGGAGGCTTCTGGTTCTAAAGTCAACCATGAAAAGAGTGAAGTTTTCTGGATGGGTGAGGAAGGTGAAAGCTTCGAACTTCCGGATGCCTTCCCAGAGCCCCAGCAGGAAATTAAAGTGTTGGGCATCAAATTTGGTCCTGGTGACTATGGTCATCGAAATTGGGAAAGCAGGTTGGTGTGTGCCAATGCCAAAGTAGCAAGTTGGAAGAAATGGAAGCTTTCATTGAGGGAGAGGGTTGACTTGATCAAAACGTACCTGGTCCCAATTTTTTTATATGTCAGCTTCGTCTGTATCTTGCCAGTATCTCTCTATGCAAGGGTGTACAGCTGCTTTTTCCAACTGTTATGGGGAAGTAGGCTGAACCTGATCAAACGCAATGTAACTTACCTGTCTAGGCGGGAGGGTGGCCTAGGAATGGTCAACCCAATAGTTTTCTTTTCTCTGCTGTTTTTAAAGTACAATCTTGGTAACATGCTAGCAGAGAACCCGCCGGGATGGGTGGGTATTTTTCAATCTTGTTTTAGGCCTTTTCTGCGATCCTGGGAAGATGGCGGGCCAGTGAAAAGTCTGAGAGTCCGACATGGCAAGCTCCCGGCTTATGTTGCCCCGTGTCTGAAAATACTTCGGCAGTGGCAGGTGACAGTGGAGGATATCAAGTCCCTCCCCAGGAAGCTTCTAGAGAAGAGGATTTTGGGCTCTGCTTTCAGTGTGTCACTGGCCTTAAGGGATTGCCCAGGCTCTGTAATGAGGGAAGGGTTGCGTTTAATCAATTTAGAAAGAATCCCCTTGAAGTTTAGGGATCAAGCCTGGCTCGCCTTCCATGGAAGGCTCTATGTGAGAGGGAACTTGAAGCATCGCCCTGTGGATGATCGGGATTGTCCTAGAGCGGAGTGTGTTGGTAAAGTGGAGTCTATGGACCACTTTTTGCTCCAGTGTCCCTTTAACATAGAGGTGTATAAAAGGGTGGGGAGGGCTCTAGGCATCCCCTTTTTCTATCGCATGAGTTATGCGGAGTGGGTGTATGGGGCATTCCCGACTCACTGGGATTTTGATTTGGATACACTGTTTTTAGTTAGTATAGTTGTCCGTTACTTCACATGGAATGCACGGTGCCAGATTACCCTGCGGAAGAAAGTCCTCTCTGTTGAGGTGGTGGTGCACGATATTCTGGGTGAGGTTGGGAAAATTCGGGGTCTTGAGAAGGGCAGGGAGCCTCGGGCAGTCTGGATAAGGGCGTGGAGGAATATCAGACCTGCCTTTGGTGAACTGCCCATCTCTGGGTGAGGAGCTCTTTTCTTTTTCTGGTTCTTTCACTCCCTTAGCTTTTTTTGGTTACGTAGTATCTTCTTTTTGAAGAAGGGCTGCATGCATAATGGGTGCGGGATTGTTTCTTAACCTCACAAGTTTGATGTCTGGTGTAATGGTGTGAGTCGTAATAGGATTTATGTTATTGCTGTAAAGTATTTTTTTTTTTTTTTTTTTTTTTTGGTTTGAGAGCAGTTTTGCTATATTCATTTTAATTTATGTAAATATGTATATATTTATGTATATTTATATATTGTGATTTTATGCTTAATGATTGCAAGACTTTTAATAAAGAAAAATTGGGAAGAATGTTCCTTACATTGGTGATCAGTGGGAAGAATGTTCCTTACATTGGTGATCAGTGGGAAGAATGTTCCTTACATTGGTGATCAGTGAGAAGAATGTTCCTTACATTGGTGATCAGTAGTGATGGCCGAACGGTTCGCCCGGCGGTCGTTTCGCGGCGAATTTCCGACTTTCGCCGTCCGCGGGTTCGAACGCCTTTTTCCGTCGTTCGCCCCGGCGGACTTACGTGTTTAATGTATACAAGAACTTTAACCTTTCGTGACACGTTTATCATGTGTTACAGGACAACCAATTGAGACATGACAGCTCATGGACACTTGGACATTCCCCCTAACCTATAAATACACCCGATCCGGTGGCCATTTTACATTCTTTCTTCTGTCACTGTAGGGAAAGGATCCTGTGTGGAGTAGGGACAGAGAAAACGCTAGCTATTTGGTACACAAAAGTTCTTTTCAGGACTGGTATAGGTGTTAGGTCAGCAGCCTGAGTTTCTTTTGTCAGTTTAGATAAAGGGACAGAGCGCTGTATGCTGCTATTTTAGGGACAGCTCAGCCAGATTAGTCTTTCTTCATCATCATCATCATCATCATCATTAGCTGTTACTATCAGGTCCACAAAAGAGCTGTTCCAGCTAATCGTTCCAGCCTACTCTTTTTTGCCAATTTGTATAGGGACAGGCAGGAAGCAGTGTGTCAGGCAGTGAGGATAATTTTAAAGACTTGCTGTTACTATTAGTTCCACAAAGGTTCTTTTCAGGACTGGTATCAGTGGTACGGTAATAGGCTTGTACACGTATAATATTCTTTCTTCCAAATATAGAAAGAATATTATACTTGACTGCTGCCCTTCTGCTGCAGTCTGCTAATCATTCACAACTCACTTGTTCCACAAAGCTCTTTATCAGGACTGGTAACTTGGTCTGTCTAGGGTGCTACGGTACATAGGCTTGGGTGCGGTACAGTCTGCTGTTCTGTAAGGACCGCTATTGGTCCACAATAGATAGGGTTGCCGTGCACTACTGCTGACCGCTGCCCTATACTGCAGCAGTCCTTCAGCGGTATAGGGACTGACGCACAGTCTGCTAAACACTAATACACAACCTGCTTGGTCCACAAAAGTTCTTATAAGGACTGGTAACTTGGTATAGGGTGCTACGGTACATAGGCCTGAGTGCGTTACAGTCTGCTGTTCTGTAAGGACCGCTATCGGTCCACAATACATAGGGTTGACGTGCACTACTGCTGACCGCTGCCCTATACTGCAGCAGTCCTTCAGCGGTATAGGGACTGACGCACAGTCTGCTAAACACTAACACACAACCTGCTTGGTCCACAAAAGTTCTTATAAGGACTGGTAACTTGGTATAGGGTGCTACGGTACATAGGCCTGAGTGCAGTACAGTCTGCTGTTCTGTAAGGACTGCTATCGGTCCACAATACATAGGGTTGCCGTGCACTACTGCTGACCGCTGCCCTATACTGCAGCAGTCCTTCAGCGGTATAGGGACTGACGCACAGTCTGCTAAACACTAATACACAACCTGCTTGGTCCACAAAAGTTCTTATAAGGACTGGTAACTTGGTATAGGGTGCTACGGTACATAGGCCTGAGTGCGTTACAGTCTGCTGTTCTGTAAGGACCGCTATCGGTCCACAATACATAGGGTTGCCGTGCACTACTGCTGACCGCTGCCCTATACTGCAGCAGTCCTTCATTGGTATAGGGACTGACGTACAGTCTGCTAATCACTAACACACAACCTGCTTGGTCCACAAAAGTTCTTATAAGGACTGGTAACTTGGTATAGGGTGCTACGGTACATAGGCCTGAGTGCGTTACAGTCTGCTGTTCTGTAAGGACCGCTATCGGTCCACAATACATAGGGTTGCCGTGCACTACTGCTGACCGCTGCCCTATACTGCAGCAGTCCTTCATTGGTATAGGGACTGACGTACAGTCTGCTAATCACTAACACACAACCTGCTTGGTCCACAAAAGTTCTTATAAGGACTGGTAACTTGGTATAGGGTGCTACGGTACATAGGCCTGAGTGCGTTACAGTCTGCTGTTCTGTAAGGACCGCTATCGGTCCACAATACATAGGGTTGCCGTGCACTACTGCTGACCGCTGCCCTATACTGCAGCAGTCCTTCATTGGTATAGGGACTGACGTACAGTCTGCTAATCACTAACACACAACCTGCTTGGTCCACAAAAGTTCTTATAAGGACTGGTAACTTGGTATAGGGTGCTACGGTACATAGGCCTGAGTGCGTTACAGTCTGCTGTTCTGTAAGGACCGCTATCGGTCCACAATACATAGGGTTGACGTGCACTACTGCTGACCGCTGCCCTATACTGCAGCAGTCCTTCAGCGGTATAGGGACTGACGCACAGTCTGCTAAACACTAACACACAACCTGCTTGGTCCACAAAAGTTCTTATAAGGACTGGTAACTTGGTATAGGGTGCTACGGTACATAGGCCTGAGTGCAGTACAGTCTGCTGTTCTGTAAGGACTGCTATCGGTCCACAATACATAGGGTTGCCGTGCACTACTGCTGACCGCTGCCCTATACTGCAGCAGTCCTTCAGCGGTATAGGGACTGACGCACAGTCTGCTAAACACTAATACACAACCTGCTTGGTCCACAAAAGTTCTTATAAGGACTGGTAACTTGGTATAGGGTGCTACGGTACATAGGCCTGAGTGCGTTACAGTCTGCTGTTCTGTAAGGACCGCTATCGGTCCACAATACATAGGGTTGCCGTGCACTACTGCTGACCGCTGCCCTATACTGCAGCAGTCCTTCATTGGTATAGGGACTGACGTACAGTCTGCTAATCACTAACACACAACCTGCTTGGTCCACAAAAGTTCTTATAAGGACTGGTAACTTGGTATAGGGTGCTACGGTACATAGGCCTGAGTGCGTTACAGTCTGCTGTTCTGTAAGGACCGCTATCGGTCCACAATACATAGGGTTGCCGTGCACTACTGCTGACCGCTGCCCTATACTGCAGCAGTCCTTCATTGGTATAGGGACTGACGTACAGTCTGCTAATCACTAACACACAACCTGCTTGGTCCACAAAAGTTCTTATAAGGACTGGTAACTTGGTATAGGGTGCTACGGTACATAGGCCTGAGTGCGTTACAGTCTGCTGTTCTGTAAGGACCGCTATCGGTCCACAATACATAGGGTTGCCGTGCACTACTGCTGACCGCTGCCCTATACTGCAGCAGTCCTTCAGCGGTATAGGGACTGACGCACAGTCTGCTAAACACTAACACACAACCTGCTTGGTCCACAAAAGTTCTTATAAGGACTGGTAACTTGGTATAGGGTGCTACGGTACATAGGCCTGAGTGCAGTACAGTCTGCTGTTCTGTAAGGACCGCTATCGGTCCACAATACATAGGGTTGCCGTGCACTACTGCTGACCGCTGCCCTATACTGCAGCAGTCCTTCATTGGTATAGGGACTGACGTACAGTCTGCTAATCACTAACACACAACCTGCTTGGTCCACAAAAGTTCTTATAAGGACTGGTAACTTGGTATAGGGTGCTACGGTACATAGGCCTGAGTGCGTTACAGTCTGCTGTTCTGTAAGGACCGCTATCGGTCCACAATACATAGGGTTGCCGTGCACTACTGCTGACCGCTGCCCTATACTGCAGCAGTCCTTCATTGGTATAGGGACTGACGTACAGTCTGCTAATCACTAACACACAACCTGCTTGGTCCACAAAAGTTCTTATAAGGACTGGTAACTTGGTATAGGGTGCTACGGTACATAGGCCTGAGTGCAGTACAGTCTGCTGTTCTGTAAGGACCGCTATCGGTCCACAATACATAGGGTTGACGTGCACTACTGCTGACCGCTGCCCTATACTGCAGCAGTCCTTCATTGGTATAGGGACTGACGTACAGTCTGCTAATCACTAACACACAACCTGCTTGGTCCACAAAAGTTCTTATAAGGACTGGTAACTTGGTATAGGGTGCTACGGTACATAGGCCTGAGTGCAGTACAGTCTGCTGTTCTGTAAGGACCGCTATCGGTCCACAATACATAGGGTTGCCGTGCACTACTGCTGACCGCTGCCCTATACTGCAGCAGTCCTTCATTGGTATAGGGACTGACGTACAGTCTGCTAATCACTAACACACAACCTGCTTGGTCCACAAAAGTTTTTATAAGGACTGGTAACTTGGTATAGGGTGCTACGGTACATAGGCCTGAGTGCAGTACAGTCTGCTGTTCTGTAAGGACCGCTATCGGTCCACAATACATAGGGTTGACGTGCACTACTGCTGACCGCTGCCCTATACTGCAGCAGTCCTTCAGCGGTATAGGGACTAAGAGTTTTGTCACAGGGTGATTTAAAAAATGACAGGCAGAGGAAGAGGCAGGCCCTTCCGCAGGGGTGGTAGGGGTAGGGCAGGAGCAACAGCCTTGAGCCAAAGTGGGAAGTTGCAGAAGGTGCGTTCAATTACTTTAAAGGACGCACCAGACTTGGTTGAGTGGCTCACTCAGCCTTATTCTTCTGCACCCTCCTCATCCTCTCGATCTGCACCCTCTTCTTCACTCTCTGCTATGTGCACCCCCAAAGACACTACCACCAACAACACCACCACCACCACATACCTTCCGCTTGAGTGCAAATGGGGGCCTTCATGCTCCAGTGTTTTAATAGGGACCCCCGTATAAAAAGCATGAGGGTCAAGGACCAGTACTGGGTGGCAACGTACTTAGATCCCCGGTACAAACACAAAATGGCGGAAATGTTACCGCCGTCGCAGAGGGCTGTCAGAATGCAGCACTTCCAGGCCTTGCTTCGAGAAATGCTGCATTCTGCTTTTGCGTGCGCTGGCAGAGGAGCAATTCCCACTCCCAGAGAAGGATTTGCGGGTACCAATCCAACAGCGCCTGCAAGAAGAGGCCGGTTTGAAGATGTGTTGGTGACTTCGGATATGAGGTCATTCTTTCAGCCGACCCATCGACAGGTGTCATCCGGATCCAGCATCAGGGAACGCCTAGACCGTCAGGTGTCCGACTACATTGGGTTAACGGCCGATGTGGACGCTCTGAGGAGTGATGAACCCCTAGACTACTGGGTGGGCAGGCTTGACCTCTGGCCAGAGCTTGCCCAATTTGCAATCGAACTGTTGGCTTGCCCCTCATCCAGTGTCCTGTCCGAAAGGACGTTCAGCGCAGCAGGGGGGATTGTGACCGATAAGCGTACTCGCCTAGCTCACGACAGTGTTAACTACCTCACATTTCTAAAAATGAATGAGGCATGGATCTCGGAGGAATTCAACACATGTGATCAGTAGACCATGTATATGTCTATAAACAATTTTTGGAATCAAGCACACAGACCTTCTTAATTCATTTGGCTCACTTCCCTGACCCAAAAAAGCACACCGTACTATATGCCCCTACCCTCCTCTTTGAAGAGGTTGAGCGGTGTCATATTTCTACTGGGGCTGCTTATTATGAGGGGTTCCCACCATCCCTGTGCTGTGCTGACTTCCTCCTGGGTGTTCTTATTATGAGGGGCTCCCACCATCCCTGTGCTGTGCTGACTTCCTCCTGGGGGTTCTTATTATGAGGGGCTCCCACCATCCCTGTGCTGTGCTGACTTCCTCCTGGGGGTTCTTATTATGAGGGGATCACACCATCCCTGTGCTGTGCTGACTTCCTCCTGGGGCTGCTTACGGTGCTGCTGTCAGCGCTGTATGTCACGGAGCTGCTGTCAGCGCTGTATGTCACGGAGCTGCTGTCAGCGCTGTATGTCACGGTGCTGCTGTCAGCGCTGTATGTCACGGAGCTGCTGTCAGCGCTGTATGTCACGGAGCTGCTGTCAGTGCTGTATGTCACGGAGCTGCTGTCAGCGCTGTATGTCACGGAGCTGCTGTCAGCGCTGTATGTCACGGAGCTGCTGTCAGCGCTGTATGTCACGGAGCTGCTGTCAGCGCTGTATGTCACGGAGCTGCTGTCAGCGCTGTATGTCACGGAGCTGCTGTCAGCGCTGTATGTCACGGAGCTGCTGTCAGCGCTGTATGTCACGGAGCTGCTGTCAGCGCTGTATGTCACGGAGCTGCTGTCAGCGCTGTATGTCACGGTGCTGCTGTCAGCGCTGTATGTCACGGAGCTGCTGTCAGCGCTGTATGTCACGGAGCTGCTGTCAGTGCTGTATGTCACGGAGCTGCTGTCAGCGCTGTATGTCACGGAGCTGCTGTCAGCGCTGTATGTCACGGAGCTGCTGTCAGCGCTGTATGTCACGGTGCTGCTGTCAGCGCTGTATGTCACGGAGCTGCTGTCAGCGCTGTATGTCACGGAGCTGCTGTCAGTGCTGTATGTCACGGAGCTGCTGTCAGCGCTGTATGTCACGGAGCTGCTGTCAGCGCTGTATGTCACGGAGCTGCTGTCAGCGCTGTATGTCACGGTGCTGCTGTCAGCGCTGTATGTCACGGAGCTGCTGTCAGCGCTGTATGTCACGGAGCTGCTGTCAGCGCTGTATGTCACGGAGCTGCTGTCAGCGCTGTATGTCACGGAGCTGCTGTCAGCGCTGTATGTCACGGTGCTGATGTCAGTGCTCTGTATTACGGTGCTGCTGTCAGTGCTCTGTATCTCCTGCACCCTCTTGTTTGCCTACCCTGGTCCCTGACCTTCCCTCTCCTCCATTGCCTTCATTAGCTCCATAGTCCTGAATTGTCAGAACAATTTCCCAAATAAAAAAAAAATGCTTGTAGTTATCGATCCCAAATTCACCTCATACATGTATTATGCTATTGTCCAGGTGGTGGGACTACGTGCTACCCCCTAATAATTACCCCGTGGCCGCAAATTCGACCTAAAGGTTTGCGAAATTCGCCTCCCATTGAAGTCAATGGAGCCCGCGGCGAACGGTCGTTTTCGCGAACGTTTGTGCCCGTTCGCGTTTCGCGTTCGCGAAACGTCCCGTCGGAAGTTCGTCCATCACTAGTGATCAGTGAGAAGAATGTTCCTTACATTGGTGATCAGTGGGAAGAATGTTCCTTACATTGGTGATCAGTGGGAAGAATGTTCCTTACATTGGTGATCAGTGAGAAGAATGTTCCTTACATTGGTGATCAGTGAGAAGAATGTCCCTTACATTGGTGATCAGTGAGAAGAATGTCCCTTACATTGGTGATCAGTGGGAAGAATGTTCCTTACATTGGTGATCAGTGGGAAGAATGTTCCTTACATTGGTGATCAGTGGGAAGAATGTTCCTTACATTGGTGATCAGTGAGAAGAATGTTCCTTACATTGGTGATCAGTGAGAAGAATGTTCCTTACATTGGTGATCAGTGAGAAGAATGTTCCTTACATTGGTGGTCAGTGGGAAGAATGTTCCTTACATTGGTGATCAGTGGGAAGAATGTTCCTTACATTGGTGATCAGTGAGAAGAATGTTCCTTACATTGGTGATCAGTGGGAAGAATGTTCCTTACATTGGTGATCAGGTAGATTGGTCCTTCCTACTAACCACCAATCTAAGGGAAATTCTTCCCACTGACCACCAATGTAAAGGGATAATATCTGAGACAATAATGTGAGGTTTGCCTAAAGGTAATTTTTAATGCGACTTTCACAGTTTTACTTATTTGCTTTTTATAATTTTCTTGAAGATGGTTCATGAACAGAGAACAGGATAAGCCACCTATTAGATGGCATCAAGAGATGGGAACGATGAACAGCAGTCACCATGATTCCTTACTTAGCCACGTGTACAGAGGTAGTTAAAAGCTATAATTAAAGGAAGGTTTTAGAAACATTAAAGGATTAGTTGACTTTTTCACAAAAAGAAAAAAATGGAAAAGATGAATTAACACACAGCACCCCCTCCCCCACCCCTCCGGTCCTTGGTGGATGTACGTGATTCCTATCTTCCCTCGCCATCTCCAGCTGGGGTCTCTTGCCAGGAGAAAGGCGTCCCAGTGTGCATGAGGGCCCTAAATGACGACCTGTTGGGGCTTTTGAAGCATTGCCTATTGAAGATTCAGGACACAGAAGTTTGGCGCGGTTTCATGGACGCACGTAGTTTATAAAGAGGAGCTCCAGGCTCCACCCGAAAAAAGAAAATGAAAAGCCAGCAACTACAAATACTGTAGCTGCTGACTTTTAATATAAGGATGCTTGCCTGTCCTGGGATCAGGGGCGTAACTATAGGGGGTGCAGCAGTCGCGACCGCAACTGGGCCCTGTGATGCAGGGGGCCCATGCAGCCCCCTCTACATATGGCCGGCAGCAGCATAGGCAGCTAGGGGTACCAGTGCACCATGCACACGGGTGGGTGGAGGTGGAGGGTGACTAGCAGAGGTCCATGCTCGACTATTGCACTGGCTGCTCTTTAGTTGTGCATTCCCCACATGACCTGTGACCTCGGCCGGCTCCTCAGAGTACCCCTAAAAATAAAAAATAATAAAAAAAAACTACTGATGCCAGTGGTGGAACTACAGGGCTCACAAAGGTCATACCTGTGACCACGCCCTGGAGTTCCACCGCCGGACTCGGTGGGAAGGGCCCTGGCTGGGGTTCAGGGGGGCCCTTCATGGTTTCTTGCATCTGGGCCCTGAAGGTTCTAGTTACGCCACTGCCTGGGATCCAGTGATGTCCTAAGTCCAGTGCCCGTGCGCCCCCTATTGACGGGCCATCACTGCTCTTTGTCCTGTTTATCATTGAAATTGAAAGTCATTGCCCCCAGAGGGGAAATCTTCCAATGGAGACACTAGTTCTCCAAGGAAATCCCCATAATTTGCCGGGATTTCCTCTCACTTCCTGTTTGGCAATGGGAGAGAAAAATCTTCCAATTGAAATGGTGAAAAAAAAAAAAATGTGACGGGTTATAACCCTCCATTACTAAGTTTTACCTATAGTTCTATTTTAACCACTTCAATACCGGGCACTTAAACACCTTCCCGCCCAGACCAATTTTGAGCTTTCAGCGCTGTCGCACTTTGAATGACAATTGCGCGGTCATGCTACAATGTACCCAAATGAAATTTTTATCATTTTTTTCCCACAAATAGAGCTTTCTTTTGGTGGTATTTGATCACCTCTACGGTTTTTATTTTTTGCTAAACAAATAAAAAAATACCGAAAATTTTGAAAAAAAAAATGTTTTTTTTTTTGTTTCAGTTTCAAAACTTTGCAAATAAGTACGTTTTCTCCTTCACTGATGGGGTTACACTGATGGGCAATGATAAGGCGGCACTGATGGGCACCGATGAGGTGGCACCAATGAAGTGGCACTGATGGACACCGATATGTGGCACTGATAGGCGGCACTGATGGGTGGCACTGATGGGCGACACGGATGGGCACGGATAGGTGGCACAAATTGGCACGGATTGGCATGGATGGGCATGGATAAGTTGCATAGGCGGGCATGGGTTAGGCGGCACAGGTGGGCATGGGTAGGCGGCACAGGTGGGCATGGGTAGGTGGCACAGGTGGGCATGGGTAGGTGGCTCAGGTGGGCATGGGTAGGCGGCACAGGTGGGCATGGGTAGGCACTGATAGGCGGCACAGATGGGAACTGATAGGCGGCATTGTATTATAATATATTGCACTAATGGATGCCAATCAGTGCCAATCAATAATGCATGCCAATCAGTGATGCCCATTGTGGGCACTGATTGGCATTCATTATGGGCACTGATTGGCATCCATTGTGGCACTGACTAGAATCCCTGGTGGTCTAGGGTGGCATACCTTGTCCTTGGCATCCCTGGTGGTCTGGTGGCGTCCCTGGTGGTCCAGTGTGGGCATCCTCGGGGGGGGCTGTGCTGATAATCGATCAGCACAGACCCCCCCCCGTCAGAGGAGCAGCCGATCGGCTCTCCTCTACTCGCGTCTGACAGACGCGAGTGAGGAAAAGCCGATCACCGGCTTTTCCTATTTACACTGTGATCAGCCGTGATTGGACACGGCTGATCACGTGGTAAAGAGTCTCCGTCGGAGACTCTTTACCGAGATCGTAGTTGCCGGGTGTCAGACTGACACCCCGCAACAACGATCACCGCGATGCGCGCCCCCGCGCAGTGGCTCATAATCCTGATCACGTCATATGACGTCCGGTCAGGATTATGAAACCACTTTGCCGCCGTCCATTTGCTATAGGGCGGGCGGCAAGTGGTTAACATTAGTGAATTTTTTACTGAAATTTTGCCCTTGATAAACTGTTGACCTTAAAAAATTGGAACTACCATCATTTTATAATAAAGGGTTTGGGGGGCTTTAACTAATCTTCAAACCCAAAACGCCAACCCCCCCCCCACACACCAAAATGGAGCTACAAAAGGGTCCAAAGAAGGTCAAATGGAGCCAAAAATGGCCTCCCGCTAAACAGGGCAGAGCTATGGAGCTTTCCAGCTCTCCACATACATCCGGAGATTTCCTCCGCAGAGTCGGAGCGATTTCACGCGATGGTCTTATGTCTGCGCAGTCCTCATTCCATATGCAATTCAAGTCAGGAGCTCTTTGTCTGCGGGATTCCTGTTTGTGTAGCAATCAACGAGACAAAAGAAATCCTCGGCGTGAAGAGGACACATCCAGGTTCATCATATTAATGGAGACAATTAGGACTTGTCTGTGGCTTTTGTCTCCCCAGCTCACCGCCGTCGGTAGCACGCTCCTCTTCATAAGCACGCCATTTCCAGCTATCCCCCCCCCCCCCCCCCTCTTCAATGTGTCTGTACTGCAAGACGTTCTGTAGACGTGTTTAATCTCTGCATGCGGAGAGTCTTCTCCTTGCTGTTGGGAGATAAGATTGCCCATTGACCTGCGAGGACGGTCGGACGTGAACGCACATTAAAGCCTTTTTGTAGGAGGAACGATAACGTACAGTGCCTTCCACAAGTTGTCACCCCCCCCACCCCCCAGGCCCCCCCCCCCCCCTTTGGCATTTTCCGTGTTTTGTTGCCTCACAACCTAGAATTAACATGGATTGTTTGAGGATTTGCATAATTTCATTTACAAAACACGCCCACAACTTGGAAGATGGTTTTTTTTTTCTTCTTGTGAAGCAAACAACAATTAGGACAAAATAACAGAAAAAGTAAAAGTGCATAACTATTCACCCCCCCTAAAGTCAATACGATCACAGCTCCAAGTCGCTTTGGATAAGTCTCTGAGTCTTGCCACATCTTACCACTGGGGTTTTTGCCCATTCCTCCTCCTTGCTCCAGCTCCTTCATGTTGGATGGTTTGCGCTTGTGAACAGCAATCTTTAAGTCGGACCACAGATTTTCTATTGGATTGAGGTCTGGGCTTTGACTAGACCATTCCAACACATTTACATGTTTCGCCTTTAAACCACTCAAGTGTTGCTTTAGCAGTGTGTTTGGGGTCATTGTCCCGCTGGAAGGTGAACCTCCATCCTAGCCTCAAATCACACACAGAGGGCTACAGGTTTTGCTCAAGAATATCCCTGTATTTAGCACTATCCATATTTCCCTCAACCCTGACCAGTTTCCCAGTCCCGACTGCTGAAAAACATCCCCACATCATGATGCTGCCACAACCATGTATCACAGTGGGGATGGTGTTCTTTGGGTGATGTGACGTGTTGGGTTTGCGCCAGACGTAATGTTTTCTTTGGCCAAAAAGTTCAATTTTTGTCTCATCAGACCAGATCACCTTCCTCCATACATCAGACCAGATCACCTTCCTCCATACATCAGACCAGATCACCTTCCTCCATACATCAGAGCAGATCACCTTCCTCCGTACATCAGAGCAGATCACCTTCCTCCATACATCAGACCAGATCACCTTCCTCCATACATCAGAGCAGATCACCTTCCTCCGTACATCAGAGCAGATCACCTTCCTCCATACATCAGACCAGATCACCTTCCTCCATACATCAGACCAGAGCACCTTCCTCCATACATCAGAGCAGATCACCTTCCTCCATACATCAGACCAGATCACCTTCCTCCATACATCAGAGCAGATCACCTTCCTCCATACATCAGACCAGATCACCTTCCTCCATACATCAGACCAGATCACCTTCCTCCATACATCAGAGCAGATCACCTTCCTCCATACATCAGAGCAGAGCACCTTCCTCCATACATCAGAGCAGATCACCTTCCTCCATACATCAGACCAGAGCACCTTCCTCCATACATCAGACCAGATCACCTTCTTCCATACATCAGAGCAGATCACCTTCCTCCATACATCAGAGCAGAGCACCTTCCTCCATACATCAGAGCAGATCACCTTCCTCCATACATCAGAGCAGATCACCTTCCTCCATACATCAGAGCAGATCACCTTCCTCCATACATCAGACCAGATCACCTTCCTCCATACATCAGACCAGATCACCTTCTTCCATACATCAGAGCAGATCACCTTCCTCCATACATCAGAGCAGATCACCTTCCTCCATACATCAGAGCAGATCACCTTCCTCCATACATCAGAGCAGATCACCTTCCTCCATACATCAGAGCAGATCACCTTCCTCCATACATCAGAGCAGATCACCTTCCTCCATACATCAGAGCAGAGCACCTTCCTCCATACATCAGAGCAGATCACCTTCCTCCATACATCAGAGCAGATCACCTTCCTCCATACATCAGAGCAGATCACCTTCCTCCATACATCAGAGCAGATCACCTTCCTCCATACATCAGAGCAGATCACCTTCCTCCATACATCAGAGCAGATCACCTTCCTCCATACATCAGAGCAGATCACCTTCCTCCATACATCAGAGCAGATCACCTTCCTCCATACATCAGAGCAGATCACCTTCCTCCATACATCAGAGCAGATCACCTTCCTCCATACATCAGAGCAGATCACCTTCCTCCATACATCAGAGCAGATCACCTTCCTCCATACATCAGAGCAGATCACCTTCCTCCATACATCAGAGCAGATCACCTTCCTCCATACATCAGACCAGATCACCTTCCTCCATACATCAGAGCAGATCACCTTCCTCCATACATCAGAGCAGATCACCTCCCTCCATACATCAGAGCAGATCACCTCCCTCCATACATCAGAGCAGATCACCTTCCTCCATACATCAGAGCAGATCACCTTCCTCCATACATCAGAGCAGATCACCTTCCTCCATACATCAGAGCAGATCACCTTCCTCCATACATCAGACCAGATCACCTTCCTCCATACATCAGAATAGATCACCTTCCTCCATACATCAGACCAGATCACCTTCCTCCATACATCAGACCAGATCACCTTCCTCCATACATCAGACCAGATCACCTTCCTCCGTACATCAGAGCAGATCACCTTCCTCCATACATCAGACCAGATCACCTTCCTCCATACATCAGACCAGATCACCTTCCTCCGTACATTTTGGGAGTCTCCCACATGCCTTTTCCCAAACTCAACGCGCCATTTTGTTTTTGCTGAAAGTAATGTCTTTCTTCTGGCCACTCTGCCATAAAGCCCAACTCTATGGAGCGTCCGGCTTATTGTCGTCCTATATACAGATACTCCAGTCTCTGCTGTGGAACTCTGCAGCTCCTCCAGGGTTACCTTAGATCTCTGTGCTGCCTCTCTGATTAATGCCCTCCTTGCCCGTTCCGTGAGATTTGGTGTGCGGCCGTCTCTTGGTAGGTTTGCGGTTGTGCCATGTTCTTTCCATTTGGTTATGATAGATTTGATGGAGCTCCTAGGGATCATCAAAGATTTGGATATTTTTTTATAACCCAACCCTGACTTGTACTTCTAAACAACATTGTCCCTTACTTGTTTGGAGAGTTCCTTGGTCTTCATGGCAGTGTTTGGTTAGTGGTGCCTCTTGCTTAGGTGTTGCCGCCTCTGGGGCCTTTCACAAAGGTGTGTCTATGTAATGACAGATCATGTGACACTTATGCCGCGTACACGCGATCGAATTGTCCGGCGTACTTAGTCCGACATACAATCCGGCGGATAGTCTGGCGGGCTTTCTACTGAACGGACTTGGCCACACACGGACACAAAGAAAGTCCGGCGTTTGCTAGCGCGATGACGTACAGCACGTACGACGGGACTAGAAAAAGGAAGTTCAATAGCCAGTAGCCAATAGCTTCCTTTTTGGTACTTGCTTCTGAGCATGCGTCATTCTTAGTCCGCCGTACTAGCACACTGACGAACGTATTGTCTGCTGAAACCCAAGTCCGACGGGAAGATTGGACTGCAAAAATACTTTCTTAGTCCGCCGGACTTCACGCTGGAAAAGTCAGCTGAAGCCCACACACGATCAAATTGTCCGCTGAAATGCGCTTCGGCGGACTAAGTACGCCGGACAATCTGGTCGTGTGTACACGGCATTAGATTGCACACAGGTGGACATCTTTTCACTAATTATGTGACTTCTGAAAGTAATTGGTGGCACCAGAGCTTTTTATAGGCTTCATAACAAAGGGGGTGAATACATACGCACATGACAATTATCAGTTTTATGTATATATTTTTATAATTTTTACTTCACCAACTTAGACTATTGTGTTCTGATCCATCACATAGATTTCAGATAAAAAAAAAAACTTGTTTAACATTCGGTTCCCTATGAGGTTCGGATTTTGGACCCGATCTTTAGTCATGTTAATCAAACTGGCCTCCCAACTGAGCCCAGGTACGTTCAGCTCCTCACTAATTGCTATATTAAAGCTTCTATGAGATTTTTCGTGGTTGGGTTTGGTTCTTCCTGAATGTTTTGAGATATTTTCTGCTGAATCTTCCTCGTCTGAGTCCTCATTACCAGATGAGACGTGCCCACAGCTCTTCCTTCTCTAGATCTCCTCCGGGCAGCGCGGTGCCCACTCCGTGTGATGAGATTCCACCAGTGCATAAATGACCGAGAATTGAAATGAACACATCATTAACTGGGTGTTAATTAGAAGGCAGGTCTACTAATCTAAGAAAAATACAAGTATGTAGAAGCCTTTCCTGAACTGAGATTCTTCTCCTTATAATCCTTCCTGGAAAGTTCTACTGAATGTCCTTCCCCCACCACCGTATGTCCATTTAACCGCTTGCCTACCGGGCCAATTCCAGTTCTGATACCTCTTACAACATACATGTAAAAATCGACTCTACTTTTTTTTTTTTTACTAGAAAATGAAACATTATATTAAATAAATATATATATATATATATACCGTATACACAAACCTATACCCACAGTTGATCCAGGGGAAGGCCAAAAACCCCGGCAAAGCATGATCCAACTTAATCCAGCCGGGGGAAAAATTCCTTGCCGATTCCCCAGAGAGGCAATCGGATATTCCCCGGATCAACTTTACCTATAAATATTAGTATCAAAGTTATATTATGTGTATCTAGGAAAGAATACAGGCCTTTTTTTAAAGCAACCTACTGAGCTGGCTAGAACCCGTTTTTGAGGGAGACTTTTCCACATTTTCACAGCTCTTAATGTGAAGAAGCCCTTCCGTATTTGGAGATTAAATCTCTTTTCCTCCAGATGTAAAAAGTGCCCCCTTGTCCTCTGTGATGACCTTACAGTGAATAACTCAACACCAAGTTCATTATACGGACCCCTTATGTATTTATACATGGAGATCATATCCCCCCCTTATTTATTTATACATGGAGATCATATCCCCCTTAATCTCCTCTTCTCAAGAGTAAATAAATTCAGCTCCTCTAATCTTTCCTCCTAGCTGAGCTCCTCCATGCCTCTTATCAGTTTGGTTGCCCTTCTCTGCACTTTCTCCAGTTCCCCGATATCCTTTTTGAGAACTGGAGCCCAAAACTGAACTTCATATTCCAGATGAGGTCTTACTAATGATTTGTACCGATGATATCTCTCTCTCTCTGGAGTCCATACCTCTCCTATACAAGAAAGGACTTTGCTCGCTTTGGAAACCGTGGCTTGGTATTGCATGCTATGATTAAGCTTATGATCTACCAAAACCCCCCAGATCCTTCTCCACCATTGACTCCCCCCAGTTGTAATCCCCCCTAGTATGTATGATGCATATTTTTAGCCTCCAAGTGCAGAACTTTATATTTATCATCATTAAATCTCATTGGACACTTAGTTGCCCAATTAAAAAGAGCATTAGCATTGAGGTCGGCTTGTAAGTGGGAGACATCCTGTAAGGACGTTATTCCACTGCATAGCTCGGTGTCATCTGCAAAGACTGAAATCCCAGACCCCACATCATTTATAAATATATTAAAAAGTAAGGGTCCCAACACTGAATCTTGGGGTACGCCACTGATAACCTTAGAACATTCAGAGTAAGAAACATTAACCACGACTCTCTGAATTCTGTCTTTTAGACAGTTTTCTATTCATTTACAAATTGATGTTTTCAAACCTGTAGAATTTACCTTACACATGAGCCATGTGTGGGGAACTGTGTCAAAAACTGTAGCAAAATCCAAGTATACCACGTCCACAGCCACCCCTCTGTCCCAAGTATTCCACGTCCACAGCCACCCCTCTGTCCCAAGTATTCCACGTCCACAGCCACCCCTCTGTCCCAAGTATTCCACGTCCACAGCCACCCCTCTGTCCCAAGTATTCCACGTCCACAGCCACCCCTCTGTCCCAAGTATACCACGTCCACAGCCACCCCTCTGTCCCAAGTATTCCACATCCACAGCCACCCCTCTGTCCCAAGTATTCCACAGCCACCCCTCTGTCCCAAGTATTCCACGTCCACAGTCACCCCTCTCTCCCAAGTATACCACGTCCACAGCCACCCCTCTGTCCCAAGTATTCCACAGCCACCCCTCTGTCCCAAGTATTCCACGTCCACAGTCACCCCTCTCTCCCAAGTATACCACGTCCACAGCCACCCCTCTGTCCCAAGTATTCCACGTCCACAGCCACCCCTCTGTCCCAAGTATTCCACGTCCACAGCCACCCCTCTGTCCCAAGTATTCCACGTCCACAGCCACCCCTCTGTCCCAAGTATTCCACGTCCACAGCCACCCCTCTGTCCCAAGTATTCCACGTCCACAGCCACCCCTCTGTCCCAAGTATTCCACGTCCACAGCCACCCCTCTGTCCCAAGTATTCCACGTCCACAGCCACCCCTCTGTCCCAAGTATTCCACGTCCACAGCCACCCCTCTGTCCCAAGTACTCCACGTCCACAGCCACCCCTCTGTCCCAAGTACTCCACGTCCACAGCCACCCCTCTGTCCCAAGTATTCCACGTCCACAGCCACCCCTCTGTCCCAAGTATTCCACGTCCACAGCCACCCCTCTGTCCCAAGTATTCCACGTCCACAGCCACCCCTCCGTCCCAAGTATACCACGTCCACAGCCACCCCTCCGTCCCAAGTATTCCACGTCCACAGCCACCCCTCTGTCCCAAGTAAGGATGAGCTCAGGCGTGTTCGCACAGCCCACGCGCAGAGCCCGCCAGGAAGTCGGCGCCGCGCTAATCACAGGCAGTGAGACCCGGTGAGCGGCTGCAGAGATCAGGAAATGTCTCACTGCCTGTGATTAGCGCAGCGCAGTGCCGACTTCCTGGTGGACTCTGAACGTGGGCTGTGCGAACACACCGGAGCTCATTCTTAATCCCAAGTACACCGTGCCCACAGCCACCCCTCTGTCCAAGTATACTACGGCCGGTTGCTTCAGAGGCTGTTTAGGGTAGAGGTCTTATATTGTGTATATACAGTATCTCACAAAAGTAAGTACACATTTTTGTAACTCTTTTCTTCTATCTTTTCATGTGACAACACTGAAGAAATGACACTTGTCTACAATGTAAAGTAGTGAGTGTACAGCTCGTATAACAGTGTAAATTTCCCGTCCCCTCAAAATAACTCAACACACAGCCATTAATGTCTAAACCGCTGGCAACAAAAGTCAGTACACCCCTAAGGGAAAATCTATTTCTTCAGTGTTGTCACATGAAAAGAGAGAAGAAAAGATTTACAAAAAAAAACGTGAGGGGTGTACTCACTTTTGTCAGATACTGTATATAATAAATATATATTATATTTTGGATAATGCACTAGGCTGGTGCTGGCTCTCTTTTTCTGTCTTTTGTAGTACATATCTTTTTATACAGGTCAGGTGGGATAGGTAGGAAGAGGGAATGGGGGAACATTTTTTTTTAAGAATAGTTGAACTTTCGTCCACTTCAATAAATATATATATATATATATTATCTCTGTGTGTGGGTATGTTTTTATGTATATGTGTGTGTGTGTGTGTGTGTGTGTGTGTGTGTGTATATATATATATATATATATATTTCCTCTTCCTTCCAATGAAGAACGCTCTAGTGGACATCCTTATTGATGTCGTTTTCCTCCTGCAGAGTACAGACGTGTTCAGACACTGTCCATGCTCTGATCACAGTCCACCATCTTCCTGGTGTGTGGCGTTTGTACAATTGTCTCATCCCGGTCCCTCCTCGCCATTTCCTCCTCGGTCACTCTCTGACAGTCCTTCAGATCTCCTGCGGATACAAAGCTCAGGAACGCTTTCTGATATCGTGTTTGTAGTGTAAAGGCGTTTTTTTTTTTCTTTCTGCGCTGTGGGACTTTCCATCTGTTTTTTTTTTTTTTTTTTTTTCTAGGTCAGATTTGATGTGGAAGTAGTTTTCACGCAATAATAAGTTCAGTTGCGGAGTCAGATTAAAGGTATATCGGTGACCCCCCAACTTGTGCGGCTTAGCGGAATACCGCAGAGAACAAAGACAAAGGCAAGTGGGAACCCTACCTGGTGGAGCTTCACAAGTTCTAGACACGTTAGCTGCAGACAAAGGACTGTTCCCTTTTCGGAAGAGTACGGGGTATAGATTGCAAGCTCTTCTGGACATGCACGCTAGCAATCATTGTCCTTTTTGTTTCATGAGTTATTCTGGGGACACAACACTGTAGTTAGAATTCATCTTTCAGCGGTTTCATTTCAGCAAGGTGGAACTTGGCTGCCCGTGGCTTATTGTTCTTTCTTGTCATTGCTTGTTAAAGGTTCTTACTGAATACAATAGATATTATTCTAGTTTTCATAGAGTTATAGCAGAACTCAAGGCAGATATAAAAGACACATTGTTACAACTTTGTATTCATTCATACAATTGATATATTATATACTTGAATGTGTCTTGGTGTGTCTTCTGTGTTGTGGTAGATGGCTTCCGTAAGGTGAAGTCCCACACAGGGGCGGACTGACCATTGGGTCACTCGGGCACTGCCTGAGGGCCCCATGCCACTAAGGGGCCCCATCAGGGTTGACAGCCTCAATAAAGCCAGAAACAGTATGTAAAAATCTGTGTTTTTAAAAAAATCCCAAGATTATACCTGCCCCGCCTCTCCAGTACTTTTTCAGTGTGTGTATGTGTATTCTGTGTGTGTATACTGTATGTGTGTGTATACTGTGTGGCCCCATAATCTATTGCCTGGGGGGCCCATAATCTCCCATTGCCCAGGGGCCCCATGAGTTGTCAGTCCGCCCCTGGTCCCACAGCCAGCTCCTCAGTAGATTGCAGAGGGACAGCCGCCCGTGAGGCTTTGGAACCATCCCTGAACAGAAAACAAAATTCTTTCCAAGACCTCAAATTACTTATCACCTCCCCAGCCACCTTCTGGACACTCCCCTCCATGATTTGGCTAGGGCATAATAGCTATTCAAACCAGGGCTGTCCTAATGAATGGGGACACCTGGTCATTGGTCAGGGGCCCCAGGTGCACAAGGGGCCCATGACCAGGGCTAGCAAAAGGAGGGGGCAGGCACTGTGTTGGGGAGTGCACTGATCATGGTGCTCTTCTTTGACAGGAGTAACTGCAATGCCACTTCTGTCAGAAGGAGCAGTGGCTGGCTTCTGCTGAAAAGAGGATTCGGCTTTCTTCTCCATCCTGCAGGAGGTGGAAGAGAGATGGCACTGAGCCTAAAAACTCATCTCAGTCTCGGCATGGGAGAGGAAGGAGGAACTGCCTTCATTGCAGGTGGGGGGCAGCATTTGTTATCTGTGAGTGCAAGGGGGAAGAGCAAAGTTGATTTATGGGGACACACGTGATGGGAGAACCCAATGGATGGGGACACCGTGATGGGGATACCTGATGTATGGGGATACTTGATGTAAAGGGACACTTTGATGGGAGACACCCAATTTATCGGGACACCATGATGGAAATACCTCATGGATAGGGACACTGTTATGGGGAAACTTTATGTAAGGGGGCACAGTGATGGGGGACACTTGCTGTAAGGGGGCACAGTGATGGGGGGATCTGATGTAAGAAGGCAGAGTGATCAGGGGATCTGATGTAAGGGGGCACAATGATGGGGGAACCTGATGTAAGGGGGCACTGTGATGGGGGAACCTGATATATGGGGACAATATGATGGGGGAACCTGATGTAAGGAGGCACAGTAATGGGGGATCCTGATGTAAGGGGCACAGTGATGGGTGGATCTGATGTAAGGGGGCACAGTGATGGGGGAACCTGATGTAAGGGGGCACTGTGATAGGGAAACCTGATATATGGGGACACTGGAATGGGGGAACCTGATGTAAGGGGGCACAATGATGAGGAACCTGATGTAAGGGGGCACAATGATGGGGAACCTGATGTAAGGGGACAATATGATGGGGGAACCTGATGTAAGGGGGCACACTGATGGGTGGATCTGATGTAAAGGGGCACAGTGATGGGGGAACCTGATGTAAGGGGGCACAATGATGGGGGGAACCTGATATATGGGAACACTGGAATGGGGGAACTTAAAGTAAGGGGGCACAGTGATGGGGGAACCTGATGTAAGTGGGCACTGTGTTGGGGGAACCTGATGTAAAGGGGGCACAGTGATGGGTGAACCTGATGCAGGCTAGTAGGAGCCCTAGTGCATTACTTTGCCCAGGGGCTCATGGTACTATTAAGATGGCACTGATTTAGGCTGGTCATTTGACTCTCGTAGCCCTATGTTCTGGAAACTTCTTTCAGATGCAGGGGGAGGCAGTCAAATTCCCAGCCTGTGAAACCTTGAACAGACTTGAACAAATAATCACTGCTCCCTTGGCTACAAAAGGAGCTAAAAACTAAATTTGCCTGGCATCCTACACTATGAGTAAAATGGTAATTGAAATGGCCAGAGAGCCAGCATTTCCAGAACAAGGTCAGTAGCGGCCCGCTTGTTTCCCTTTTAATAGCATTACGCCGTATTTTGTTCAGTCTGCAGGAAGGCTTTGTACAGTACAGAATTATCTTCAAAGATCGGAGGGAATAGCCGAGTGCCAGGGTGCCAATCTCTCTGCCCATATCTCCCCACCTAGCGTTACGCACGGAACGTCTCACTGTCCTGATGCTAATTGAATTTAATTGCACCTTCAAAGTTTCATGAAAGCCCTGGCTGAAATTTCCTGAATCTACTGAACGCGGTTTCCTGGGGGTGCAGGGCAGCTTCCTCGTTTGCCCAAAGAACGGCGGATGAATTTTTTACCAACTAATCAGATTGTCAGCAGAGGAGGTGTCGCCGCTCATCAATAATGGAATAATCAAGGCAGATTGTAGCTCGGTGCTGTCCTGCATTATTTACTGCCAGGTCTTCAAAAGGCAAAAAAAAAAAAAAAAGAAAAGCTGAGCTTTAATTGACGTCCTTTTTAATTTACCAGTCAAGACTGAGTGCGGCAAAAAGTGGACCCGAGATGCAGAATGAAAGACATTTCCCATCCGATCCAGTGAAGAAACATGGCAGATATTGCAGAGAACCAGACGTATCCTACCTGTCTGGTGATAATTGTAGAGGACGCGTTATGTTCAGGCGTTCTTCGTTCACAACGTGACAATTACCGGGTTCTACTACAAAGATAGCTGGATCTAAGAAAATAATCATAATATCAGATAAACTGAACATGTCATTGGCAAAAGCGCAGGCAGTTATCCTTACTGTGCATAGGCAGGCGCCATAAGAGTCTGGTATGGAGTCAAAATTCAGTTCCCAGAGCCCACAAGCCCCCTCTCGTAACACACTGCTATGCAGCCACTTCATTGACCTCATAACATCAGGGCCCGGATCTGAACCCGCAACCTCTGCCGTGTCTGGTAGTATCTCTTCTCGAGTCACCTGAGATGTTGGACATCCCCATGCCTGATTTTGTAGACAACCTTGCCTTGTGTCTTGTTTCTCTTGAACCTTGAATCGTTTGCTTCTCCCTTGAGCTTCCTATATAAACCATGCCTTTGCTCTTCCTGTTTGCCAGTGTCCAGAGTGTGTAGTGCTCCTGCTCTTCATTCCCCCATCCTAGTTTTCACTGTGGCATTCTCCAGTCTCTGGGTGGACAAACCTGATTTAAGCCAGCCAAGCCTGCAGTCTCATGCTTATGGTTGCGTGTGTAATACGTGCTCAAGCGCTCTGTCTGTCCTTCTCTGCTAGATTGGATTCCCCTGTTTATGACCTTGGATCGACTACTCTCTGAACTCTGCCTGCTTTTTGACTACGGATTGGACCCTGACTACTGTAAACCTTACCTGCCCTTGTACTTGGACTGTCATTGAACCACTCTGCCTCTCTACCAACCGCAAGTACCTGTTTGCTTTGCTCCGTTCGCGCTTGCCCCAGCGTGGTGGCCAAGGGCACTATAGCATTGTGTATAAGTCCTAGGGTCAACCGAGTACTGGTAGGCCTGCTTGCCTTATGGGTAAAGGGGCTGCTATAGGTGAAGAACACAGAAACTAGCCAGCCTGTCTGACCGCCTGTATTTAGTCTAAGCCAGATTATTGTTCTCTCTCCAGCCGATATTTCACTTTCATCACTCCTTGCTGCCATCCGTATCTCCACTACTACTTTCTCAACCTTTGGCTTGTTCCTCAACTACGCTTCCACTACGATCCCAACCTGTAAACACTTGTTACTGACATTTGGCTTGTTTACTGACTATGCTTTTGCTTGATCCCTACCTGCTATATCTGCTACCGTACCCTAGTTTGCTCACCTCCTGGTGGGGCGATCCTGAGGACTGTGACCTGGTACTAACATGCAGCAAGACCCATCTCCACCATCAGGAGGAGCTCTGATGAATACCAGTGAGTGCTTAGAACTCGCACCTTGGGTGAGCCTCTGTCATCCCCCATGGGGACCTACTCGTGTACCTATTCTGCTGATCTGTGGTAGCCTCTCTACTGCTTTAGCTACTGGTCTCCAAGCCTGACTCCTAACCGTGGCACAGAAGAGGTTTTGGCAGTGCCTTGTGGGATGCCCAAGAAGGTGTACCTAACCTATTCACACCAGTTGCACGCATACAGTATACCAGTGGCGGCTGGTGCAAAGAGTGCACCCACAGCCACCCCCCAGTTTGGTCAGTTGGTTATGAGCCTGGCACTTACCCCATCTATCTCCTCCCCTGCAATGGGTGGAGGCTTCAACCGTGCATCTACTCCCTCCTCCTCATAGGCCAATAGGAACACTTCTCCTTTTGCCAATCAGGAAATGGGTTTCAGACCCACTTCCTGATTGGCCGGAAGGAGAATCAGTGTTTCAATAGTGAATATTCATTTGCGATTGTCACACCACTGGGTGGGCTTGGGGCGCAGTGCTCTGTGGCCCAAGCCCACCCTTTTCTTGAAGCCTATTAGAGCATCTATCTCTAATCACGTGCTTAAAAAACTAAAAACAAATTGGAATCCATGCGTCCAGTGCCCTGCATGTAGATTAGGGGGCCGGACACATGGATGGGGGGGGCAATGCCCGTGCGCCTTGCATTATGGTCCGCCACTGCAGTATACATATATGCGGCCCTGTGTAAGCTACTTACCGTGCTGAGAGCGCACTCCCAGCACGTTATCTGGCGGTTGCTGGAAAGCTTCCGATTGCTAGTATGCAGATCATGTGACCACTCTGACAGTCAATCACAGTTGTCACATGACCCGGATGCCCGCCCCCCCCCCCCCCCCCCCCGGCAGGAAGGAGGAAGGAAAGAAGTCTTATTTTAGGCATAATCTGCAAAAGGAATTTCCGTTTTGGTGAGATATTCCCCAAGAGTTAATCACTCCTGAAGGAATGCAGACCCTACAACCTTTCTCATCAAAACACTGAAAATGAGAGTGCACCAGGTGATTATTATGAACCAACCCCCCCACATTCAGAATCAATGTGCACAGGACATGGTGAAGCAAACAGCTATTTCTTCAGAGCAACACAAGTTGCTGCAATGTTTTTTAAAATTCCTGCAATGTACATTGATCACCACAAGGGGTTCCTTTTTTTTTCCTTCTCATTGAATGTGGACTTTCCCTTTAACAGAAGCAAAGAAGGATCTGCAACGAAGATTGTGAAATTGAAAATCCTTGTAGCGGATATAGCTGACCTCGTTGCAAATTTCTTCTTCTTTTTTTTTTTTTTTTTGGAGACCAGCAACTTGGCATACAAACGTCCTTTGTGCATGCCATTCGTGCATTCTGCTGGGACCGAACAAGTGTTCCAGTTAATAATTTCCTCTAGACGACGATTAACTCCACAATAGAAATCCAGTGTCGCCCGTCCTCTGAATGGCTGCGAGGCAAAAAAAAATATCTGCAGTGCTAATGATTTAAAACCGGCTTCTGTTAATAACATCTGGAACGCATCAATGTGGCACGAAGAGAAAGTAGAGCGTTAATCCACACTCATTATTTCCTATTTGTTTTGCAGCCACATAATACAGTGATTAATTTCTTATCTGGCTCAGAGACGTGTTATTAGGGTTTACACAGCTTCTCGTCCTAACGTCTTGTACCAGGCCGCGCGGTTCCAGCTCGTGCCCAGAATGTGCTTCATTTCAATGAAGTCTTTGGGTGAACCAACCGAGGTGGAACGATAAGCCATAACAAGCAATTAAAAGATGAAATTAGTTTCACGAGTGATTGTGTCAGTGACCTCCGACGGGGAGTTTACAGTTCCTTTTTTTTGCCTTCAGTTTACGAGCATGAATTGAGCCTGGACGGTTCTCATCGTTGTGTTGGGCTATAGACATGGACAGGCAGTCATGTACTGGCCATTGCGACTACCGGGAGTTTCCCGGTGGGCCGATGGCTTAGTGGGCCACTCTGATGTAAGGGGGCTGGTGATGGGACACTCTGATGTAAGAAGAGGGTGCTGATGGGACACTCTAATGTAAGGGGGTGCTGATGGGACACTCTGATGTAAGGGGGCTGGTGATGGGACACTCTGATGTAAGAAGAGGGTGCTGATGGGACACTCTGATGTAAGGGGGTGCTGATGGGACACTCTGATGTAAGGGGGCTGGTGATGGGACACTCTGATGTAAGGGGCTGGTGATGGGACACTCTGATGTAAGGGGGTGCTGATGGGACACTCTGATGTAAGGGGCTGGTGATGGGACACTCTGATGTAAGGGGGTGCTGATGGGACACTCTGATGTAAGGGGGCTGGTGATGGGACACTCTGATGTAAGGGGGTGCTGATGGGACACTCTGATGTAAGAAGAGGGTGCTGATGGGACACTCTAATGTAAGGGGGTGCTGATGGGACACTCTGATGTAAGGGGGCTGGTGATGGGACACTCTGATGTAAGAAGAGGGTGCTGATGGGACACTCTGATGTAAGGGGGTGCTGATGGGACACTCTGATGTAAGGGGGCTGGTGATGGGACACTCTGATGTAAGGGGCTGGTGATGGGACACTCTGATGTAAGGGGGTGCTGATGGGACACTCTGATGTAAGGGGCTGGTGATGGGACACTCTGATGTAAGGGGGTGCTGATGGGACACTCTGATGTAAGGGGGCTGGTGATGGGACACTCTGATGTAAGGGGGTGCTGATGGGACACTCTGATGTAATGGGGCTGGGGATGGGACACTCTGATGTAAGGGGGTGCTGATGGGACACTCTGATGTAAGGGGCTGGTGATGGGACACTCTGATGTAAGGGGCTGGTGATGGGACACTCTGATGTAAGGGGCTGGTGATGGGACACTCTGATGTAAGGGGCTGGGGATGGGACACTCTGATGTAAGGGGGTGCTGATGGGACACTCTGATGTAAGGGGCTGGTGATGGGACACTCTGATGTAAGGGGGTGCTGATGGGACACTCTGATGTAAGGGGGTGCTGATGAGACACTCTGATGTAATGGGGCTGGTGATGGGACACTCTGATGTAAGGGGGGTGGTGATGAGACACTCTGATGTAAGGGGGTGCTGATGGGACACTCTGATGTAAGGGGCTGGTGATGGGACACTCTGATGTAAGGGGCTGGTGATGGGACACTCTGATGTAAGGTGGTGCTGATGAGACACTCTGGTGTAAGGGGGCTGGTGATGGGACACTCTGATGCAAGGGAGTGCTGATGGGACACTCAAAATGTAAGTGGGCCGGTCTGGATGAAGTCCAGGGCCAAATTTCTGTCCCAGTGCAACTCTGTGGACAGGGGCAGGTTTGTGGAAAGTGGAGCAGAAGTGAAGAGGTGTCCACGTCAACTATTGAGGGGTTTTCATTGACGGAAAACATAACACCAGGAGAATTTTAGTGGTCTGCAGGTCCCGTTTTTTTCTGTTTCAATATGTTTATTGAAAATTTTGAATAAACGGAAATAAACAAGAGACTACAATCTGCTCCTTGTGCGCCCTCGCAGGGGCTACAGAGCATGAATATGAAACCGAAGGGCCAAACCATCACATTATACTTGTAAAAACACAAGAAAAGGAAGGAAAATGAGTAGGGGATGGTATCGAGACTGGCTCCAGTACCAAGTAACTCGTTCCTTTGTCGTTTCCGGAGGGCAAGCCCTTCTCCCACTACCCCCTTCTACGGGGGGGGGGGGGGGGGTGGGGGCAGCAGTATTTGTTAGCAATGGGAGAGATTACAAAGAAGAGTGAAGAGAGATAGGGAACAGAAGAAAGAAAGGTAGGGAGAAAAGAGGGGGAAGAAAGGAGGGGGAAAGTTTGGGTGTGGACGCCTCGCCAAGAGGCGTTAGACCAAGCCCAGGCATGCAGCTTGGAGCGCGGGGAACTCATGGGAGATCCACGGCTCCCAGATTTTTAGAAATTTAGCATGAGAATTATGGACAATACTGGGCATACGTTCCTGAAGTAACATAGCAGTCATGCGGGCTTTAACCCCTTGAAAATCTACCCGTTGGGACTTCCAGGCTTGGGCAATGGTCCGCTTGGCCGCTATAAATAAATAAGTAGCCAGCTTCTGTTGAGGGCCTCGCAAACCAGGTACCGGGCAATGTAGGAGAGCTAGCTTAGCGTCCCTTCGGATCGTTACGTGGAAGAGTGTCTGCAGCAAACCAAAAATCCTAGACCAGAACCCCACCAGCCTTGGGCAAGCCCACCATGTGTGCATAACATCACCTCCACATTTGCGGAAGCATCTGTCAGTACTCCCAGGGAAAGCCCGAGCTGTGAGGGCAGGTACCCAATACCATCGGAACATTACTTTATATGCAGCCTCTTGGGTATCTGTGTTGAACGAGCATTTGGCGACCATTTTCCAGGCCCTGCTCCAGTCCTCTGGGTCTACTGGGGCCTGAAGGTCCTTTTCCCATTGAGTCATATAAGAGAGGGGTGCTTGTGACGGGCGACCATTCAGAGAGGCATAAATGGCCGAAATAAGACCTGGGGACCCTGGGGCGTGCTGTGCAGGTCCCGTTTTTCTTTCGTTTTCTGAAGTCATTACCAATTTTTTTTTTTTTTACTGCCGGTATGCCAAATTAACTTTACCAAATTAAAATTTGTGTAGCAGTTTGGAAGCCCAAATACGCATATCCAAAGCCTAAAAGTTTTATTTCTATCTATTTTTTTCGGGAGATTTCTTCTCATTTCCCTTCCCATAGACACAAGGTGAAGTCCTCTCTTAGTTGCCACATGAACAGGTGTCCCCACCGTAGGAAAAAAAATAAAAATACTTACCGTACTTAACTTGGACTTTGACTTCCGAATGGAGGATCCCAAATCACTTTACCTTCTGAAGGATCCCAAATCACTCACCTTTGAGTCTGCCTTCCGACTGAAGTATACCAAATAATTTACCTTAGACTACCTTAGGCTTCTGACAGGAGGATCTCGAATCACTTGTCTTTTGAATCTGGCTTCCTACAGAGGGATCCCGAATCACTTACCTTTGAGTTTGGCTTCCTACTGAAGGACCCCAAATAACTTACCTTTTGACTCTGGCTTCTGGCTGGAAAATCCCAGATCATTTACCTTTTCAACCTGGTTTCCGACTGAAGGATCCCAAATCACTTACGTTAGACTCTGGCTTCTGATCGGAGGATCCCAAATCACTTACCTTTTAGATTCCAGCTTCTGGCTGGAGAATTCCAAATCATCTACCTTAGACTTTGGCTTTTGTCTGAAGGGTCTCAAATCACCTACCGTAGACTGTCCTCTTACTGGAGGATCCCAAATCACTTACCTTAAACTCCAGCTTCTGATCAGAGGACCCCAAATCTTGTGAGAATATACTCCTGCACTTAAATTTATCACCTGTTAGTTCCTACTCCACTGAAGTCTTTGGGTGAACCAACCGAGGTAGGACAATAAGCCATAACAAGCATTTAAAAGATGAAATTAGTGATTTGGAACTTATTTTAATCATTTTGAGATGGGGGAGAAGGGTTAGAACCTCTGTCATGATTTATATTGTGCTGTCCTGCTGGTAACTTGGTGGCACAGGAAGAATGTGCCAGTTTCCCAATCCCAGCCATCCATTTGGAGGATGCAAATCTTGCAGTCAGGGCAGCCATCAGAAATTTTGGTGCCCCTTACACAGCTTTAGGCCTAACCGCCATGCCCCCCCCCAAGCCTGACACCAGCATTCCCAAGGGCCCGCCTACTGGCCATCCCACCAAATTGGACAGCCCCATATAGTCAGTAAAGAGCCATCCCCATATATTCAGCAAAGAGACAGCCCAATCCAGCAGAGACATCCCCATATATTCAGTAAAACGATATCCCAATCCAGAAAAGAGACCTCCCAATCCAGCAAAGACATCCCCATATATTCTGAAAAAGAGATATCCCAATCCATCAAAGAGATGGCCCAATCCAGCAAAGACATCCCCATATATTCTGTAAAGAGATATCCCAATCCAGCAAAGACATCCCCATATATTCTGTAAAAGAGATATCCCAATCCAGCAAAGACATCCCCATATATTCTGTAAAGCGATATCCCAATCCATCAAAGAGATGGCCCAATCCAGCGAAGACATCCCCATATATTCTGTAAAGAGATATCCCAATCCAGCAAAGAGATGGCCCAATCCAGCAAAGACATCCCCATATATTCAGTAAAGAAAAAAACATAAACCCCATAGGGGTGGGACTTTAAAGGCACTACCAATGATAAAGTTGAAGTAAGAAACATTGTTTATTCAAAAAGAAATATACACATAAAACAGTGAACATGGTCATGAACAACTAAAAAAATCACAGTATACAACATATAGATAAATATCCTATGCCCAACGCGTTTCAGAGAAAACTGTAGTCTCCTTCATCAGGGATTAACATGATGTAAATCATCTAGAATGCAGATAGTTAAATGTAAATGAGTGCATCTATTCAATGACATACAGATATGGGAAAGCCAATATAATAGCAACCCACATCTTATTTAGTTGTGTATACATTAAGAAAATCTACGTTCATATATTAAAAACAGTGTCACATATTGTCTCCGGCAACCCTGTCCACGTTATAGCTGTTTACAAGTGCCTCCAAACCATAATTTTGATGGAGAGATTAATAAAGGGACTAACAACCCATCCCCAGAGGGAACCGAAGGGGGTTCAGGGTTGTAGAATAGATCCCTAAATTAGGCCATACCACGGATACTGGGGCCTAGAAAGGGCGTCCTGGAAAAAGAAACAAACAAGCATATAAAAAAAACATGTATGTATAATATGTGTACAGCATTAAAAACAAAAGGCTGCCTGGTGGTAGCACATACCTAACATGTGAAATGACATCTAGATCATGACAAGCAGACCTGGACATGCTAAGAGGGGGTCCTACAAATAAAGATAGGAAAAAAGTATGTAATAAAGATCGCCGCTGTTAGCAGCCATCATCAGAGCCCCAGAAGTAAGGGGAGGGAGCTATGTTGAGCATCATCAACCGCCCCATGTAAGTGGGGTATTAGATTTTAGGCCACAATGTGCAAAGTTTCCAAAGTCACTTACTGTTGGTATCGTTCAATCCCAATTGGACATCCCCAGCTAATCCTCCTGATGGCCATGAAATTATGCGAGTAAAGCTGGGATATTTAAGTGCCTACTAACTTCCGCCGCAACCGCCCCACCTAATTGATGCGGACCACCTGCAGCCTGAACTGATCCAGGGCTCGTGGGAGGCCCCCCTGAGTCGCAGTCGCGCCGCGCCTACATGACGTGACGTCAGACGCACGCATTGCGGAGTGACGTGGCGCGCTTACGTCCCACCGTCACGGAGGGGTTTCTAGGAGACCAACTAAGCGGTCACCATGGAAAAAAGAGGGAGTGGCAGATGGAGACGTCAACAGACGGCCACTCCCAAAGGCGCCCAAAAGAGAGCGTCTTAGCCGTGACGGCATCCTTGGTAGAGCCAGAAAATAACTAAATAGAAAGATTTTTTTTTTTTCAAACGTAGCTGTATATTTCTTGCTACTACCATAGCCTTCCACCAAAGGACAAACCCCAAATAAATTCTCCTGCTCCTGACAATTGCAGTGACACCACATGTGTGTATGTTAGTTGATGTTTGTACCTGTAGTACAGCCCAGAGACAATAGTGCACATTTTGCTTCTTTTTTTATCCTACCTAAAACACAATGATACTAATCAGGGGCGTAACTATAGGGGGTGCAGCAGTCGCGACCTCAACTGGGCCCTGTGATGCAGGGGGCCCATGCAGCCCCCTCTACATATGGCCGGCAGCAGCATAGACAGCTAGGGGTACCAGTGCACCATGCACACGGGTGGGTGGAGGTGGAGGGTGACTAGCAGAGCTCCATGCTCGACTATCGCACTGGCTGCTCTTCAGTTGTGCATTCCCCACATGACCTGTGTCCTCGGCCAGCTCATCAGAGTACCCCTCTCCTGCTCCATACATTGCCGCTCAGTCCGATGTCTGTTCTCCCCAGCCAGAGTCCCGGCCCCCCTGAGTCCGGCCCACACTGCACTGCATACTTCTCCCGGGTAAACAAACTTTAAGCACACAGAGGCAGTGCAGCCCTATGAGAGCCCCCTGGAGGACACTGCAGGCTTGTCTGCCAGCCCTCCTCCTCCCCCGTCATACACAGATGATGAAAGGTCTTTCTGAGAGATATGCTGATCGCCCGTCCAGCACACTGGATGGAGCCCAGGCCAACATGGATGAGTGCGTGCCCTACAGCTTGGTCATGGTGAGTGAGAGGACCCCATCCCCCACACACCAATACATACCCCCTACATCCCCCCTGGGGACAGGGACCCCCATATCTCCCCTGGGGACAGGGACCCCTTCTCATCTGGGGGCAGTAACTTCATATGCCCTGGAGAAAAGGACCTCATCTCTTCTGGGGACGGGGACCCCATCCTGCCTAGGGACAGTCCCCCAATGGTGCACCTAAAAATAAAAATAATTTAAAAAAAAAACTACTGATACCAGTGGTGGAACTACAGGGCTCACAATAGTCATACCTGTGACCACGCCCTGGAGTTCCACCGCCAGACTCGGAGGGAAGGGCCCTGGCTGGGATTCAGGGGGGCCCTTCATGGTTTCTTGCATCGGGGCCCTGAAGGTTCTGGTTACGCCGCTGATACTAAAAAAAAAAAAAAAAAAATACTGACCCTGACATTCGACTCTGACTTTGACCCAAACACTTACCTTAGCACTGACTTAGATCAAACCTTGATCTATGTATTTATTTTTTATTTTTTTACTATTATTATTATTATTTTTTTTTTCTCCCTGCAAGGAAAGGGAGAGATCCCATGTATCTCTCTCCTCCATTCACAGAGAGAGCAAAAATTGGGGTGGGCCTCACCTTGACTGATCACTGTGGTAGCCAATCGGAGCCTATAACACAGTGACCCGGAATCGGGTGTTTTTTCCGGGTCCCGAACGTTAGTACAGGGGGCCAGCGCTATCGGTGAGACCCCCGGTCTCTGTGCTGGGAGTGCGCCGTGCGACGCGTTTTTCTCCCTGCATGGAAAGGGAGAGATCCCATGTATCTCTCTCCTCCATTCACAGAGAGAGCAAAAATTGGGGCGGGCCTCACATTGACTGATCACTGTGGTAGCCAATCGGAGCCTATAACACAGTGGCCCGGAATCGGGTATTTTTTTCCGGGTCCCGGACGTTGGTACAGGGGTCCAGCGCTATCGGTGAGACCCCCGCTCTCTGTGCTGGGAGTGTGCGCCGTGCGACGCGTTTACAGCACAAAGGGAGATATACGCAAAAAATGTGGCCCCCACGGGGGGGAAAAAAAAAAGCCCATTCTAGTGGGGTCACTTGTTTGTATGAGATCAACATCAAAGGGTTAAAATACTCGGCAGGTTTCACTTTGATTTTCAATGCACAGTTGAAGTTTTTCCAGCCCCGTAACTGGGTTATTTTATCTGCCCTTTATAGACGCAGCTCTGGTTGGAACTCTTCAGTGCTGAAACTTGATGATTTAGTTAATAATGAACTCCATGTAGACAGCGGACATTGTCCTTCCTGCCTGAAGAGACGATTGGCATTCCGGATATTAAGAGCATGTCACAGGTCATTGTTAGAGATGGCATTGGATTTCCCAGAAGCCTCTGTTCCAGGAACAAAGTGCCTTATTAACATATCGGACCTAAAAAAAGCGCGGTTCTATCTGCGTTGCAGGGAGTGCAGAGGTTAGAAGAACGATAACAGTTAGCAGTATAATAGAGAGAGGTGCCCAGCCTCCCCCATGTCTTCTCAGTATGCATGCCCTGCTTTACAGTGGCGAAAATAATGATTTGATCCCCGGCAGATTTTGTAAATTTAGCCCACTTACAAAAAAATGAAGGGTCTAAAATTTTTCATCATAGGTGTATTTTATATGATAGAGACAGAATATCAACCAAAAAATCCGGAAAAAAAAAAACACGATACAGACGTTGTAAATTGAGTTGCAGTTCAGTGAGTAAAATAAGTATTTGATCCACTACCAACCAACAAGAAGTCTGGCTCCCACAGTGCTCATGCGGTACACAGATTAGTCTTGTCAATGTAAGAAGGAGCTCCTAACGACATCTCGCTATGTGTAACAACTGGGTGGCCTCACATATATAAATCAAATTTCAATGTGCACCCTCATCCCAATTAGGTAGGTTGAAAATTTGATCGAGATCTCTGGTCTCCAATCAGAGATGTCGACGAGATGTGAGCTGGGGGGACTATTGCGGGGCACGTAGATTTGTTACATCAAAATGAAGAAAACAATTTTACATAAAAATATAATTTATTCAAATAAAAGACATTGCAAATTCAGATATATATGTCACAATTTCGTAGGGGAAGGTGAAGTATTTCGACTAGTTTCGCTTCTCAGCTTCTTCAGGAAATTACCTACATCTAAAAATACATCAATTATTCATATATAATGTTTATACAAAGTACTAGTTTCGCTTCTCAGCTTCTTCAGGAAATTACCTACATCTAAAAATACATAATGTTTATACAAAGTACTAGTTTCGCTTCTCAGCTTCTTCAGGAAATTACCTACATCTAAAAATACATCAATTATTCATTAATATATAATGTTTATACAAAGTCATAATAAAATAACAATTCATTTAATCAATAGGCAGATAGGTAAGACTTTGCTCTCACCTTGTATTATTGGCTCCATTATTGATTAGTTAAATGAATTGTTATTTTATTATGACTTTGTATAAACATTATATAACAATTTATTTAACTCTGCTAAAGGTCCAGGCCGACTTTGCCGCACTGAGGGGCCAATGGACGGGGCCATGTATTGTAAAATCTTGGAGGAGAACCTTCTTCCCTCAGCCAGAACACTGAAGATGGGTCATGGATGGGTCTTCCAGCATGACAATGACCCGAAACATATCACAAAAGCAACAAAGAAGTGGCTCTAGAAGAAGCACATCAAGGTCATGGGGTGGCCTTGCCAGTCTCCAGACCTTAATCCTATAGAAAATGTATGGAGGGAGCTGAAACTTCAAGATGCCAAGAGACATTAACCACTTGCTTACTGGGCACTTAAACCCCCCTCCTGCCCAGACCAATTTTCAGCTTTCAGCGCTGATGCACTTTGAATGACAATTACGCGGTCATACAACACTGTACCCAAATGAAATTTTTATCATTTTTTTCCCACAAATAGAGCTTTCTTTTGGTGGTATTTAATTACAGCTCGGAGTTTTATTTTTTGCTAAACAAACAAAAAAAGATGCAAAATAAAATTTTTTAAAAAATCATGTTTAATAGTTTGTTATAAAATTTTGCAAACAGGTAATTTTTCTCCTTCACTGAAATGCGCTGATGAGGCAGCACTGGTGGGCACTGATGGGCGGCACTGGTGGGCACTGATGGGCGGCACTGGTGGGCACTAATAGGCACAGTTAAGGCGACACTAATAGGCACAGATAAGGTGGCACCGATAGGCACAGATAAGACAGTACTGATGGGCACAGATAAGGCGGCACTGATGGGCACGGATGGGTGTCACGGATGGGTGGCACTAAGGGGCACAGATAGGTACCACTGATAGATGGGACTGATGGGCACTGATAGGTGGCACTGATAGGTGGCTCTGGTAGGTGGCTCTGCTGGGCACTGATGGGCGGCACTGATGGGCACTGGTAGATGACACTGATGGGCACAGATATGTGGCACTGAGGTGCAGCAATGTTGTTGAGGCAGATTGTGGGCACTGATAGGTGGCACTGTGGGCACTGATAGGTGGCACTGTGGGTACTGATGTATGGCACTGTGGGCACTGATGTATGGCACTGCTGGGTGGCATTATGGGCACTGATGGGTGGCACTGCTGGGTGGCACTTTATTAATGCTCTGGGGGTTACTGGCAGGGGGCAGGTGGGCACTGATACACTGGCCGTGATCGGGACTGATGTCCCGATCACGGCCGCCGGTGATCGTCTTTTTTTTTCTCTCCTCGCTGTCAGCGCGAGGAGGAAAAATAGCCGATTACCGGCTCTGTTTTGTCACATCATTTGTCATTGGCTGATAGCTGATCACGTGGTAAGGGGTCGGGATCGACCCCTTGCTCGGATCGGTGATCAGGCGAGTCTCATTGACTCGCCGATCACAGAGCGCGCCGCACGCGCCCCTCAGGGAGCACGCAGGCCGCTCGTGCACGGGACTACGTCAATAGACGTAGTCCCGGCAAAGGAGGTCTGCGCTGTAGCCGTCATTCGGCTATAGCGTGGGTCTCAAGAGGTTAAGGAAGTAGAGAAGATCTGTAAAGAAGAGAGGACCAAAATCCCTCCTGAGATGTGTGCAAACCTGGAGACCAACTACAAGAAACGTCTGACCTCTCTGATCGCCAACAAGGGTTTCTCCACCAACTACTAAGTCATGTTTTGCTTGGGGATCAAATACTTATTTTACTCACTGGGCTGCATTTATAGCATTTGAATCGTGTTTTTTTTTCTGGATTTTTGGTTGATATTCTGTCTTTATCACATAAAATACACCTATGATAAAAATGATAGACCCTTCATTTCTTTGTAAGTGGGCAAAACTTACACAATCTGCAGGGGATCGAATTATTATTTTCACCCTCTGTACATTGGGTCCAAATCCTGAATTCCCCCGGAGCAGCCGCAATTTACTCTTCTCCCTCGGCTCTAAATCCTCTTCTCTGTATTACTATTTTAAACCTGTTAATTAAGAGAAATGAATTATCCATTCTGCAAACACAGCCCATAAAAACGTCCGCAATGTCGAAGAATAAAAAACCCGCCGCACATTTTTATTTTTTTTTCTTCGAGCTCTCTATTTTTTTTTCTTTTTTTCTCCCTCTCTCTCTCTCCCTTTTTCGCCAGGCTAGGTGATTACTCCGTTAATTGTGCCGGCTGTATATTTTCCCGCCGTTGCCGCCGCAGAACGGGCAAGGAGCTGACACCTGCAAATGAAATGAAGTCAAACTTTTCTGACACATTGCGGAAAAATAAAATAAAAAAATACAGGCGCGTATCTTCCGCCGCACTTCCTGTTAAATGTGAATTTGGTACAAAAAAAAAAAAGAAAAAGCGTAAAAAAAAAAAAGCTTCAGGGAACACTTTCAGGGAATTGTAAAAGCACAATATAAACACCACCACGCAGGCGGGGCGGTGCGGGAGTGATGGGAAGGCTTCAGTAATGGCTTTTTGTGTACGGTGCAGAGGTACGGCGTGAAAGGCGGATTATACTCCTCCGTATAAATATGGATATGTGGGTTTAACAGACACAATTACACGGGGAGCCTCGGAAAGTGGTGGATCTGAAGGTGCACACAAATGTACACAGAACCGGCAGGAGAGGCGACGGGGGCCCTTTTTTTTTTTTTTTCCATTGATATTCTAATTTACCGAATGCTAGAAGTACTTTGAAAAGCAAATAGTTCGCTGATGCCATTTAAGATAAGTTGTGTTCTCCCCATTGCTATTTACTGTCATTTCTTTTCTTTTTTTTTTCTTCTTGGCGGTCTCATTTTTTTTGCTGGAATTTATAGCTTGTTTAGGTGACGGCAGTTATTTTTAGGCTTCTAGGCAGCTTTGCTTCTGGAGCTGTTAGAGAGTTTTTCTTTTTTAAGTGTTTTATTTTTTTTTTATTTTTAAGCTTGATCTTTACAAGTGACACTAAACTCTGGTTTAAAAACAAAATAATTCTATTCAAGAATACCGTATATGTTCTTAACTCGGGAAAAGTCCATTCTTTTGCTCTTGGCCTCTTTCCAGGCCGCCTACAGCTGACTCTCTTCATGGTTCAATTGTAAGTAAAAATATAGTCCCCCTACCTTGGCCCCACTGGATGTAGGAACATAGTCCCCCTACCTTGGCCCTACTGGATGTAGGAACATAGCCCCCCTACCTTGGCCCTACTGGATGTAGGAACATAGCCCCCCCTACCTTGGCCCTACTGGATGTAGGAACATAGCCCCCCTACCTTGGCCCTACTGGATGTAGGAACATAGCCCCCCCTACCTTGGCCCTACTGGATGTAGGAACATAGTCCCCCTACCTTGGCCCCACTGGATGTAGGAACATAGTCCCCCTACCTTGGCCCCACTGGATGTAGGAACATAGTACCCCTACCTTGGCCCTACTGGATGTAGGAACATAGTCCCCCTACCTTGGCCCCACTGGATGTAGGAACATAGTACCCCTACCTTGGCCCTACTGGATGTAGGAACATAGCCACCCTACCTTGGCCCTACTGGATGTAGGAACATAGTCCCCCTACCTTGGCCCCACTGGATGTAGGAACATAGTACCCCTACCTTGGCCCTACTGGATGTAGGAACATAGTCACCCTACCTTGGCCCTACTGGATGTAGGAACATAGTACCCCTACCTTGGCCCTACTGGATGTAGGAACATAGCCCCCCTACCTTGGCCCTACTGGATGTAGGAACATAGCCCCCCTACCTTGGCCCTACTGGATGTAGGAACATAGTCCCCCTACCTTGGCCCTACTGGATGTAGGAACATAGCCCCCCTGCCTTGATCCAACTGTATATAGAAACATTGTGCTTCTGCCTTGATCCCACTGTATACAGTAAAGAAACATTGTGCCCCTGCCTTGGTCCCACTGTATGTACTTATATGTAGCCCAATTGCCTTGGTCCCACTGTATGTAGGCATATAGCCTGTCCCTGCCTTGGTCCCACTGTATGTACGTATATGTAGCCCAATTGCCTTGGTCCAACACTATATCGGAATGTAGTGCCCCTTGCCTTGGTCCCAATGTATGTAGAAACCTAACCCCCTTGCCTTGGGTCCAATATATGTAGGAATGTAGCACCCCCACCTTGATCCAACTGTATGTAGGAACGTAGCCCCCTTGCCTTGGTCCCAATGTATGTAGAAACGTAGCCCCCTTGCCTGGGTCCCAATGTATGTAGGAACTTAGCCCACTTGCCTTGGGCCCAATGTCTGTAGGAACTTGGCCCACTTGCCTTGGGCCCAATGTCTGTAGGAACTTGGCCCACTTGCCTTGGGCCCAATGTCTGTAGGAACGTAAGCCCCCCTGCCTTGGTCCCAATGTATGTAGGAACATAGCCCCCTTGCCTTGACCCACTGTATGTATGATCATAGCCACACTACCTTGGCCCCACTGGATGTAGGACCACAGCCCTCCTGCCTTGGTCCCACTGTATATAGAAACATTGTGCTCCTGCCCTGGTCCCACTGTATGTAGGCATGTAGCCTGTCCCTGCCTCGGTCCCACTGTATGTACGTAGGTAGCCCAATTGCCTTGGTCCCACACTATATAGGAATGTAGTGCCCGTGCTGTGGTCCCAATGTATGTAGGAATGTAGTCCCCTTGCCTTGGTCCCAATGTATGTAGAAATGTAGCCCCCTTGCCTTGGACCCAATGTATGTAGGAACTTAGCCCACTTGCCTTGAGCCCAATGTCTGTAGGAACATACCTCCCCACCTTAGTCCCACTGTATGTAGGAATGTAGCCCCCCCCCCGCCTTGCTCCCAATGTATACAGGAACATAGCCCCCTTGCCTTAATCCACTGTATGTATGATCGTAGCCACACTACCTTGGCCCCACTGGACTAGGACCATAGCACCCCTGCCTTGGTCACACTGTATATAGAAACATTGTGCTCCTGCCTTGGTCCCACTGTATGTAGGCATGTAGCCTGTCCCTGGCTCGGTCCCACTGTATGTACATATGTAGCCCAATTGCCTTGGTCCCACACTATATAGGAATGTAGGAATTTAGCTCACTTGCCTTGGGCCCAATGTATGTAGGAACTTTCCTCCCCGCCTTTGTCCCACTGCATGTAGGAACAGCCTCCGGAGCGGCTGCCTGGTTGATAGCTCCAAGATCTGTGGACAGAGCAGGAGTAGGATCACCAGCGGCCGGCTAGTGGTAGCACCGGCCCTGCTAGGCCCTGCATTGAACCTTCCATGAGCAGTGAGCCCTGATGAAGTGGGGAGCGGTGTTGACCCTGAAACATGTTGCCTGTTTTTATATTACCAGCAATTAAAATTTATAATGTGCTCTTTCATCTGGTGCTCCTTTCTATATTTCTTTGGTTTGAACTCTAAACTGATGACTTGTAAAGGCTTTTAAAGCGTCCCCTATGGACCATGTTGGGTACCAAAGTCTGTCGCCATTTGATGGGCATGCGTTTTAAAGCATGGCATGTTTGGTATCTATTGACTCAACGCAACCTCATCTTTTATATTTCACCAGAAGATTGGGTGATGTATTGCATTTGTGTGCATTAAAATGACCTTCTTGTGTATTTGTTACTGATATTATGCCTTTGATAAACGGTTATGCTAATATCACGTGACATAAACAAATGGCAGCCTACCACCATTTTATTCTCCAGGGTCTCTGCTTTCAGAAAAAAATGGCTCTGGCAGCAAAAGGGTTAAAACAGGAGTCTCAAACGGGTGGCCCTCCAGCTGTTGCAGGACTACAATTCCCATGAGGCATTGCAAGGCTGACAGTGTCTCCCATAGAGGCGTGATGGGACTTGAAGTTCCGTAAAAGCTGGAGGGCCGCCAGTTTGAGACCCCCCTGGGTTAAAGCTAGCAAGTTCCCAGCACACAGTTATTGTAACCACAGGAATTTTTATTTTTTTGCATTGTATGTTTTCAAGCACTGGAGGCCGGCAGTAATTCTTTCCTGCTACCTGATGTTATTGACTATTTTCCAAATGTGAGAGGCTGGCATTACCCATTAACAATTGGCACTCAAGTTACTATAATGTGTAGTTGCAGAATGTTGTACAATGTTGGCCATCAATTGACGCAAAAGGTAATATTAGGTAATTACCCGTTCCGGGCAGATTAAAATTGCACGTTTTTTGTGACATCTCAGATATTTTTGTCAGGCTTTTCTGATGGAGAGACCCCCCATATGTTTTCAAAGCTTACAATTTTAATCTACTCAGGTAGCCCTCAATCGGCGTCCCTCACCGTTACATTTTCCCATTACTGCAATCTGTTATTTTATTTTTTTCCTTACCGGCGATAGTTTGGTATTGTACATTTACTGTCACCCGAAGCCGGCGTTTAGACTTTCTACAATGGGAGGCTGGCACTGCGCTTTTTACTGGAACCAAAGGCCAGCATTACCCTTCTACTGCAAACAGAGGTTGGCGGCACGCAATGCAGTGAATAACTTTGTTTATATTCATGTAGCTCCCCTCCTGGCTGGGGGGCAGGGAGAAGGCTAGCATTATCCCAGGGTGGATCCATGGACGTAATGGAGACAGTCAAGACAATGATGTCCTCCCCCAGCACGCACTACTGGCCATGAACCTAGTGGTTGCCAGAGGGGGACATACATGCTCATTAGCCCAAGATTGATATCCCCCCCCCATGACTATTGCCCTGAGTGCCAGTGACACCCAGTGGGGGCAGCAGGGAACAGCAAAAATCCTAAACCTAGGGGAGAAACCAAGTGAAATCTACTGATTGGCCTGGGCATACTACTATCCAGGACAAGTAAATTTACTAGACCCCCCCAAGTGTTGGGTGACCTAAAACCCATGGTGGGGGAAGCCCACATAAGGGGACCAAACATCATTCCACTAGTCCACCTTTATATCTCTAAGATACACCTTACTCTACCCAGCCTTACTAGACTCTACCTAATGTATATGAGAGGATCTGTCAGAATTTTTGGGTTGCTTCCTGTTAATGAGGGGCTTAGTCCCCATTCCTTTTAGGTCAGTGCTAAATGTCTGGTGCCTTAAAGTGGTTGTAAACCCTTACAAACCACTTTGACCTACAGGTAAGCCTAGATTAAGGCTTACCTGTAGGTCCAAGAAATATCTCCCAAACCTATACGGTTTAGGAGATATTTGCCCGAAGACGGGCACCGCTATCTATGGTGCATGCGCTGTAGACAGCGGCGCGCAGGCGCACTGAGCGGGGCATCGTCAATGACGACGATGCCGCGCAATGCCACGTGTCTCGGCTCCCGTGCGCATGTGCGGGAGTGATGTCATCGCTGCTCCGGCGAATCACAGCGCCGGAGCAGCGAGACCCACGGAGACCCACCAAGAAGATGGACGCTCGGAACTACAGGGGACAGCGGTGACTTTGCTGGCTCCTGTGTCAGGTAAGTGACACATAATGGACTACTATGCGATGCGATGCGATGCATAGTAGTCCATTATGCTTTATCTTTACAGGGAATGAAAGAGGAAGTAAACTCATCAGGGTTTACTTCCTCTTTAAAGCCCATGGAAGGGGAAACCAAAACAGGGGGACCAAGCTCCACTAGTCCACCTTCTTCCTTCTCTAAGCCCTTGTACACACGGTCGGACATTCCGACAACCAAATCTGTCGGATTTTGTCCGAAACTGTTGCATACACACGGTCGGACAAAGTAGTCGGAAAATCCGATCCTTCAGAACGTGATTACGTCATTTCATTACGACGGGACTATGTTCAGCTTTGGTGTAGGAATTTGAGTTGAGCATGCGTGGCACTTTGTCCGATCGGAATTCTCTACACATGATCGGAGTATGTCCGATCGGAGCATTTTGTCGGAAAATGTTACCAACAAGTTGGAAAACTTGGTCCGTCGGATACTCCGACAGAAACAGTCCGATGGAGACCACACACAGTCAGAATATCCGACAAAACGGTCCGATCGGACACATTCCGTGGGAATCTCTGACCGTGTGTACAAGGGCTTAGATGCACCTCACTCTACGGAAACCTTACTAGACTCTACCCAATGTATACGAGAGGATCTACTAGGATTATTGGGTTGCTTCTAGTTAGAGGTACTTGGTCCTTATTCCTTTTAGGTCAGTGCTGAGTGTCGGATGCCTTAAAGGCCATGGTAGGGGAAGCCCACGTAGGAGACCAAACATGGCTGCACTAATTCATCTTTACATCTCCCTTCTCTAAAATACACCTCACTATACCCATCCTTACTAGATTCTACCCAATGTATCAGAGAGGATCTACCAGGGGTGTTGGGTATCTTCCTGTTAAAGAGGGGCCTAGTCCTTATTCCTTTTAGGTCAGTGCTGAGTGTCGGGTGCCTTATAGCCCATGATAGGGGAAGCCCATGTAGGGGACCAAATATAGCTACTCTAGTTCACCTTTAGATTTTCCTTTTCTAAGATACACCCCACTCTACCCAACATTACCAGACTCTATATATACGAGGAGATCTGCCTTGGTCATTGGGTCACTTCCTGTTATGGAGGACCAGAGCTGAGGGAACAATGTTAACCCCTTCTTGCAGGGAACAGCAGAAATCCTAAACCTGGGGGAGAAACCGAAATGAAAGGCTATAAATTGTTCTGGGCCTACTACTACCGAGGAAAGTGACATTTACTAGAGACCTATGACAACAGGGTTGCTACCTATACATTAGGCCCCACATTTGCTCAGATGGTCCTGCCAATCTCCTCATCTTCTAGAAATTTAATTTTTACTGTTAAACAAGAGGAATAACCTTCTCATCATGGCGCATCACTCTGTATATGCACAAACATGAGTATTTTACATCAAGGAAAATATATTTCACGCAATCATTACTAATGTCTACCTGCCACCCACATAAAGCTGAACACCAGCCAACCTGTAATTAAAAATTGTATATAGCTATAATTACACCTCTGTAGTCTCAACTTTTTACATGTCTGCATGAAAATACCCATTTTGTGGGCAGGATTGAAATATTGCAAATAATAATCAAAGTGTAAGCAGCCCATTTACCGACAAGGTCAGGTTACCTACCTGGGCTAAGAAAAACAATCAACATCCTTGTCCTGCTCTGTTGCCCGCAGTCAGTATAGAAGGGTCCGCAGCCAATGGTGACCCCATAGAAAGCCAAATCAAGGAAATAGCTAGCACAGGTGCTGAGCATTTCTATACTTTAAATGGGCAGTCTGGCATCTGACAATGAGATCGCTAACAACTTTCAATAGATTGGCTCGGAATGAACATTACTAGTGATAAAGAAACATCTGCCCGCACCAGTTTAAACTACGATTTCAGCCAAAGTTTTGGGAAGAGTTGGAAACATGGTCTGGATCATATAATCATCTGGATCCCTGCTTGGTACCTTGACCCTAGTTTTCTGCCTAATGACGCTGTTGCTGTGTCACCAAGTCGGGGGGGGGGGGGAGATAATCTTTTAATGAAAAAAGTAGTCCTCAACAAAACAACATACAAAACAGCCAATGCGTTTTGGAGGTGTAACTCCTCCTTCAGTGCTCTGATTCAAAATGTAGGGACCCTGGGAAAGGTGTAGTACCCAGAGAGAGAGCACTTCAAACCTTTGTGGTTTAAATACGGGTTCAGTCTTGGGAGGTGGTCCCACGTTCAGTCTTGGGTGCCGGTCCCTTGTTCCATCTTGGGCATCTGTCCCAGGTTCAGTCTTGGGCACCGGTCCCAGGTTCAGTCTTGGGCACCGGTCCCAGGTTCAGTCTTGGGCGTCAGTCCCAGGTTCAGTCTCGGGCGTCGGTCCCAGGTTCAGTCTCGGGCGTCGGTCCCAGGTTCAGTCTCGGGCGTCGGTCCCAGGTTCAGTCTCGGGCGTCGGTCCCAGGTTCAGTCTCGGGTGCCGCTCCCAGTTTCAGTCTCGGGTGCCGCTCCCAGTTTCAGTCTCGGGTGCCGCTCCCAGTTTCAGTCTCGGGTGCCGCTCCCAGGTTCAGTCTCGGGTGCCGCTCCCAGGTTCAGTCTCGGGAGCCGCTCCCAGGTTCAGTCTCGGGAGCCGCTTCCAGGTTCAGTCTTGGGCGCCGCTCCCAGGTTCAGTCTTGGGCGCCGCTCCCAGGTTCAGTCTTGGGCGCCGCTCCCAGGTTCAGTCTTGGGCGCCGCTCCCAGGTTCAGTCTCGGGTGCCGCTCCCAGGTTCAGTCTCGGGTGCCGCTCCCAGGTTCAGTCTCGGGTGCCGCTTCCAGGTTCAGTCTCGGGTGCCGCTCCCAGGTTGAGTCTCGGGTGCCGCTCCCAGGTTCAGTCTCGGGTGCCGCTCCCAGGTTCAGTCTCGGGAGCCGCTCCCAGGTTCAGTCTCGGGAGCCGCTCCCAGGTTCAGTCTCGGGAGCCGCTCCCAGGTTCAGTCTCGGGAGCCGCTTCCAGGTTCAGTCTTGGGCGTCGGTCCCAGGTTCAGTCTTGGGCGTCGGTCCCAGGTTCAGTCTTGGGCGTCGGTCCCAGGTTCAGTCTTGGGCGTCGGTCCCAGGTTCAGTCTTGGGCGTCGGTCCCAGGTTCAGTCTTGTGCGCCGCTCCCAGGTTCAGTCTTGGGCGCCGCTCCCAGGTTCAGTCTTGGGCGCCGCTCCCAGGTTCAGTCTTGGGCGTCGATCCCAGGTTCAGTCTTGGGCGTCGGTCCCAGGTTCAGTCTTGGGCGTCGGTCCCAGGTTCAGTCTTGGGCGTCGGTCCCAGGTTCAGTCTTGGGCGTCGGTCCCAGGTTCAGTCTTGGGCGTCGGTCCCAGGTTCAGTCTTGGGCGTCGGTCCCAGGTTCAGTCTTGGGCGTCGGTCCCAGGTTCAGCCTCGGGAGGCAGTCCCAGGTTCCGTCTCGGGCGCTGGTCCCAGGTTCAGCCTTAAGCGGCGGTCCCAGGTTCATTCTCGGGCAGCGGTCCCAGGTTAAGTCTCGAACAGTTACATTATTCTGTTACATTATTCTCAGAATCCTTGCGAAGACTTCCAGAATGCCTGCCAGGTTAACTCCTCCTCCTTTAGGGCTCTCATTCAAATTGTAGGCACTCTAGGAAAGGTGTAGTAACCATGGATAATTTTTAGTGGTGTGCAACTGATACAAAAACTCAGCCCTTTGTGGCCTAAATATGCTCAGGCAGTAAAATTGATTGACGGCAAAAAAAAAAACATACAAACCAGCCAACGCTTTTTTGGGATCAAACTCCATGAGCGTCTTCATGCTACAAAGTTTTGAGATGTTCTATGACTTGCACACCACTAAATATTTATCCTTGGTCACTACACCATCCCCAGAGTGCCATCTTTTTAAATGAGAGCCCTGAGGTATATAGTGTTTGGCTCCTGAAACGTGTTGGCGGTTTTGTTTTTTTAGTTTTTTTTACTGTGAATCAATTTTATCAATAAAAGACTTTGCACTCTTGAACGTTCTCTCTGGTGCTCTTATTAGACTGCTCATGCAAGGATTCCACTGCAGTGTCCCCCACTAGGGGGGTTGGTATAGCAACCAAGTGTAGTAGTGCATGTCATGGTTATGCAATAGAGTTTGTCTGCTTACCTGTCTGCATGTGTTCATTTCTAGAGACCAGCCGAGCCTCACCTGACTGCTTTTATAATCCATCCTCTGGCATGACTCCACCCTAGCTCCTATCAGACTACTCTATATTAACCTTTGCCTATCCTGCTGATCAACCTTTGTGTGTTAGCTTCCTGTTTCCTGCCGTGTGCTCTTCTACTGTTTTCCGTTACCGACTTTGGCGTGTCCTGACTATCCCTGTTTGCCTGTGATCCTGACCCTTTGGCGTGTCCCCGACTATTCTTGTCTGCTTGTGGCCCCGACCTTGGCTTTGTCCCTCACCATCCCTATCCTCCTGTTACCTACTGTGGGTGTGAGCTGGGGGAACCTGGGGGTCGCGACCTGGAGCCAGTTGCAGCCAAGTCCATCCTCACCACTCGAGGCTCTGGTGAACACCTGCTGGCTCTTAGACTCCGCGCCCCAGGGACTCTTACGCTCTAACCTCGGTGGGATCCATCTTGGTGTTCTGGCGGCCCTGCCTTCCTATCATCTTGACCCCTGTCCGCAGTAGTCAGCCGTAGGGTCCACAACCTTGCGGTGCACTCCTAAGCCCTACGGTGTGTGCATCTGTCACCTGGGCTCTAGGTGACCTGACAGTGTAGTTGGTGTAGTAACCAGGCATAATTTTTAGTGGGACACCTCATACCTCAAACCTTTGTGTATGCTCAGGCAGTATGTCTGACCCCCAAAACTCAATTAAGAGTCCAAAATATTTTAATGATAAAATTGGTTCATGGCAAAAAAAAAACGTACAAAGCAGCCAATGCATTTAAGGGGTGAGAAAAACTCCACCTTCTTCTCTTTAAATGACGGGACTCTAAGGCTGGTGTAGTAACCTCAACAACTCAAACCTTAGGGTTAAAGATGCACATGGAGTTTGTCTGACCCCAAAAATGTGTTGGTTGTTTTGCATGTTTTTTTTTTTTTTTTGCCATAAACCAATTTTATCATTAAAAGATTTTGGGCTCTTGATCGAGTTTCAGGGGGTCAGATAACTGCTTGACTATATTTAATGCACAAAGGTTTGAGATGTTTCATGACTTGCACACAACTAAAATGTATCCCTGGTTACTACAAGAGACGGAACACCTTTGTCCGTTAATTACGCTCAGGCAGTTTGTCTGACCTCCGAAACTTGATTAAGAGTCCAAAATGTTTTACTGATAAAATCGGTTCATGCCAAAAACAAAAAAACAGCCAACTTATTTCTTGGGGCACACAAACCTCATGCGCATCTTTATGGCACAAATCATGGCGGTGTTAGGGTTATTAAACCAACCATCATTTTAAATGAGAGCCCTGAAGGTGGCGCTTGTCTGATCCCGGAAAACCCCTTGACTGTTTTGTATGTTTGTTTTTTGCTGTGAACCATTAAAGATTTTGGGCTTTTGAAAATTTTCTTTCAAGCTCTTATTTGTTCATATCTGAATTATAAACTTTAGGTGACCAGGTGACCCCCATTCCTATGGGGTTCCCCTAATTTGTGGAGAGCTGCGAAATGCTGGGCCATTGTGCCCAGTGGCAATTTAATGTACCGACCGAAAACATGACTCTTCACTTTTCTTTGTGCATTGAAATCCTGACAAGTGTAACATTTCTGAATTCCGTCCAACACAAAGAAAAAAAAAAGTTCAACTTTAAATGACTGACTTTTTTTGATAGAAGAGGAAAGTTAAAGGGTGTTTCGGAAAGTGAGTGAATGAGGCTTCTTACTTCAAACACCTTGAGCTGGGCTTGAAAACTCGTCTCTGAAGGTAGATCACACAACTCACTTCTGTGATCCTTCATGTTTCAGATGTTTGAGCATCTTCTATGGGCAGTAGAGGAGAAGTCGCAAATTGTGGTAGGTATTGCCAGATATAGTGGCACATTTTGTATATTTCTTTCTGAAACCTTTCTGTTTTGTGATTGATTTTTAAAATCTATATGATGCTTTCTAACATTCTCTAGTAAGACCAGAGAGAACAATCCTGGTTCAGCCAAAGACACTGGTCCTGGATTCTGTCTTAGGCAATAGTCCTAAGATCTGTCTTAGGCACTGGTCCTAGGTTCTATCTTAGGCACTGGTCCTGGGTTCCGTCTTAGGCCTAGGTTGTGGGTTCCATCTTAGGCACAGGTCCTGGGTTCCGTCTTAGGCACTGGTCCTGGGTTCCGTCTTAGGCACTGGTCCTGGGTTTCGTCTTAGGCACTGGTCCTGGGTTCCGTCTTAGGCACTGGTCCTGGGTACCGTCTTAGGCACTGGTCCTGGGTACCGTCTTAGGCACGGGTCCCGGGTTCCATCTTAGACGCTGGTCCTGGGTTCCATCTCGGGTACTGGTTCTGCATTTTGGGCATTGGTACTGGGTTCCAAATTAGGTAGGTGCTGGTCCTGAGTTCCATCTTAGACACTGATCCTGGTTTCCGCCCTATGCACTGGTCCTGGGTTCAGTCTCGGGAGCCGGTCCTGGGTTCAGTCTCGGAAGCCGGTCCGGGGTTCAGTCTCTGGAGCCGGTCCGGGGTTCAGTCTCGGGAGCCGGTCCGGGGTTCAGTCTCGGGAGCCGGTCCGGGGTTCAGTCTCGGGAGCCGGTCCGGGGTTCAGTCTCGGGAGCCGGTCCGGGGTTCAGCCTCGGGAGCCGGTCCGGGGTTCAGCCTCGGGAGCCGGTCCGGGGTTCAGCCTCGGGAGCCGGTCCGGGGTTCAGCCTCGGGAGCCGGTCCGGGGTTCAGCCTCGGGAGCCGGTCCGGGGTTCAGCCTCGGGAGCCGGTCCGGGGTTCAGTCTCGGGAGCGGGTCCAGAGTTCAGTCTCGGGAGCCGGTCCGGGGTTCAGCCTCAGGCGGCAGTCCATGGGGTCAGTCTTGGGCACAGGTCCTGGGTTCAATCTCAGGTGCTGGTCCCGGGTGCAGGTCCAGGGTTCAGCCTCAGGCTGTTATGGTATTTTCGGAATCCTTGCTAAGACATCTAGAATGCCTTCCAGGTTAACCATGGCACTAACAGAATCCCTGCAGGACCTTCCAATGGTCCTACCAGGTCCTGCCACGGCTTCCAGAGTTCAGTGATGACATTGGGCGTGTCCTTTCAACAGAATGATTTGAAGTTGATTTGAAGAATTGAAGTTCTAGCCTTTGAAGTGACTGGTGCTGTGTCTTATTACCAGCTACCTGAGAGCTAAAGAAGCATAATTCTTGTGTGTCTGTTGCTGACCCAGAATGACCTGCTCTTATGATTGCTGCCTGCCTAGACCTGACTGCACTCTTGCCTGCCACCTGCCTGGACATGACTGCTCTTTCACCTGCTACCCACCTCGAACTTGGCCTGACCCTGACTACTTTCTCATCTGATCCCTGTGAACAGTTTCCGCAACGTATCCTCTCCACTCCAGACACCCATTGGTGGGGTGATGCTGAAGATCATGACCTGCTGCCCGTTTGCCTCTCCACCATCAGGAGCTCTGCTAAAGACCAACTGCCACTTAAATTCTGTACCTGCACCTGCATCACCTGTCAGGGGGCACTATAACACAGACACTGGAACTGGTTCATTCTCAAACTCTTTTTCTAGTTTTATTCAAATATGTATCATTAAAGTATTCCACAGCATTTCACAGACAACATGGACCAATACCCATCCCAGAAGAGACCTTATTTAATGCCCATCCACAATGATAGGGGGACACAATTGTACAATCTGTGTGGCTTATGTAGGCAGATGCCTGGGATTCTACCATTTTGCTTTTGAAATGGTGACTGTACCCACAAAAAAAAGTAGGAATACAAGCTCAATGCAGTTTTTGTCTCTATTGAATGTTGAACCCAAGACCAAAAAATTGCAAAGTTAACATAATTGTCCACTGTGCCACCATGATAATTGTAGTATGCAAAGGCTACATGAAGATATGGAATAGAGTAGATATTCTCAACCTGTTCTCTGTGGAACCCTAAGGCCCCTTTCACACGGGCGGATAGAATGGTGCTTTTAGCTGCGGATTTTCTTCATTTCTACCGCAGCTAAAAGCACACAATGCTTTCCTATGGCCCCATTCACACACAGCGTTTAGCGGCGATTTCGTTACATGCGGTTCGGTGCGAATAGAAAAAATAGAATTGTATGCGTCCAGGTGCGATGTAGCGCAGCTATAAGCACATAACCGCAGGTAATCGCAGTCTTTTGTGTCAATTGCGGCCAGCAGCGTGAAAGAAGAAAATAAAAACCCGGAAGCACATCCTATACAGCAGGTGTACCTGGGAAATGACACAGGAAGTTGAGAGGGATGAAAGGGGAGAAGACAGCATGGCGGCAAGAGACATCTCACACGAGGCCATCATCGCACTGGTGCAAGCCCGACCAGAGTTATGGGACTCAGAATGCCCAGGATATGCAGACCGAGTGCTGAAGAGAGCAAAGTGGGAAGAAGTCTACAAATATGTCACACCGAACTGGGACGAGATGTCTGCAACTGAACAGGATAACCGAGGTGAGTGCAAGGTTTGTTGTGTCTATGCAGCAGGGTACACATGCATCCTAGTAAAGATTTTACCCCCTAATGACCAGGCCATTGTATGTTTTTTTATATATTGCAGGAAAGGAGGTTTATACACGTTGGAGGTCCCTGCGCGACCGTTACAAAAAAGAAGTCAACGAAGAGAAGGCTGCGGAGAGAAGCGGAGCACCCTCAACTCGTCGCAGGCCTAACCCCCATGCAGAGGCTTTGTCTTTTTTGAGGCGCACCACTGAGATGCGCACGTAAGTATATCCATTTATTTTACTTAGCGATTTGGCATATTCATGTTCACTTTTTTTTTAAACGTGTAATCTTTATTGTTACCTAGAACTGTGTCAAGTGTCCCTGTGAGAGCAAGCGCAAGGCGCGAAAGTTCGTCGCCATCACCATCAGGAGACGCTGACACCAGTCAAGAAACCACAGAAACAGTGTCATCCCAAGAATATCATCCATCCACTCAAGAACCTGCGGTATGTATTTTAAAAATGTCACAATTTCTGTCCACAAAAGACGTTACATTTTGAAAAGGCAGCTGGTGTTGGCACAAATGTTGTAGAAACAACAACGACTTGTTTTTTGGGCAAGGTGTGACTTGTTCTTCTGGCTTTGGAGGTCTTCAGTGAGATCAGGTTTTTGCAACAAAACAAGTACCTGTGTGTGATCTATTCTAAACAGGTGCTGCAATATTTGTGCAAGCCATCATATGCTGTTCAGTGTGACCTCAGTATCAGATGCATAATCTATATATTATAATATTGCAGGCAAATCCAGATAGGAGAGTCCGGTCTACTACTACCACCCGTCGAACACGTACTCAACAAGAGACACCTTTTGAGGAATATTTCAACCGTATCATTGAAGAAATGAGAAACCAATCACAAAACCAGGCAAAAGATGATGAATTCCTCAACATCTCAGACCCCGATGTTATGTTTTTAAGAATGTTGCTTTGTGTAATCAGGGAGATTCCTGCAGATAAGCGCACTGAGGTCAGGGGTGATATACATGCCTATTTAACGTATATTGTGTCCGCTTGCAAAGAGCAACGCCCATATCCTAAATTTCAGCCATGGGCTATGGGTTTTAATTCACCTAGTGGGTCTTTCAGTAGACCAATGCCCAGTCAGCAGTGCCATGACACAACATCTGCCATTAACCCTTATGTAGGACCCCCACCACTGTATACATCTTACCCGTCTAATCCTGGTTACCAAAGGATGCATGTGCAGCCACACCCAGTGTCTTCACCCTCATCTTCCCATTCAGGATCACCCATAGATGTTGGCAGTGAACCAAGCCATTCTTCCCTGCGTAACCCTAATTATTCAATATATGAGAACTTATAGTATTCCTATGGCAGTGATATGACGGTTGTATTTTTCTTGTTGTGTAATGTTACTTAATGTTTTACCTACACTACTTTAATGTTTTACCTACACGAACTAATGTTTACAACAAACCCCAGATTCCTCCATGTACACTGAACTGTACGCACAGAAGAATCTCCCACTGTCCCAAGCTTATACATGTTGCTACTTGGCCCCACTTGCTCTCACAATACCTGAACTTTCTGATTGGGTGCTAGCATTGTTTAGGTTGAGAGACTTGGCCCAGTGGGAGATTACCCCATCTACACAGTGGAGTGTACATGGCGACATCTTTTGCACTTTCTCCATCTAGCCAAATATTTCAGAACTGTTTACCGCACTCAGTGCCCATCTTTGGCCCCTTTCACACGGGGCGGATCAGTAATGATCTGCCCCGTGATGATCCGCTCGCTCAGCGGGATTGCTCCGTTGTCCCCGCTGAGCCGGCTGCGGACAGGGCGGTCTCCGCACACTGTGCAGGGACCGCCCTGTCAGCTCTCCACTCTCCTCTATGGTGATCGGACGAGCACGGACTGTCTGTCTGTGTCCATCCGATCGGCTCTGCAGACGGATAGAATAGGTTTTTACTCCGTCTGCAGAATCGGACTGTTGCGGAGGCGGACGATATCGGGTGCCACCGCAATTGTCCGATTCTGTAGACGGAGGGAAATCCAATTTTTCTAGCCATCTGCAGAGCGGATTGGATCTACACGGACAGATGGTACGTGCTCTTCCGATCCCCATAGAAGAGAACAGAGAGCTCACAGGGCACAGTGTGCCGGGACAGCCCTGTCTGCCACCGGCTCAGTGGGGACAATGGAACAATCCCTGCCGACCAAGCGGATCTTCACGGGACGGATCATTACTGATCTGCCCTGTGTGAAAGGGGCCTGACAGCACTTCAGGAATACTGTAACCTTTTTTTTTTTTTACGGGGGGTAGTGGGGGATATTTTGTGGACTCGTTATCTGTTGCACTTGAAATTCAATACTTTAAACTAAAAGGAGATTTTATATATATATATATATATATATATATATATATATATCTCTATATATATATAAATATAGATCTCTATATATATCTCTATATATATATATCTCTATATATATATATATATATATATTCCAAAGGAATTAAAAAACATTTTTCTATACTTGCAAGCATTCAATGTTTTTGTAAGGTTGTTCTATTTTTTTTATACACCCTGTGCAGTGCAGGAATACTGTAACCTTTTTTTTTTTGGGGGGGTAGTGGGGGATATTTTGTGGACTCGTTATCTGTTGCACTTGAAATTCAATACTTGAAACTAAAAGGAGATTTTATATATATATATATTCCAAAGGAATTAAAAAACATTTTTCTATACTTGCAAGCATTCAATGTTTTTGTAAGGTTGTTCTATTTTTTTTATACACCCTGTGCAGTGCAGGAATACTGTAACCTTTTTTTTTTTTGGGGGGTAGTGGGGGATATTTTGTGGACTCGTTATCTGTTGCACTTGAAATTCAATACTTGAAACTAAAAGGAGATTTTATATATATATATTCCAAAGGAATTAAAAAACATTTTTCTATACTTGCAAGCATTCAATGTTTTTGTAATGTTTTTCAATTTTTTAAATACGCCCTGTGCATTGCAAAAGATAGAAATAAAAACAATTTAAATTGTTGAAAATTGTCGACTACTTTATTTAAGGCAAACGTGAAAACTGACACAAAAACCTGAAATATGTGATGAAAAAAACATGCAACAATGGTTAAAAATTTATACATAGTCCAATTGCCATGGCAGCTGTCCATCTTCACTCAAAAAATAATCAGTGAAATGTTCACGGACTTGTAGGGCCTGATTACTTGGACGAGTGCCAGTAACAGGACCTATGGGTTCCTCATAAACAGGGGTTTCGGTGGCCACGATCTCCTTACCCCTCAAAAAATTGTGGAGAACACAACTCGCTAGAACCACATTGACGGCATGCTCAACTTCCAGATGCATGGCTGTCATCAAAACACGCCATTTGGCAGCGCAAATGCCAAATGCGCACTCCACCATTCTTCGAGCTCTGCTGAGTCTATAGTTAAAAATTCGCCTCCTGGCAGTGAGACCATGCCTGGTATAGGGCCTTAGCAGGTGCGTGGATAAGGCAAATGCCTCATCTCCCAGCACTACAAGTGGAAGATCTGGTCCAGTAGTACCAGGGAGAGGCCTTGACTGTGGCACCTGAAATTCGCCATGTTGAAAACGCCGCCCCATTATGGAATTTCTGAAAATTCTCGAATCTCCAGAACTCCCATACGCTCCAACATCCACAGCGATGAACTTCATATTTGCATCGCTGAGTCCCAGAAGCACAATAGAAAAGTATTTCTTATAATTGAAAAAGCGGGAACCGGATTTTGGAGGCTTGATGAGCCGGATGTGTTTCCCATCTAATGCCCCAATGCAGTTTGGGAAGTTGGTCTTCTCCCAAAATTCCTCCGCTATTTCCTCCCACAGACTGGATGTTGGCTCCGGCATGACTGATGTTCTCAGTTCTTCCCAGATGACGTAACGGGTATCATGCACAATGGTGGATACGGTGGAAATTCCCATCAGAAATTGATGATGGAGGGAGGTGAAACTGGCACCAGTGGCAAGGTATCTGCAATACAAAATTGATAACAATTCAGAAAATATAAAATATAGTAAAATAAATAAAATTTAAAAAAAAATCAATATACATATGGAGTTCTACATGGTAACAAATAAACATCAGCATCTATATAAGCTGATGACTTTTAACACATTGCAGCCCAAAGATAAATCCCTCGGCTCTGGTAGTAGGTGCTGGCATCCAAACAGGAAGCCTGGTGGTGGGTTGGTCTAGTACAAAATATTATTTGGTGGTACCTTGCTTGTTAATGCAAAACTCTGCCTTTGTGTTCAGAGCTCACCTACATAATGAGAAACTACTGAAATTTGATGATGTTTCCTATTTGCAAAAAATAAAACTGACTGTGCAAGGCACGATAGATAGTTTTCAAGGATAAAAAATAATGGTAATGGGAGTAATGTGCGAAAAATCGCTGTTGTGATATAGATTAGGTTATAGATTCATCTATATATATATATATATATATATATATATATATATATATATATATATATATATATATACATATACATATACATACATACACACACACTATTGCCAATATTGCCTAAGCCTGCATGTACATGAATTTAAGCATTTGTTCAACATATGGAAAACCTACCTTAACGTAAGTAACAGCCGTTCTTCTGGACTAATGCTTCTTCGCATATTGGTCGTGGTTCTGGTCAGGCGTCCTCTAACAAGTCCCAACAGCTCATTGAAGCATGCCACCGACATCCTGGTGTAATTGTGGAACTTGTCCCCATGAGTCCTCAGCTCACCGAACATGAGGGCAAAGTAGCCGATCGATAGGCGCTGAGACGTTAGGGGATGGACCCAGTAACGACGAGGACGTCGCCTACTCTGGATCGCTCTTCTTCTCTTCATCCTCATCATCAGCAAAATGAGCATTGCAAGCAAACTACCCATATTTGCATTCATTTTTCAAAAAAACTGGCACAAAACTCAGCACTCCTCTCCACTCCTGCAAAACTCCAACACACACTCAGCCAGAGAACAAAGAAACAGGTTTAAATATAGAGGACTGCAATGCATCATGGGTACATTCCAGGGAACAAAAACATAAATAAATAAAAGGGTTGCTATGGGAATAAAAACTGCAGTTAAACGCAACCGCATAAAAACGCATGTAAACGCATGTAAACGCTGGTAAACGCACTGTGCAAACGCAGCTGATCGCTGTGCCTGGAGCCTTGAATTTTGTAGAAAAAAATAAACATGATTCCTGCGGCAGAACAGCCGCCCGTGTGAAAGGGGCCTAAGGTTCCTCCAAAGGTTGCTAGGGGTTCCTTGAGTTCTGACGCCTTGACCTCCTATATGATGGTACCTGCATAATTCCAGGGCCAATGCCACGTGACAGAGTCATCAGTATTATGCAATGATCTTTTTTGTTGGCTGTAAGGATTTAATTCTGACCACCACTGTAAGGGGGAATTTTTTTCCACTGACCCTTACTGACCCCTAATGAACTGGTTTTAGCAGGGTTTCCCCTGAGACCTGGACTTTAAGGGGTTCTTCTAGAGCAGGGGTGTCCAACCTTTTAACCTTCGTGGGCCACATTGGAAGAAGAGTAATTGTCTTGGGCCACACCTAAAATACGCTAGCCATCATGGACAAATTTGTAATATCTGGGATTTTTACGGCTGTCCGTGAATGTCCATAATGGGCATTCATGGGCAGATGTAAAAATCATGGATTTTACAAACTGTCCTTGATTTTCATGATCGTTGGCAACCCTAGTATGTGCTGTGTGGGGAGGTAGAGAGGAGTTTGGGCAGGGGGCATTGGGGGGGGGGGGGCACGCAACTGAAATATGGGGAGGTGCAGCCCATCCCAACAGCCCCTTAATACAGCCATATGGCATTTACTTGCCAGGTACTATTGGGAGTCCCTGCTGCCAGTCCTATTACAAACTTGGCAGCCCTGGCATCCTTCCGGAGATGCCTGTGCCTGGATCCTCATTGTTGGGAATCCAGGCACCCCATGGCATCCCTCACGTCCCTCCACACATGCATGTGCTTAGCTTGACCCTATTGACCGCCGTTGTTTCTACGCTTGCTCGGCTTCCCTACAGACATGCCAAGGTTGAATGTTGAACATGCCCGGGCCGTGAGTTGGACACCCATGCTCTAGGGTGAAAAAACTGAGAAATGGGTATTAAGGTTATATCATGTAATATAAGGTTATATTAAGATAAGTATTACGTTTCAGGTTTTCGCGTTACCTTCACCTTGACACCTCACTCATGCGTATACCATGTAACATAAACCTATTAACCCATTTCCATCTTGGCCTTGCACTCGGGGACGTTCGTACACGGTGACCTTGGCGTGTTGCTGGGACATTGTGGATCGATGCAGACAGGCACTGTCAGGGGCTGTGTTTGGCTCACTAACTCTATCCAGTGTGAAGGAGACAGGGGGGCGGTTATGTGCCGCCATCGGAAATCCTGTCAGTCTGGTGGAGCGATCTCACCGGTGGCCCAGCGACCTTTACAGCACTCCTGTGTCTTTAATGCTGTCTCTTTATTTCCATGGTTCCAGGCTAAAACTTTTCATTTGCATTTAAATGGAGAGTCGGAAGTCTGTAAATCTCAATTTTCTTAGTGAGTGGGCATAATGGTTGTTTAATCATGTTCAGATGATGCCTGGAGCTCCGCCGCAGACAGGGGGACAGTGCGCATTTAATCCACCACTCCGAATGTGGGCTGCGGGTTATAAAAGGACCCCCTTTAACGCACTTATGCTTGCTTTAGTCGTAAGATTCTCAAAGCTTCTGCTACAGAACCTGGTTATTGATTTTCGAGGAATTATTCAGGAAACGCAGAGCAACCATAAAAGTATAAAAATTCATCTCCATGCCCCATAAGCTAGCAATCTAATTTTCAGATTCTACTTGAATAACATTTTGCCGATGACCTTCCTGATAACATTCACTTGGGGCTTTGACGTCCCGAGGTTGTGCTGTCCTCGCGTTCCGTTGTAAAGGGAAGGGTTAAACTTTTTTTTATGTCACAATTTCACAATTAATTTTTATGCTTCTAGTTTATTGCTTTGCTTTCCATCTTTTTACTACTGGAGTGTTTCACCGTGAACAGCTTCCAATTTTTAGGCATTTAACCTGATTTAAAAGAAGCACCTTCTCTGGGAAAGCAATTGTTTAGCTTATTAGGACTTTTATAGGGAAGTGAGGCTTTTGCATATTACAATGCCGCTTCTTTTGTTGTTCTTGTCACTTTGTAGAAGTTTGTGACAAGCCCACAGCTTTAAAATGGCACCGCTGGTTTATAGTACGTGAACTGAACATCTCTCGGGTTTCTAGTTACTTGAAAAACAATAAAATGTTTAAATCTTAAGCCTTTTGCAAAACCAAGTAAAAGTTTTTTGTTTTGTTTTTTAAGGAAAAATCTTTACTTCATAAAAAAGATGTCTCGTGTGTGTGTGTGTGTGTGTGTGTGTGTGAGATGGTGCTGGACCAACAGAAATAAAGCTCGGTTCTGATGGATCCACAATTGAGTGCGTCTTCCTTCAATGGAGCTAATCCATGATGAAGGCTTTGTGTAGCTGGACCTTGTTCTGGTCCCAGGCTGTGATAGTGCTGGATCAACAGAAATAAGGCTCGGTTCTGATGGATCCACAAATGAGTGCGTCTTCCTTCAATGGAGCTAATCCATGATGAAGGCATTGTGTAGGTGGACCTTGTTCTGGTCCTAGGCTGTGATGGTGCTGGACCAATAGAAATAAGGCTTGGTTCTGATGGATCCAGAATTGATTGCGTCTTCCTTCAATGGAGCAAATCCATGATGAAGGCATTGTGTAGGTGGATCTTGTTCTGGTCCTAGGCTGTGATGGTGCTGGACCAACAGAAATAAGGCTCGGTTCTGGTTGATCCACAATTGAGTGCGTCTTCCTTCAATGGAGCTAATCCATGATGAAGGCATTGTGTAGGTGGACCTTGCTCTGGTCCCAGGCTGTGATGGTGCTGGACCAATAGAAATAAGGATCAGTTCTGATGGATCCACAATTGAGTGCGTCTTCCTTCAATTGAGCTAATGCATGATGAAGAAATTGTGTAGGTGGACCTTGTTCTGGTCCTAGGCTGTGATGGTTTTGGACCAACAGAAATAAGGCTCAGTTCTGAAGAATCCACAATTGAGTGTGTCTTCCTTAAATGGAGCTAATCCATGATGAAGGCATTGTGTAGGTGGACCTTGTTCTGGTCCTAGGCTGTGATGGTGCTGGACCAACAGAAATAAAGCTCGGTTCTGATGGATCCACAATTGAGTGCGTCTTCCTTCAATGGAGCTAATCCATGATGTAGGCATTGTGTAGGTGGACCTTGTTCTGGTCCTAGGCTGTGATGGTGCTGGACCAACAGAAATAAAGCTCGGTTCTGATGGATCCACAATTGAGTGCGTCTTCCTTCAATGGAGCTAATCCATGATGAAGGCTTTGTGTAGGTGGACCTTGTTCTGGTCCTAGGCTGTGATGGTGCTGGACCAATAGAAATAAGGCTTGGTTCTGATGGATCCAGAATTGATTGCGTCTTCCTTCAATGGAGCAAATCCATGATGAAGGCATTGTGTAGGTGGATCTTGTTCTGGTCCTAGGCTGTGATGGTGCTGGACCAACAGAAATAAGGCTCGGTTCTGATGAATCCACAATTGAGTGTGTCTTCCTTCAATGGAGCTAATCCATGATGAAGGCATTGTGTAGGTGGACCTTGCTCTGGTCCCAGGCTGTGATGGTGCTGGACCAATAGAAATAAGGATCAGTTCTGATGGATCCACAATTGAGTGCGTCTTCCTTCAATTGAGCTAATGCATGATGAAGAAATTGTGTAGGTGGACCTTGTTCTGGTCCTAGGCTGTGATGGTGCTGGACCAACAGAAATAAGGCTCAGTTCTGATGAATCCACAATTGAGTGTGTCTTCCTTAAATGGAGCTAATCCATGATGAAGGCATTGTGTAGGTGGACCTTGTTCTGGTCCTAGGCTGTAATGGTGCTGGACCAACAGAAATAAAGCTCGGTTCTGATGAATCCACAATTGAGTGCATCTTACTTCAAAGGAGCTAATCCATCATGATGAAGGTATTGTGTAGATGGACCTTGTTCTGGTCCTGCTACCTCTGTGATCATGACAAAAAAGAACCTTCAACAGATGATGAATTCTGAGGAGTGCCTAGTACAAAAAATCTTAATGGCACCATAAACTGCTGGCTGGGTTAGTTCTTCTATTGCATCTCATCATCATTCTAATACCATCCAATTTTCGAGCCCTGAGGAAAGAGAAAGCGTTCTTCCGAAATGCACTGGCTGTTTTTTGATGGTTTGCTGCAAGTTTCCATATTGGATATCTGGGGGGGAGGCCTGGTGATGTTGTAAATCATCTGTGCTACGTACAGATTTTGCACACTGAACACAGGGGATCACTTGCTTGGCACTTCTTCCATTCATCGAGCACCTTTAGTTTGGAACACAAGGTGTTCTTGAATTGGAAGAGACAGAGATCGTATTGCTACGGCCCCTCCTTTCAAATGCCTGCAGTCAGATAATTCCTAATATTCCTTAAAAAAAATACAAAACATTGTGTGAAGGTGGCAATGCTAAACAAGTGCCCCCCCCCCCCCCCCCCCCGTGTTCAGCGAGCAGAGGGGAAGCCAGTTGAACAAATCTTGGAAGATCTGGGCTATTACGATATGCATTGTGATCTACTACAGTGATTTACAGCATCACCAGTGGCCCTGTGGATATCGGTTATGGATACTTGTATCGGGCCAAGCTGGCCCAATGGGAGTTGAGCACTACCTCTGCAGGAACTGCTGGCAGTTTGGACTATTTCCCCCACTTACAGCAGGCACAGCCAGGCACACGCCATTTACTGCGTTCTTCCACTGGCTCAATAATCAGTCTAAGGGTTTTGGAAGGGGGGAAGGGGAGCATGGAATACCCCAAACTGTAGACCTTGAGGACTGCTAGGTTTTGGACTGCTCTGTATAAGTTGCAAGCTGCATTGCACAACTTGGGCTGCAGTGTACTCGATTCTGGTTAGTAGTAGTAGTACAACTCTTGCATTGCTCCTGGTTGTACTAAGCACTATCTGTGAAAATGTTGTATTCCTGGTTGCACCCAGTAATGACTTGTAGTGGGAATTCCCCCACAGTCATCTCTCCAATGAGTAGCTGGATTAAGTACTTGCTCAGTCCCAGAAAAAAAAGAGCTTCCTCACTCCTGATATCCTGGCTCTTTGTCCAAACGCTGACCCAGTCGCTTTTTCTCCCTGGTAAGGCCCCGGCTAGTCCTAACTGGGACCTTAATGGCTGCACCAGACTCCTGAGGCTTCTCTCCCTCTCTTCTCTGCCCTAGGGGCAGAGCCCCCAGCACAACGGTCTCCTCAAGATGGCTGGACACTGGAGCTCTGCTCTCTGGCTGCCAGGCCTCAGAATATTTATGGGCTTACCCGCCACCTGCTGGACCTCTCACCCCAGGGATTGGCTAAGGATTTACAAACATTCAGGCTGCTGGTTCTCCTTTCCCTTCCACTGATACTTCCAGGACCTTCCAGAAGACGGGAAGAAGTAGCAGAACTGCAGCCTGTGAGACACTGAACAGCCCAAAACAATCAACTCCTGCTCCGCTGCCCGCAGAGCCAAATAAATGAACCTAGCATCCTACTCTAACTAGGAGGGTACCATGTAACTATGCAAAAAAAATGCCAAATGCCAGAACCTCGGTGGGCATTAGAGGCATGAATATATCTATATCTTTTAACAAAATTATTCTCCTTTAAGACAGGGGTTTAAAACTGGCGTCCCTGCAGCTGTTGCAAAACTACAAGTCCCATCATGCCTCTGCCTGTGGGAGTCGTGTTTGTAACTGTCAGCCCTGCAATGCCTCATGGGACTCGTAGTTTCCCAATAGCTAGAGGGCCGCTAGTTTGAGACCCCCTGGGCCAGGGGCATAACTATAGGGGGTGCAGCAGTCGTGACCGCAACTGGGCCCTGTGCTGCAGGGGGCCCATGCAGCCCCCTCTACATATGGCCGGCAGCAGCATTAGGCAGCTAGGGGTACCAGTGCACCATGCACACGGGTGACTGGAGGTGGAGGGTGACTAGCAGAGCTCCATGCTCGACTATCGCACTGGCTGCTCTTTAGTTGTGCATTCCCCGCATGACCTGTGTCCTCGGCCAGCTCCTCAGAGTACCCCTCTCCTGCTCCATGCATTGCCACTCAGTCCGATGTCTGTCTGTTCTCCCCAGCCAGATGGGGCACCTAAAAAAAAAAAAAAAAAAATAATAAAAAAAAAACTACTGATGCCAGTGGTGGAACTACAGGGCTCACAAAGGTCATACCTGTGACCACGCCATGGAGTTCCACCGCCGGACTCGGAGGGAAGGGCCCCTGGCTGGGGTTCAGGGGGGGCCCTTCATGGTTTCTTGCATTGGGGCCCTGAAGGTTCTAGTTACGCCACTGCCCTGGGCTAAGATAATCCCATCAGTTTAAGACCACCTCGGCTTCCTCGTGCGTACTGTGCGCCCAATGGCTCAAGTTTCTAGCAAATTGATAAGCTCTCTAATGGTTGAGCCTAAGCGTTGGCAGTCTCGAGTCGGCGCGACTGTGCCTCTTCAGCGTTGCAGGCCCCCGTGCTAGACAAGTAGGTGGTGTATTCCATAATGTGAGAAAAATGACAGAATTGATGAGTCTACGGATTGTAAAGAGAAGCGCAGATTCATAGCCGTGGCTTTACGCGATTAGACATGTTAATGCAGAGTGTCGGCAGTGATATACTGGTCACATATGGTCCCATTATCTCCTCCTCCTCCTCCTCCTCCTCCTCCTCCATCTTGGAGATTCACAGGTTCAGAGCGTAATCACTGAGGTTTGTCTGCAGCCAAGCGTAGTCAGACTGAGCTGCTTTATTATGTACATTAAGCTACATAATCAATAGAGGCATTATTGGCTCAATCAGTTTCATCAACGTAAGCATCAATTAGCCACCTTCATTGAGTTTTCTCCACTCCCTAATCCTCGGAGTGCTCTGACATAGGCAATATTCTGTCCCCGCCGCACTTTGTTGGCGTACGCAGCTGCTAGTCTGCATCTGCACAGTGCTGGTGTACCGGGGATAGAATTTTCTTTTATGACTCTCTACGAAAGTTCTAAGGGCGCACTATTGATCATTGGGGTAGGTCTGCAGTAGATGCACCTATACTGGCTGGTACCCCAGACCTCATACAGCCATGGGTAATCTTGGGATTTTTACATACTGTCCCTGGTTTTTATTGAGGCTGGCAACCCTGATGTGGGGCCCCTTAGTGGCATGGGGCACTCGGGCAGTGCCCGAGTGCCCAAATGGTCAGTCCGCCCCTGCTCCCACCTCATCCAAAGTCCCAGGGCTATTATTCCTTTTTTTTTGCGCAATTCAGGGATGGAGGCGGTAGAGTGGTTTTTCCAGACCTTAATTCTCTTTGTCCATAATTTCCCACAGTGTCCTGCAACCCACCCCCCACTGCGCCCTCTGAGAGCCTTAAGCTACCACCTTAACCCCCCCCCCCCCACCAGCCTGTTATAGAGCCTACAGCCCACCATAGTGCCCTCAACCTCCAACGGTGTCCCGCTGTGCCTCAGAGACCCACAGTGCCCCTGAAAAGCCCCCAACCTCCTGAAGAGACCCCCAGTCCCCTCCGGAGCCCTCCTCCCCTACAAGGCTACAGGTCTGCTGCAGAGCCCCATCATCTCCTTCAGAGCATCCAACTCCTTCATGGTGACTCCCAACCACCATAAGGTCTGTTTTTTCCAGACCTTAATTCTCTTTGTCCATAATTTCCCACAGTGCCCTGCAACCCACCCCCCCCACCCCCCACTGCGCCCCCTGAGAGCCTTAAGCTACTACCTTAACCCCCCCCCCCCCACCAGCCTGCTACAGAGCCTACAGCCCACCATAGTGCCCTCAACCTCCAACGGTGTCCCACTGTGCCTCAGAGGCCCACAGTGCCCCTGAAAAGCCCCCAACCTCCTGAAGAGACCCCCAGTCCCCTCCGGAGCCCTCCTCCCCTACAGGGCTACAGGTCTGCTGCAGAGCCCCATCATCTCCTTCAGAGCATCCATCTCCCCTCCTTGGTGACTCCCAACCCCCGTCAAGAACCTTCCAGCATTTGAATACAGGGTTTTACATTTCCATTCTTTTATTGTGTTATTATAAACTTTTTCTTTTACTGTTTTGGAGGAATTTGCTGGTCCCTGATCTCAACAAGGTTGAAAAACACTGATCTAGAGGAATATCAAAAGAAAACTACCTCGGCTTGTGCCCCAACTCTGCCTCCTGATCTGGTACCCTGCTGTGTGACCCCGCTCACCCGCGACAGGAGCCTCAACCTAGTTTCCCCGTAGCCTGCTCCAGTGCCAAGGTAGTGCTGCCCTTGGTTCCTGCTCTGTGGTCCTAAGTTCTCTGTGCCAAGCATCTGGAGGTGACACCGGTCTGGTACAGCCTGCAACATTGCTAATCGTGCCAATCTGTACCCTCTCACTTTCTATCGCTACCTTCAGCAGTGTTTGGCATTAGGAGCCCTCTCGTCTACGCCTTGTCTACCCGGTACCAGATTAAAGTCCTTTGTATTACTTGGAAGTCTGAGGCCCATATACACCAACCCTTATATTTAGACTTTTAGGATACGGCACCGTTTTTTTCTTCTTCTTCTTCTTATCTTGATTGCTTAAGTAGACACTTCTGGCCAGCGGCTCTCTCTATTCCCGCTATTCCCTTCCCGACACAGATTTACACAGGAAAGCCTTATTTTGAGTCCATCCAAGAATCTTATTTTAACTGAAGCGGTTATAAAGGTTTAGTGTAAACCAATAAATGAATTGGAGCTCTTATCCTTTGTGCAAGATGTTTTTTTCCTGGTAACCTTTTGGGTACCCACTGGAGGCCATAGGGGTGTATCGGGTGTGCCTGGGCACATCCTAATCGCCCCGCGCGCACAGGGCTTTTTTTTTTTCAGCAGGAACTTTGTACCCCATAAATAGTGCACTCCTGAGCCCTGTGTTCTGTACATTGCACACTCCTGAGCCCTGTGTTCTGTACATTGCACACTCCTGAGCCCTGTGTTCTGTACATTGCACACTCCTGAGCCCTGTGTTCTGTACATTGCACACTCCTGAGTCTTACACCCTGTACATAGTGCACTCCTTAACTCTGCACCCTGTACATAGCGCAATTCTTAACCCTGCACATAACACACTTCTTAACTCTGCACCCTGTACATAGCGCACTCCTGAGCCCTGCACCCTGTACATAGCACATGTCTTTACTCTGCACCCTGTACATAGCACACTTCTTAACTCTGCACCCTGTACATAGCATACGTCTTAACTCTGCACCCTCTACATAGCACACTCCTGAGCCCTGCACCCTGTACATAGTGCACTTCTTAACTCTGCACCCTGTACATAGCACATGTCTTTACTCTGCACACAGCACACTTCTTAACTCTGCACCCTGTACATAGCACACGTCTTAACTCTGCACGCTGTACATAGTGCACTCCTGAGCCCTGCACCCTGTACATAGCGCACTTCTTAACTCAGCACCCTGTACATAGCACACTTCTTAACTCTGCACCCTGCACATAGCACACTTCTTAACTCTGCACCCTGTACATAGCACACATCTTAACTCTGCACCCTCTACATAGCGCACTCCTGAGCCCTGCACACAGCACACTTCTTAACTCTGCACCCTGCACATAGCGCACTTCTTAACTCTGCACCCTGCACATAGCACACTTCTTAACTCTGCATTCTGCACATAGCGCACTTCTTAACTCTGCATTCTGCACATAGCGCACTTCTTAACTCTGCACCCTGCACATAGCACACTTCTTAACTCTGCACCCTGCACATAGCGCACTTCTTAACTCTGCACCCTGCACATAGCGCACTTCTTAACTCTGCACCCTGCACATAGCGCACTTCTTAACTCTGCACCCTGTACATAGCGCACTTCTTAACTCTGCACCCTGTACATAGCGCACTTCTTAACTCTGCACCCTGTACATAGCACACTTCTTAACTCTGCACCCTGTACATAGCACACTTCTTAACTCTGCAGCCTGTACATAGCGCACTTCTTAATTCTGCACCCTGTACATAGCACACTTCTTAACTCTGCACCCTGTACATAGCACACTTCTTAACTCTGCACCCTGTACATAGCGCACTCCTGAGCCCTGCACCCTGTACATAGCGTCCTGAGGTGATTCAGTTCACATAGGTAGCGCTATACAAGTCACTCACACACTTCTTAACTCTGCACCCTGTACATAGCACACTTCTTAACTCTGCACCCTGTACATAGCACACTTCTTAACTCTGCACCCTGCACACAGCACACTTCTTAACTCTGCACCCTGTACATAGCACACTTCTTAACTCTGCACCCTGTACATAGCGCACTCCTGAGCCCTGCACCCTGTACATAGCGTCCTGAGGTGATTCAGTTCACATAGGTAGCGCTATACAAGTCACTCACACACTTCTTAACTCTGCACCCTGTACATAGCACACTTCTTAACTCTGCACCCTGTACATAGCGCACTTCTTAATTCTGCACCCTGTACATAGCACACTTCTTAACTCTGCACCCTGTACATAGCACACTTCTTAACTCTGCACCCTGTACATAGCGCACTCCTGAGCCCTGCACCCTGTACATAGCGTCCTGAGGTGATTCAGTTCACATAGGTAGCGCTATACAAGTCACTCACACACTTCTTAACTCTGCACCCTGTACATAGCACACTTCTTAACTCTGCACCCTGTACATAGCACACTTCTTAACTCTGCACCCTGCACACAGCACACTTCTTAACTCTGCACCCTGTACATAGCACACTTCTTAACTCTGCACCCTGTACATAGCGCACTCCTGAGCCCTGCACCCTGTACATAGCGTCCTGAGGTGATTCAGTTCACATAGGTAGCGCTATACAAGTCACTCACACACTTCTTAACTCTGCACCCTGTACATAGCACACTTCTTAACTCTGCACCCTGTACATAGCACACTTCTTAACTCTGCACCCTGCACACAGCACACTTCTTAACTCTGCACCCTGTACATAGCACACTTCTTAACTCTGCACCCTGTACATAGCACACTTCTTAACTCTGCACCCTGTACATAGCGCACTCCTGAGCCCTGCACCCTGTACATAGCGCCCTGAGGTGATTCAGTTCACATAGGTAGCGCTATACAAGTCACTCACACACTTCTTAAACTCTGCACCCTGTACATAGCACACTTCTTAACTCTGCACATAGTGCACTGCTTGACTCTGCATCCTGTACATAGTGCACTTCTTAACTCTGCACCCTGCACATAGCGCACTTCTTAACTCTGCACCCTGCACATAGCGCACTTCTTAACTCTGCACCCTGTACATAGCACACTTCTTAACTCTGCACCCTGTACATAGCACACTTCTTAACTCTGCACCCAGTACATAGCACACTTCTTAACTCTGCACCCTGTACATAGCGCACTCCTGAGCCCTGCACCCTGTACATAGCGCCCTGAGGTGATTCAGTTCACATAGGTAGCGCTATACAAGTCACTCACACACTTCTTAACTCTGCACCCTGTACATAGCACACTTCTTAACTCTGCACATAGTGCACTGCTTGACTCTGCATCCTGTACATAGTGCACTCCTTAACTCTGCACCCTGTACATAGTGCGCTCCTTGACTCTGCACCCTGTACATAGCGCACTCCTGAGCACTGCAACCTATACATGGCACACTCCTGAGCCCTGCACATAGCAAATTCCCTTACTCTTGGATTATTTTTTCTTCTTCATTGGACTCTCACTTTCTGTTGCCACCTTGTTGGGCAAGAGGAACAAGATGCACCATCTCATATATTTGGTCTCTACCAGGTACGTTATAAGTGTTCTTTAACTTGGAAGTCCATGCACAATAACCCAGATATATTGACTTTTAAGCTACACTATAATGCCAAAAGTATTGGGACACCTGCCTTTACACGCACATGAACTTTAATGGCATCCCAGTCTTAGTCCGTAGAGTTCAATATTGAGTTTGCCCACCCTTTGCAGCTATAACAGCTTCGCCTCTTCTGGGAAGGCTGTCCACAAGGTTTAGGAGTGTGTCTATGGGAATGTTTGACCACCCTTCCAGAAGCGCATTTGTGAGGTCAGGCACTGATGTTGGATGAGAAGGCCTGGCTTTAAGTCTCTGCTCTAATTCATCCCAAAGGTGTTCTATCGGTTTGAGGTCAGGACTCTGTGCAGGCCAGTCAAGTTCCTCCACCCCAAACTCGCTCATCCATGTCTTTATGGACCTTGCTCTGTGCACTGATCCAAATCATTTGGTGGAGGAGGGATTATGGTGTGGGGGGTTGTTTTTTCAGGGGTTGGGCTTGGACCCCTTAGTTCCAGTGAAGGGAGCTCTGAAGGCGTCAGCATACCAAGACATTTCGGACAATTTCATGCTCCCAACTTTGTGGGAACAGTTTGGGGACGGCCCCTTCCTGTTCCAACATGACTGTGCACCAGTGCACAAAGCAAGGTCCATAACAACATGAATGAGCGAGTTTGAGGGTGGAGGAACTTAATCCGATAGAACATCTTTGGGATGAATTTAAGTGGAGACTGTGATGCCTTTTCTTCCAACATCACTGCCTGTCCTCACAAATGCTCTTCTGGAAGAATGGTCAAACATTCCCATAGACACCCTCCTAAACCTTGTGGACGGCCTTCCCAGAAGAGTTGAAGCAGTTATAGCTGCAAAGGATGGAGCCAACTCAATACTGAACCCTACGGACCAAGACTGGGATGCCATTAAAGTTCATGTGCGTGTAAAGGCAGGCATCCCAATACTTTTGGCATTATAGTGTATCTTAAAAGTCAATATATCTGGGTTAGTGTGCATGGACTTCCAAGTTAAAGGACACTTATAACGTACCTGGTAGAGACCAAGTAGATGAGACGGTGCATCTTGTTCCTCTTGCCCAACACTTGACTTGACCAAGACTGGGATGCCATTAAAGTTCATGTGTGTGTAAAGGCAGGTGTCCCAATACTTTTGGCAACATAGCGTATATACAGTCTTAAGTTCAGCTTCACCTTTATTTTCAGCAAAGTGTCTACCATCCACTTGACTTATAAAGTCCTCTATGCACCCATCTCCCCGGTCAGTGTCTGTCTTGCACCTTCTTTTCTTTCTTCGTATCGTCGGTTATGGTGAGGGTTATGGTGAGGGTTATGGTGAGGGTTAGGGTGAGGGTTAGGGTGAGGGTGAGGGTTAGGGTGAGGGTGAGGGTTAGGGTGAGGGTGAGGGTGAGGGTGAGGGTTATGGTGAGGGTTATGCCGCGTACACACGAGCGGACTTTTCAACATCCAAAGTCCGACGGACTGAGTCTGTCAGACTATTCGATCGTGTGTGGGGCTGCAACGGACTTTTGATTCACCAAAGTCTGACGGACTTTAGAATATGGAACATGCTTCAAATTTTCCCGACGGAACTCCGCCGGACCCGGTCCCCTTCGAAAAATCCGCTCGTGTGTATGCTACTCCGACGGACTAAAACCGACGCTAGGGCAGCTATTGGCTACTGGCTATGAACTTCCTTATTCGAATCCAGTCGTACGTCATCACGTTCGACTCCGTCGGAGTTTAGTGTGATGGTGTGTGTCCAAGTCCGTTCGGTCGAAAAGTCCGCCAGAACTCCGTCGGAACTCCGGCGGAACTCCGGCGGAACTCCGGCGGAAGTCTGTCGGACATAAGTCCTCTCGTGTGTACGCGGCATTAGGGTGAGGGTTATGGTGAGGGTTAGGGTGAAGGTTAGGGTGAGGGTTATGGCGAGGGTTAGGGTGAGGGTTAGGGCGAGGGTTAGGGCGAGGGTTAGGGCGAGGGTTAGGGCGAGGGTTAGGGCGAGGGTTAGGGTGAGGGTTATGGTGAGGGTTAGGGTGAGGGTTATGGTGAGGGTTATGGTGAGGGTTAGGGTGAAGGTTAGGGTGAGGGTTAGGGTGAGGGTTAGGGCGAGGGTTATGGCGAGGGTTAGGGTGAAGGTTAGGGTGAGGGTTATGGTGAGGGTTAGGGTGAGGGTTAGGGTGAGGGTTAGGGTGAGGGTTAGGGTGAAGGTTAGGGTGAAGGTTATGGTGAGGGTTAGGGTGAGGGTTATGGTGAGGGTTATGGTGAGGGTTATGGTGAAGGTTAGGGTGAGGGTTAGGGTGAGGGTGAGGGTTATGGTGAGGGTTAGGGTGAGGGTTAGGGTGAAGGTTAGGGTGAGGGTTAGGGTGAAGGTTAGGGTGAGGGTTATGGAGAGGGTTAGGGTGAAGGTTAGGGTGAGGGTTATGGTGAGGGTTATGGTGAAGGTTAGGGTGAGGGTTAGGGTGAAGGTTATGGTGAAGGTTAGGGTGAGGGTTACGGTGAGGGTTAGGGTGAGGGTTAGGGTGAGGGTGAGGGTTAGGGTGAGGGTTATGGTGAGGGTTATGGTGAGGGTTAGGATGAGGGTTATGGTGAAGGTTAGGGTGAGGGTTATGGTGAAGGTTAGGGTGAGGGTTAGGGTGAAGGTTATGGTGAAGGTTATGGTGAGGGTTAGGGTGAAGGTTATGGTGAAGGTTATGGTGAAGGTTATGGTGAGGGTTACGGTGAGGGTTAGGGTGAGGGTGAGGGTTAGGGTGAGGGTTAGGGTGAGGGTTATGGTGAGGGTTATGGTGAGGGTTATGGTGAGGGTTATGGTGAGGGTTAGGATGAGGGTTATGGTGAGGGTTAGGGTGAGGGTTAGGGTGAGGGTTATGGTGAGGGTTAGGGTGAGGGTTAGGGTGAGGGTTATGGTGAGGGTTATGGTGAGGGTTAGGGTGAGGGTTATGGTGAGGGTTAGGGTGAGGGTGAGGGTTAGGGTGAGGGTTAGGGTGAGGGTTAGGGTGAGGGTTAGGGTGAGGGTTAGGGTGAGGGTTAGGGTTATGGTGAGGGTTAGGGTGAGGGTTAGGGTGAAGGTTATGGTGAGGGTGGTCTTGCCCCCAAATGCCTCCAGCGCCTGTCCCCTGATGCCTTTATGTAACTCGGCGCTTGTACATCTACCGAGCCAGTCGGGTAGAAATAACGACGGCAGATTGCTGCAGTGACCTGAAGTCGTGTCGCCGGGCCACCCAGGAGCTTCGCCGCCGACTACCGCCCCCCCCCCCCCCCCTCTGCTGGGAACAGCGGCTGAACGCTCCGCAGCGCGCAGATGGACTTTGATTTATTTTTTTCCTGCATAGGCAAAAACTCTGACACTACCAGCAGAAGATGACATTCTGCATTATTGAGAGGCATATGTTCACTTTTTACTTTGTTTAGGGACAACCCGCAATTACTTTCTGAAGTGGAAGGCGCTGCGGCGGCCGCGGCGCGCGCGGGGGGGGGGGCATATTGCTGCGGTAAGCATCTCCGGGCTCTTTTTTTTTTTTTTTTTTCGTTGCTCCGTTGCCTGTAGTCAAGTCTCTGGTTCACACTGCGATTGTGATCTTTAAATGATGAAGTTTGTAACGCTTTTGTGCCCGAACGGAATGGCTTTTGTTCTGCTCGATAGTGACAAGAATCTCCGCGTAACCCAGGAGATCAATCAATGACACGGCGCAGCGGCGTAACAGATCCAGATATTGTAGATTTTCATATCTTTCCTCCCGTCATTGTCTGCTTATTATCAAAAAAACAAAACAAAAAAAAAATGCGCAAAACAAATGAAGGCTTCATTAACATACAGAGCCGGGAGGACGCGGAGGACGCATTCTCAAGCATCAAGATCTTCGGGAACGTTAGCCGTGCCGACACTAATTGCGGCAGCCGAGGCTCAATTGATTTGTCTTTCAATAAAACTCTGGTGTTCCCACAATACATCAGTCTCTGGATTTTGAGTGGCGATCCCAAGTGAAATGGTGCTTAGCAAGCGGCGCAGCCGCCCGCCGCGCGTGTCGTCTACGATCCCTTCTAAACCATAATCATCGTGACGGACGAGGGCAATTAATATGGCTGCGGGAGGGGATTCATGGTGGAAACTCCGGCACATTCACCCCCATCAGATACCGTTTTGGCCGAAAGTTTTAGAGCGCTGAAATCTGGTGTATAGCCCAACCGGTTTAATGTCCCGTTAACCTCTTAAGGACCCTTAATGGCCGGGCCATTTTTTTTTTTTTTGCGATCGGGCACTGCGTCACTTTAACTGACAATTGTGTAATCGTGCGACGCTGTACCCAAAACAACATTTTATGTGTGTCCCCCCCCCCCCCCCACAAATAGACTCAAAAGTGTCCGATCTGTCCGCCGCAATGTCGCAGTCTCGCTAAAAATGGCAGATCACTGCCATTACTAGTAGAAAAATAAGGATTTGCCCTCTTAATGGCCAGGCCATTTATTTTTTTGCGATAGGGCACTGCGTCGCTTTAACTGACAATTGTGCAGTCGTGCGTCGCTGTACCCAAAACAACATCTTACATCGTTTTTACAACCTCCCCCCCCCCACAAATAGACTCAAAGGTGTCCGATCTGTCCGTTGCAATGTCGCAGTCTCGCTAAAAAAAAATAAGGATTTGCCCCCTTAATGGTCAGGTCATTTTTTTTTTTGCGTTAGGGCACTGCGTCACTTTAACTGGCAATTGCACGGTCTTGTGACGCTGTACCCCCCAAAAAAAATGATGCCCCCCACAAATAGACTCAAAACTGTCCGATCTGTCCTCCGCAATGTCGCAGTCTCGCTAAAAATGGCAGATCACTGTCATTACTAATAGAGAAATAAGGATTTGCCCTCTTAATGGCCAGGCCTTTTTTTTTTTGCGATAGGGCACTGCGTCGCTTTAACTGACAATTGCGTGGTCATTCGATGCTGTACCCCAAAAAAAAATGTATATCCTCTTTTTTTCCCCCCCACAAATAGACGCAAAAGTGTCCGATCTGTCTGCCGCAATGTCGCAGTCTTGCTAAAAAAAAAAAAAAGTAAAAAGTAAGGATTTGCCCCCTCAATGGCCAGGTCATTTTTTTTGCGATAGGGCACTGCGTGTCACCTTAACTGACAATTGCGCGGTCGTGCGACGCTGTACTCAAAATTTCTTTTTTATGTATCCCCCCCCACAAATAGATTCAAAAGTGTCCGATCTGTCCGCCGCAATGTCGCAGTCTTGCTAAAAAAAAAAAAAAAAGTAAAAAGTAAGGATTTGCCCCCTCAATGGCCAGGTCATTTTTTTTGCGATAGGGCACTGCGTGTCACCTTAACTGACAATTGCGCGGTCGTGCGACGCTGTACTCAAAATTAATTTTTTATGTGTCCCCCCCCCACAAATAGATTCAAAAGTGTCCGATCTGTCCGCCGCAATGTCGCAGTCTCGCTAAAAATGCCAGATCACCGCCATTACTAGTAAAAAAAAATAAGGATTTACCCTCTTAATGGCCAGGCCAATTTTTTTTTTTTTGCGATGGGGCACTGCGTCGCTTTAACTGACAATTGCGTGGTCGTGTGACGCTGTACCCAAAAAAAAAAAAAAATACATTTATGTCCCCCCCTACCAAATAGACTCAAAAGTGTCCGATCTGTCCGCCCGCTATGTTGCAGTCTCGCTAAAAATGGCAGATCACCGCCATTACTAGTAGAAAATAAATAATAAAAATGCCATAAATCAATCCCCCCTATTTTGTAGACGCTATAACCTTTGTGCAGACCAATCAATATGCGCTTATTGCTTCTGTTGGCGGTATTTGATCACCTCTTTGTTTTTTTGTTTTTTTTGCGCTATGAAAACAAAAAAGGGCGACAATTTTAAAAAAAAGCTTGGCACCATTCCACGAGTTTATTTTATTTTTTTATTTTCTTTAATGTAATCTTTATTTAACTTATTTAACTTCTTCAGACCCACGCTTAAGCCGAATGACAGGCTACGGCGCGGACCTACTTTGCCGAGAGTACGTCAATAGACGTCCTCCCGTGCCCCCTTCAGGGTCGCGCGCGGCTTGCTCTGTGATCACGAGTCTATGAGACTCGGCTGATCACAGATCGGAGGAAGGGGGTCGATCCCCGCTCCCCTTACCAACGTGATTTGGACAGGGATTGTATGTGGGCCTGAAAGGACAGTTCGGAGTCTAGGGTTGTCCCTAGCCACCCTGCCATGTGGGGGACGGACTGATAGATGTTCCATTGATCTTGGAAGAGAAGTTGGGGGAGGGGAGCACGTGGGCAGGGCTGGTGCAAGGATCGTTGACACCCTAGGCGAAAACCAAATTTTGCCGCCCCCCCCCCCCCCCCCCCCGTGCTGCGCCCATGACTCCACCTTACCCTGCCCTTGCTACACATGACCTATCTGACCCCTACACTGACCCCCTGACACATAAACTAATCCACCTGACTCCTACTTCCTGCACTACTCACATCACACTGACCCCTACACTGACCCACCTGATAATTACACCGACCCACCTGGCACCTACACCAACCCACCTGGCACCTACACTGCCAATTACACTGACCATCACGCTGACACCTACACTGACCATCACGCTGACACCTACACTGACCATCACGCTGACACCTACAGTGACCATCACGCTGACACCTACACTAAAAACACATACCCTGAAAACACATACACTGACACATACAATGGCACTGACGCATACACTGACGCATACACTGACATGACATATACACTGACACGACACATACACTGACACGTTACACTGACACGACACATACACTGACACGTTACACTGACACGACACATACACTGACACGACACATACACTGACACGACACATCACACTGGCATGACACATCACACTGGCATGACACATCACACTGGCATGACACATACACTGACACATCAGACACATCACACTGACATGACACATACACAGACACATCACACTGACATGACACATACACAGAAACACCACACTGACATGACACATACACAGACACATCACACTGACATGACACAGACACATCACACTGACATGACACATACACAGACACATACACATACACTGACATGACACATACACTGACATGACACATACACTGACATGACACATACACTGACATGACACATACACTGACACATCACACTGGCATGACACATACACTGACATGACACATACACTGACATGACACATACACTGACATGACACATACACTGACACATCACACTGGCATGACACATACACTGACATGACACATACACTGACACGACACATACACTGACACATCACACTGGCATGACACATACACTGACACGACACATACACTGACACGACACATACACTGACACATCACACTGGCATGACACATACACTGACATGACACATACACTGACACATCACACTGGCATGACACATACACTGACACATCACACTGACATGACACATACACTGACATGACACATACACTGACACACCACACTGACATGACACATACACTGACACATCACACTGACATGACACATACACTGACATGACACATACACTGACACACCACACTGACATGACACATACACTGACACATCACACTGACATGACACATACACTGACACATCACACTGGCATGACACATACACTGACACGACACATACACTGACACGACACATACACTGACACATCACACTGGCATGACACATACACTGACACGACACATACACTGACACATCACACTGGCATGACACATACACTGACATGACACATACACTGACATGACACATACACTGACACATCACACTGGCATGACACATACACTGACACATCACACTGACATGACACATACACTGACATGACACATACACTGACATGACACATACACTGACACACCACACTGACATGACACATACACTGACACATCACACTGACATGACACATACACTGACATGACACATACACTGACACACCACACTGACATGACACATACACACCACACTGACATGACACAGACACACCATACTGGCATGACACTGACACACATCACACTGACCTACCTGACTCCTACTTCCTGCATTACTCACACACAAACCCCCTCCATACAGCTCAATGGATCCATCCTCCTCCTTACCTGCTGCCTTCAGCGACCATCATCCGGGCCTCTCCGACTCCTCCGCACTGCCAGCGCCGTCCACCCGCTCCGCCGGGGCCACACCAGCGCCATCCATCCGCTCCGCCGGGGCCACACCAGCGCCATCCATCCGCTCCGCCGGGGCCACACCAGCGCCGTCCATCCGCTCCGCCTCCATCATATCCCCGCCGGGACCAGGCCAGCGCCGTCAACCCCGCTCCATGAAGTCCCCGCCGGGCAGGAGGTCAGCTGACCGGCCTCTCGAAGCTCCCATCTCCGCCGAGCCCCGCCCCTCCGCTGCACTCACACAGACACACAGCGCCGCTCCAGAGGGACAGGCTGGAGCAAAGGAGTCCCGGAGCGGCGCTGTGAGATGAGTACGGTGGGGCGCTCAGCGGGAAACATGGGGGATTGGTGGCGCCGGTGGAACACCACAGGGGGGGCGAGAGAGCAGAAGAGGAGCTCACACTGGGCAGAGGCCGTAGTTGCGCCCTAGGTGGTAGTGCGCCCTAGGTGGCTGCCTACTTCGCCTAGTGGTAGCGCCGGCCCTGCACGTGGGGGAGGAAATATTAAGAGCTCGGTTTTAGATAGATTCAGTTTGAGGAAGTGGTTTGACATCCAGGCTGATATGTCTGTCAGTAAATCAGTGATGCGTGAGGAGACTGATGGGGTGAGCTGAGGGGTGAAGAGATAGATTTGGGTGTCATCAGCATATAAATAGTAGTGGAAGCCATGGGAGGCCATCAGCTGACTCAGGGAGGACGTGTAGATCGAGAATGGTAGAGGTCCAAGGACAGAACCTTTTGAGCCTTTGGACCTTTGAACCTTTGAGCCTTTGAACCTTTGAACCTTTGATCCTTTGAACCTTTGATCCTTTGAGCCTTTGAACCTTTGAACCTTTGATCCTTTGAGCCTTTGGACCTTTGAACCTTTGAGCCTTTGAACCTTTGAACCTTTGAGCCTTTGATCCTTTGAACCTTTGATCCTTTGAACCTTTGATCCTTTGAACCTTTGATCCTTTGAACCTTTGAGCCTTTGAACCTTTGAGCCTTTGGACCTTTGAACCTTTGAGCCTTTGGACCTTTGAGCCTTTAGACTTCAGTAAGCCATGGCAATATTTAGGGACATTTAGTTAAAGGTGTGGTATTTAACACGTTGCCTCTGGCAACACAAAGGTTCGCTTTCTTGTTCTAAGACCCACCGGCACCGTCAAGTATTCATTCATTCTGAGGACCCCACTTCCTCGTAGTTCTTTCTCCCCGTCACAGGTCAGAATTGTCGTGTATTGTGACCGCTGTTTCATCCACGAGCCGTAGCATCTGCCAGACTGCCGAACGCCGACATACAAAAGTCAAGCTTCTGTAGTTGAATTTTCCATTACAAATGAATTTTTCACGCCTTCAGCCGCTGAGTTCTTTCTCTGCCGAGAGGAACTGACTTTCATCTCTCTTCTCGTCCCCATTTTTCACTGTGTACTTTTTATTTTTAATTTTTTTTTTTTTTTATATCTGAGCCTACAGACCGTGCTGGCTTATATTGGCTTCCAATTTGTATTCTGGAGGAGCAAATGCCATTCTTGGTGGTTTCATCACCCTGATGTAATTATTGGAGATTTTGTTTATCGTTTCTTGGTAGATTTACATGGCCAAAGGAGGAAGTGATTTATTGCAAATGCAAGAGAAGACACGTCTGTTAGAAACCTAGAGTGATGGCATGACTTGTTCCATCAATTGGACCCCATTTTTTTAAAATATAGGTATATAGTATAGATCCAGGTTAGTAACAAGCATGTTTGAATCCAGTTACTGTTGACTGACTCACTTGGGAGCAAGGAGCAGCATGGTATGGTGGACAGTTAAAAGCAAGTCCAAGTTAGGCAATATCAATATATTGTAGAAAGATCCAACACAACTCAACTAGGCCCGGTGAGTGGGCAGGACCCTCTGGTGGAGCCACTTATGAACTGTAACAAAAGTCTGTAGACTTGAAAGATGCCAACAGCATCTGCAACGAGGAGCGGAATGCAGGCAATAGCAATATATTGTAGAAAGAGCCAACACAACTCAACTAGGCCCGGTGAGTGGGCCGGACCATCTGGTGGAGCCACTTATGAACTGTAACAAAGGTCTGTAGACTTGAAAGATGCCAATGGCATCTGCAACGAGGAGCGGAATGCAGGCAATAGCAATATATTATAGAAAGATCCAACACAACTCAACTAGGCCCGGTGAGTGGGCAGGACCATCTGGTGGAGCCACTTATGAACTGTAACAAAGGTCTGTAGACTTGAAAGATGCCAACAGCATCTGCAACGAGGAGTGGAATGCAGGCAATAGCAATATATTGTAGAAAGAGCCAACACAACTCGACTAGGCCCGGTGAGTGGGCAGGACCATCTGGTGGAGCCACTTATGAACTGTAACAAAGGTCTGTAGACTTGAAAGATGCCAACAGCATCTGCGACGAGGAGCGGAATGCAAGCTGGCCCGGTCTACAAGGGGAGGCTTCCTGAAAACATAGTCCCCAGTGGCAGCAAGTTGAATTTTTATTGGGGGGAGGGGGGCGGCAAACAGTATGCCATTGACATCCCCTAGTCGGTCGGTCAGTGGGACGGTTGGTCACGCTTACCTTTTCGCAGCTTCCCTTGACAATCGGTCATCAACCCTGGGGCCCCCCCAGCATATATAGGTAAGAAACCTAAGTAATACATATACACTACCCACAATCCTTGCAGCCAGGGACTCACATATATATATATATATATATATATATATATATATATATATATATATATATATATATATATATTCTGAGTATGTATAATATATGAATATATATATATATATATATGTGTGTGTGTTTTTGCTGATAAACTGCAAATTTAATGTGTTAGTTATCGTGTAAAATGGTGGGGTGGTGGGGGGCACACTGGGCTCAATATTCTATTTTTAAGCTACGATTTTATCCAGCATTTATATTATGCATACCTCCCATCGTGAAAACATTTTAACATTTCATCAAATCTTTAAATCGCAACGGGGCTCCCTGACTGGCTCTAACTATAGTTAATGCAATTTGCTTCATCAATAATAATATGCTAGAAGCAGGAACATTTTAAAAAAGGAGGGGGGGGGGGGGTACAAAAAGAAACATATCATGGACTTTGATTTTATTTCTACTTATTGCAGAAGATTTAAAAAAAGTGATGGTTTCTCCAATGGAATCTGTAAGGCTACAATACAGAGACATGTTGTCCTCTTGGTTGTTGGTGATTCAAGATCACAATGGGATGTCTTGGCCTTCTGTTTTTGCTAGGCGGGGATGTCCTACTGCTCGGATGCACTGAATTGGGAAAACCAGAGGGGAGGAACGGGCAAGGAAACAGCAGCTAAAGAAGAATTACAGTTGACTTTGATGTTCCCTACCTTAAAGAGCAGATCTGAACTTTTTGAATGTGGCCAGTTGGCTGTTCTCCATGATTTGGCTTGTTAGAGAAGATATGTATGGACACCAGATTTAGAGAGGGTATGAATGGACAGCAGATTTAGAAGGTATGCATGGACACCAAATTTAGAGGAGGTATGTACAGTATGGACACCACATTTAGAGAAGGTATGTACAGTATGGACACCACATTTAGAGAAGGTATGTACAGTATGGGCACCATATTTAGAGAAGGTATGTACAGTATGGGCACCATATTTAGAGAAGGTATGTACAGTATGGGCACCACATTTAGAGAAGGTATGTACAGTATGGGCACCACATTTAGAGAAGGTATGTACAGTATGGACACCACATTTAGAGAAGGTATGTACAGTATGGGCACCACATTTAGAGAAGGTATGTACAGTATGGGCACCATATTTAGAGAAGGTATGTACAGTATGGGCACCATATTTAGAGAAGGTGTGCATGGATACCAAATTTATAGAATGTGAACGTGGACAACAAATTTAGAGAAGGTATGCGTGGACAGAATTTTTTGAGAAGGAATGCATGGACACCAAATGTAGAGAACGTTTCCGTGGAAATCAAATTTAAAGTAGTTATCTGGATGCCAAATTTAGAGAAGGAGTGTGTGGACACCAAATTTAGAAAGCTTATGCATGGACACCAAATTTGCTTACGAGGTATGCATTTCTAGCAAAGTTGCACCTTAATTTGGTATCCATACATACTTTCTCTAAATTTGGTGTCCATGCACACCTTCTCTAACTTTGGTGTGCACACATACCTTCTCTAAATTTGGTGTCCATAGTTGGTATCTATGCAATGCATACCTTGTATAAGTTTGGTGTCCATACATATCTTCATACATATCTTTTCTAAATCTGGTGCCCATACATACCTTCCCTATAGTTGGTGTTCATGCATGCCTTCTTTAAATTCAGTGCCCATGCATGCCTTCTCTAAATGTGGTGGCCTTGCACGCCTTCTCTAAATTTGAGTTCTATATTTGGTGTCCTACATACCTTCTATAAATTTGGTGTCCATGCTTGAATTCTATAAATTTGGTGTCCATACATAGCTTCTTTCCCAAAAAACATCATGGCAAACAGTCAACTGGGTAAGCTTAAAAAATATTCAAATCTGCTCTTTATGGGAGGGGGGACTGAAACCGTTAATTAAAGTAAGAATGACTGGAGGTGTGACAGAGGGCATCCTTACCAAAAATTGTGAAGCTAAAAGCTGTCCATCAACCATCACAGAAAGGCAAAGATAGGCAAAGACTGACTGCTCATGTAGCCAACCGCCATTATAATGACTTTAAACAGAGATTGTTCTTTTCATTTCCCAATCGTCCTTCCGACTCAGTTTCTTAGCTTTCACATCCTCATTACCCCCTTTTTCCTTTTTGCCAAATGACACCTAGCATTTGATTGGTTGCTAATGGTGTTGCATGTACTTTTCCGATACTTTTCCTTCTATAGGCCCAATGACCATCATCTATACCAGTTGTCTCCAAACTGAAGCCCCCCCCGGGCTGGATGTGGCCCTTTGCTTGCATTTATCTGGCCTTTTGGGCAACATTCCTTCCACTGAACACCAATGGTGGGGCACTATTCCTCCATTGAATACCAACAATGGGGCACCATTCCTCCCAGCTGACACTAGGAAAGTGGGACTCTCTCACTAAAACCAAAGATCGGGCATGGTTTACTCCCACTAATGCCGGGGTGTTTTTTTTTTCTCCCACTGGACACAGTCTGGCACACCTAAAGTCTAAAGGGCAATAAACTGTCCCTTTCTTTCAAAAGTTTGGAGACCCATGATATATAATGTTGGGTGCACACTGTAGACTTCACTAGTTTCTCGCTCGTGGTCATCCGCCCCCTCTACGGCCTGGCAGGATGTAGCCCAGAAGCCCGGCTATTCTAATATATGCTAATTTGATTTTAATGCCATCCAAATTCCTCGGCTGTAGAGCCGCACGAGCCGCAGTAAGTTATAATTACATCTAATTGGTGATTCCAACATAACAAATTTCCAGGATAAATTATTCCTCGTTAATAGCCCCCAGAGAACAACTAAGGTATCTCTTTTTAGTGTAACTGTATCAAATCATAAAAAGAGGATTCATTGGATGGTTGGGTTGGAGGGAAAAAGCCATAAAGCAGGTTTTTTACTGAGAAAGCAGTTCACACAGAAACGAGCAGGCTTTTTATATGATGCTGACTGATTGCTTTTACATCGCTATCCAAGTCATTTGTGAGCCGGAGATGGTGGTCAGAGGCCATTTTTGTCACTGACCTTCTACTCCATGTTACACAGGGGAGCACCCCCCAAATTCATCCCGTGCCTTAATGTAATCTTTGACATTTGCTATGATGGAGACCCGTCATCCTAGAACAAATGTCAGAGCATACATAAACAAAGCACAATTCTGATAATAAATAGTTTATGTGGAGCTCCATTTTATGACCTCGTCATAGTTACGAGATGCAAAAAAAAAATATTTACATGTTTATGATGTGCCAAGCTGTTTTATACCTGAGAAAATGGAGGAGTGTTTTTCTTTATAAGCCGTGGCACTCAATGCATGAAATGGTAATGGCCCAGACACGGCATTACAATGGAATAGTTTGAACAAGTGCTCCTCAGTGGCTAAGACTCAGAAGACAGTCATGTTGGGGCTCGGAGGACAGTCATGCTGGGGCTTGGAGACTTGGAGGACAGTCATGCTGGGGCTTGGAGACTTGGAGGACAGTCATGCTGGGGCTCAAAGACTCAGAGGACGGTCATGGTGGGGGTCAGAGAATCAAGGGCAGTAATGCTGGGGCTTGGGGACTAGGAGGACAGTCATGATGGGGCTCAGAGACTCCAAGGGCCGTAATGCTGGAGTTTGGAGACTAGGAGGACAGTCATGCAGGGGCTCAAATACTCGGAGGACAGTCATACTGGGGCTTGGAGACTTGGAGGACAGTCATGCTGGGGCTTGGAGACTTGGAGGACAGTCATGCTGGGGCTTGGAGACTTAGAGGACAGTCATGCTGGGGCTTGGAGACTAGGAGGGCAGTCATGCTGGGGCTTGGAGACTAGGAGGGCAGTCATGCTGGGGCTTGTAGAACTGGAGGACAGTCATACTGGGGCTCAAAGACTCGGAGGACGGTCATGGTGGGGGTCAGAGACTCAAGGGCAGTAATGCTGGGGCTTGGGGACTAGGAGGACAGTCATGGTGGGGCTCAAAGACTCGGAGGACAGTCATACTGGGGCTCAAAGACTCGGAGGACAGTCATACTGGGGCTCAAAGACTCGGAGGACAGTCATGTGGGGCTCAGAGACTCCAAGGGCAGTAATGCTGGGGCTTGGAGACTAGGAGGACAGTCATGTAGGGGCTCAAAGACTCGGAGGACAGTCATGTAGGGGCTCAAAGACTCGGAGGACAGTCATGTAGGGGCTCAAAGACTCGGAGGACAGTCATACTGGGGCTCAAAGACTCGGAGGACAGTCATACTGGGGCTCAAAGACTCGGAGGACAGTCATACTGGGGCTCAAAGACTCGGAGGACAGTCATACTGGGGCTCAAAGACTTGGAGGACAGTCATGTGGGGCTCAGAGACTCCAAGGGCAGTAATGCTGGGGCTTGGAGACTAGAAGGACAGTCATGCTGGGGCTTGGAGACCAGGAGGACAGTCATGCCGGGGCTCAAAGACTTGGGGAGCAGTCATGCTGGGCCAGATGCAAGACTTGTGCTCTTTCTTCAATGCTCCAATTCTCTTTACTCTTCCCTAGCCTTCAACTATTTCTTCCTTCCTACTGAGGGTGACCGCTCTTTTTCGGAAGCAGTGGTCTCTCTCTGCAGAGATCTGAATGCTCTCTGATGATTGGACAGCTTAGCTCTAATTCAAAAGGGGGTGTGTTGGACCTCTAGAGTATGGGTGTCAAAATCAACTTCATTGTGGGCCTCATCAGCATTAGGGTTGCCCTCAAAGGGACAATTGTATGTATAAGATTATGTACCGTATTTATCGGTATATAACACGCACCTTTTTCCACTTAAAGTCAGGGGAAAATCGTGGGTGCGTGTTATACGCCGATCACCCGCCAATTGCGAGCTCTTCTGCCTTTTCTGCCGGTCTCGGCAGCTTTCGCCTATTTTCAGCTAATTTCTGGCTGCTTTCAACTATTTTCGGGCGTTCTCGATGGCTTAAGCCGGTGAGAACGGCCAAAAGCCGGTGAGAACAGCTGAAAATAGCCGAGAATGGCCGAGGGCTACCGAGCACCGCCGAGATACACAGGACATCTGCTCTGTATCCCGGCGGCGCCATTTTTAAAAGGCAAGCCTGCAAAAGAAACTGACAAGGCTGCAAATGACTGACAAGGCTGCAATGGAAGGTTGCAAATGACTGGGAAGGCTGCAAATGACTGGGAAGGCTGCAAATGGAAGGCTGCAAATGACTGACAAGGCTGCAATTGACACTGATAAGGCTGCATTGATGGGCATTTAAATGTAAGTTTTTTTCCTTAAACTTCCCTCCTAAAAGTTTTTTTCTTTAAAATTCCCTCCTAAACTTGGGGTGCGTGTTATACGCCGATAAATACGGTATCTACTTCGATACTTAGGATTACGCAGCTTACAGAGTGTAGAGTTCACGAGTGTGCTACATACAGACTGCAGAGCTCAGGGGTGCGCTGTGTACAGAGTACAGGGTTGAGGAGTGTGTGACATACGGAGTGCAGGGTTCAAGTGCTACATACACAGTTTAGAAGTATGTGGTGTGCAGAGTTCTGAAGTGTACAGAGTGCCCTTCCCAAAAAAAAATGTTTATTTGCCCGGCTCTAGTACCTCCCGGTGGCTCCGCATCTCTCACTTGCAGGGAGATCATTGGTCGGCACTACTGTGCCCACCGTGAGTGTGTGCAGTCTAGGCAGGGGTCCACCACGTTCCAGCTGAAAAAGCCCTGGGTTTGAGTTTGACACCTGTGCTCCTGTGCTTTGGATAATGCTGTCAAATTCCAGTATGAAGTGCGATCTATGGGAGGGGGGAAAGTGGGTAACTGCAATATTCATATTTGCAGGCAAAAGTATCAAGCAAATGTCCTTGAAGATGTGGGGGTCCAAGGGTGTCCAAGGGGTCTGGACACAATGGCAGATTAGAGACCCATAGGAAGGCTTGGGGCCAGGGCTGGTGCAAGGATTTTTGACACCTTAGGCGAAACCTAATTTTGCCACCCCCCCTCCAGCTCCACCCCTGACTCCACCCCCTTTGCCCTGCCCATGTATACCCCACCTTTATAATGAAGCGCCCATTAAATGCAGGCCACCAGCGCCCATCAATACAGCCTCACCAGTGCCTATCAAATGCAGCCTCCCCAGTGCCCATCAATGCAGCCTCACCAGCACCCATCAAATGCAGCCTCACCAGCGCCCATCAAATGCAGCCTCACCAGCGCCCATCAAATGCAGCCTCACCAGCGCCCATCAAATGCAGCCTCACCGGCGCCCATCAAATGCAGCCTACCAGCACCCATCAAATGCAGCCTCACCAGTGCCCATCAGATGCAGCCTCACCAGTGTCCATCAATGAATGTTTGCTTGCTTCCACTCATTCAGGAGTCGGGGCAAAGACACAGTCTTCCGCCAGGCGCTGCGCCTCTGACACTATGTGCGAATGGAACGGTGGCCCCTGCTGATGCTGATACTTGGTTGCTTTCTGCAGAGAGAAGAGAGTAGGAACCCCAGTGGCCGGGCGCCCTAGGCAGCAGTTTGCCTAGTGGGACATCCACCGGGAAAAAAAGAAGGGGGGTGGGAGCAGGGCTTTTTTTTTTCCTTTTTTTTTTAAGTGGGGGGTAACTACACAGCATAGAGCAGGGAGCTGAGTGTAATCTGAGACCCGAGTGGATGGAATGGACACACCCCCCCCTTTCATGGGGAAACATGCACAGCTGAGGCAGTCAAGCGTGCTGTAGCTCACCCATCCCCAGGGATTACTAGGTGTTGTCAGAAGTGACTTGTACAGATAGCAGAGGAGGGGGGGGGGGAGCAGACAGAAATGGGGCACGACTGGTGTCCAAAGTCACAGGAAAAAGTCGCACACGTGTGAAAGGGACCTAAGGGAAACTGGCAGTAAAGCTTTGCAAGCTTCACAGCCCGTTCCCTACCGTGCATACGTGAAACACGCTGTGCTCTCTGATTGGGCCAGCTGCAGGAAAAGGAGGAGAGGGGCCAAAGTGGGAGTGGGTACCTGTCAAACCAGGTACCACTTCCCCCAAAAAGGTGCCAATACACAGTTATAAAATGACAGCCTATTCCCCCCTCCTGCCAACTAACCAGCTAAACACATTGGGGGTGGGATTTTACATGCAGATTGATGGAGGCTTCGTCTCCCTCTTATTCTAAAACACAGGCTGGAGGGGGCGTAACACAGCCTGCGACTGGCAGAAATCCGCCCACACCATGTTATTGCCAAAAAATAATAAAGATTTGATTTCAAATATATATGTATGACAATTTAACCACTTCCGTCAGGTTGATGCCATACGGCGTCGGGGGCTTGGAGATATCTGGATGATGGGTGCAGCTACGGGCATTATCCAGATATCTCCTTTTTTTTTTTTTTTACCCGGCAATTCCCTGCCATGTAAAAAGCCATCATAGCGGATGATTGCTTCTCTATGACTCTCGGAGGCTGGAAACGACGCCATGGCGTTCTTTTCTGTGCGGCTGATGTAAACACTGGCATTTTTTTTTTTTTTTGCTGTAGAAAAGCCTGAGATCAAATATTTTATTTTTATTTTTTTGATCTCAGGCTTCCCAGCATAGAGGAGAGATGTGGGGACATATAGACCCCCCCCCCCCCCACATCACTCCATAAAGAGGACCTGTCATGCCCTATTCCTATTACAAGGAATCCTTGTAATAGGAATAAAAGTGATAAAAAAAAGAAATAATTAAGGGGAAAGTGTAGAAATAATAAAATTAAAAATAAAAGCAACAATAAGATATTTTTTATAAGCGCCCCCGCCCTCTCGTGAAGAAGCAAACTCATATGTGGGTCGCGCCCGCAACATTTGAACTACACGTCGTTCTAGCACTAGACCTCCTCTGGAACTCTAAACTGGTAACCTGTAAATATTTTTAAAGCGTTGTCTATGGAGATGTTTAAGTACTGTAGTTTGGCGCCATACCCCGAGTGTTCTCAATTTTAAAACATGACATGTGTGGTATCGACCGTATAGACTTGAGTATAAGCCCACTTTGAGTCAGTGAGGCTGCAAATGGGCACAGTGAGGCTGCAGATGGGCACTGATGATACAGGTGGGCGCAGTGAGGCTGCAGATGGGCGCAGTGAGGCGGCAGATGGGCACTGATGATACAGTTGGGCGCAGTGAGGCTGCAAATGGGCACAGTGAGGCGGCAGATGGGCACAATGAGGCTGCAAATGGGCGCAGTGAGGCTGCAGATGGGCACAGAGGGGCTGCAGATGGGCACAGTGGGGCTGCAAATTGGCAAAGCGAGGCTGCAAATGCACACAGTGTGGCTGCAGATGGGCACAGTGGTGCTGCAGATGGGCACTGATGATACAGGTGGGCACAGTGAGGCTGCACATGGGCACAATGAGGATGTAAATGGGCACAGTTAGGCTGTAGATATGCATTGTTTACCAGCAGCTTCTGCATTTCCCACCCTAGGCTTATACTCGAGTCAATAAGTTTTCCCATTTTTTTTGTGGTAAAATTAGGTGCCTCGGCTTATATTCGGGTCGGCTTATACTTGAGTATATACATTTACTCTGCGTAACATCATCTTTTAGATTTTACCCAAAAAATTGGGTTCTCTATTGTGTTTTCTTGCATTAAAATACATTGAAGTGTATTTTTTCCAAAATGTTTATGTAATCCCTTATATTGTAGATGCTATAACTTTTGCACAAACCAAACTATTTAAAGAGGAAGTAAACCCTGATGGGTTTCCCTGCAAAGGTAAAGCGTAATGGGCTACTATGCACCGCATCGCATCGCATCGTAGATCATTATGTGACACTTACCTGCAGGAGAAGCCCGCAATGTCCCCGTCTTCCTCGCTAGTAGCGAGCGTCCATTCTTCGCCCCTCTTCCTTCCGGGGGGCTGGAGTCACGTGACGTCATGCGCGCGAGAGCCGCCTTTTAACGGCATGACCCGAGCACAGTGCGCCCTTTCTAACTCCGGCGCATGCGCAGAAGAAATCGCTGTACGCCGATTTGCAGATATCTCCTAGACCGTGCAGGTCTGGGAGATATTTTAAGCACCTACAGGTAAAAGTGGTTGTAAAGGGTTTACAACAACTTTAAGCGTTATATGATTTTTTTTTTTCTGTTTTTTTTTACAAAAAACATGTAGCAGAATACATATTGGTCTAAATTGATGAAGAATTTTTTTTTTAAATTGCATGTGTTTTATAGCAGAAAGTAAAAAATTTTATTTTTCTTCAAAATTTCCGTTTTTTTTTTTTGTTTATAGCACAATAAAAAAAAAAAAAAGAGGTGATCAAATACCACCAAAAGAAAGCTCTGTTTGTGGGGAAAAAAAGCCGTCAATTTTATGTGGGTACAGCGTCGCGTGACCACGCAATTGTCAGTTAAAGTAACGCAGTGCCGTATCGCAAAAAATGGCCTAGTCAGGAAGGGGGGGGGGGATTAAACCTTCCGGAGCTGAAGTGGTTAAGCCTTTTTCTGGATACGCCACTTGATTAAACTCCTCCACTGGCCTATCCTTGGCAATGCACACCGGAGAGCCTTTTTATTTGATGTGTATATAAATTCCCGGTAATAAAACATTCCACACGTGAATAATCCCTGATGAAGGGCTTGGAATGAAGGTTTATTTATATGGAACGCTCCGTCTGGTGATCGCACAAGAAACATTTCATAACCGCTATTAGAATGCACCCAATTATAGAAGGCTCAGTGCGGTGTTCTGGAGGCTCATAATATACGGTATATAGAGTGATGTAGAAAAGCATTAATACAGCACAGCAGTGTAGATAAAAGTCCCCTATCAGGTGCTTAATATAAACCAGCAACCCACAACTACAAAACACAACATCATGCTGATAGTGTTCCACTACGTGCTTCTCCCCATCCGCACGCTCTTTACTTCTCTCTTCTTACGGTGGGTTTATTTAACCAAATGTCTATAGGAAGACATAACATAGCTGCTGGTCGTAACTAGATTCTGCATCTCGTTCTACCACCGTATCATGGTAGACTGGAAGGAATACTCTGCTTGGGTAGTACAAAGAGGTATTTCTTCAGATACGGGGCATAAATTACATTATGGAACCTGACTTGCCTCCATTTTTTTTCTCTGTGTCTCCAAAATTTACCCTTGACAAAGATCTGTACTGTGGAGGATGTGCCCAATAATGACCAACATGTAGGCAAGTGCAGGTTTACCCTCCTTCCTGTAGGTGGCACTGTGCCATTATTAGAGATGGAGTGGAGTCTGTTAGGGGAATTGTCCCCTTGTGGACTCTGAGTAGCAGAGAAACCAGCCATCCATCTGGATCCCACAACCTCTGGGGAACTTGAACAGCCATCTTGAATGGAAACCAGTATAAGCCAGCAACTCACAGCTACAAAACAAAAAATCATGCTGTATCCCCATCCGCCTTCCTTCCTGTAGGTGGCACTGTGCCATTATTAGAGATGGAGTGGAGCCTGTTAAGGGAATTGTCCCCTTGTGAACTCTACCTGAGTTTCAGAGAAACCAGATGTCCATTTGGATGACACAACCTCTGGGGAACTTGGATAGCCATCATGAATGGAAACCAGTAAAAACCAGCAACCCACAACTACAAAACACAACCATCCGCCCGCTTTTTACTTCTCTCTTCTTACGGTGGGTTTATTTAACCAAACGTCTATAGGAAGACATAATATAGCTGCTGGTCGTAACTAGATTCTGCATCTCGTTCTACCACCGCATCATGGTAGACTGGAAGGAATACTCTGGTTGGGTAGTACAAAGAGGTATTTCTTCAGATACGGGGCATAAATTACATTATGGAACCTGACTTGCCTCCATTTTTTTTTCTCTGTGTCTCCAAAATTTACCCTTGACAAAGATCTGTACTGTGGAGGATGTGCCCAATAATGACCAACATGTAGGCAAGTGCAGGTTTACCCTTCCTTCCTGTAGGTGGCACTGTGCCATTATTAGAGATGGAGTGGAGTCTGTTACAGGAATTGTCCACATGTGGACTCTATCTGAGTCTCAGAGAAACCAGCCGTCCATTTGGATGACGCAACCTCTGGGGAACTTGGGCAGCCATCTTGAATGGAAACCAGTATAAGCCAGCAACCCACAACTACAAAACACAACGTCATGCTGATAGTGTTCCACTACGTGCTTATCCCCTTCAGCACGCTCTTTACTTCTCTCTTCTTATAGTGGGTTTATTTAACCAAACGTCTATAGGAAGAAATAATATAGCTGCTGATCGTAACTAGATTCTGCATCTCGTTCTACCACCGTATCATGATAGACTGGAAGGGATACTCTGCTTGGGTAGTACAAAGAAGTATTTCTTAAGATACGGGGCATAAATTACATTATGGAACCTGACTTGCCTCCATTTTATTCTCTGTGTTTCCTAAATGGAGGCGAATCATGTTCCATAATGTCATTTATTTCTGTATCTTAAGAAATACTTCTTTGTACTACCCAAGCAGAGTATCCCTTCCAGTCTATCATGATACGGTGGTAGAACGAGATGCAGAATCTAGTTAGGATCAGCAGCTATATTATTTCTTATTATTTCTGGAGGATGTGCCCAATAATGACCAACATGTAGGCAAGTACAGGTTTACCCTCCTTCCTGTAGGTGGCACTGTGCCATTATTAGAGATGGAGTGGAGTCTGTTAGGGGAATTGTCCCCTTGTGGACTCTGAGTAGCAGACAAACCAGCCATCCATCTGGATCCCACAACCTCTGGGGAACTTGAACAGCCATCTTGAATGGAAACCAGTATAAGCCAGCAACTCACAGCTACAAAACAAAAAATCATGCTGTATCCCCATCCACCTGCTCTTTACTTCTCTCTTCTTATGGTGGGTTTATTTAACCAATCGTCTATAGGAAAAATGAAAATATAGCTGCTGATCGTAACTAGGTTCTGCATCTCGTTCTACCACCGCATCATGGGAGACTGGGAGGAATACTCTGCTTGGGTAGTACAAAGAGGTATTTCTTCAGATACGGGGCATAAATTACATTATGGAACCTGATTTGCCTCCATTTTTTCTCTGTGTCTCCAAAATTTAGGGGACTTTTGGGGACTTTCAGAACCGGACGGCTGGGGAACTCCCTACAAAGCCTCGGGAACACACTGAGACATCACAAACCTTGAACACACCATCCCCATCATGAAACATGGTGGTGGCAGCATCATGTGGTGGGGATGGTTTTCTTCAGCAGGGACAGGGAAGCTGGTCAGAGTTGATGGGAAGATGGATGAAGCCAAATACAGGGCAATCTTAGAAGAAAACCTGTTAGTCTACAAAAGATTGAGACTGGGAGTGGAGGTTCACCTTCCAGCAGGACAACGACCCGAAACATCCAGCCAGAGCTACAATGGAATGGTTTAGATCAAAGCATATTCATGTGTTAGAATGGCGCCAGTCACAGTCCAGACCTAAATCCCATTGAGAATCTGTGGCAAGACTTGAAAATTGCTGATCACAGACGCTCTCCATCCAATCTGACAGAGCTTGAGATATTTTGCAAAGAAGAAGAATGGGCAGAAATGTCCTCTCTAGATGTGCAAAGCTGGTAGAGACACCCCCAAAAAGACTTGTAGAGAAAGGGGGTTCTACAAAGTATTGACTCCGGGCGGGGAGGCGCCATACAAATGCCCCTCCCCCACACTTTTCCCATATTTATTTGTATCGTTTATCATTTTCCTTCCACTTCACAATTATATGTCACTTTGTGTTGGTCTATCGCATAAAATCCCAATAAAATGCATGTACTTTTTTGGTTGTAACATGACAAAAGTGTGGAAAATTTCAAGGAGGTATGAATACTTTTTCAAGGCACTGTACTGCTGATGTGAAAAGGTATTTAGCAGTTTATATTTACTAAAACTATTGCATTTGCATGTTTTGTGTACTGTGGATGTCTAAATATTGTGCATGCAGGGTCCTGGGTTTAGTTAACACTTCAGCACCATCAATTTGCCACTCGGAACCCCCCAAACGACTGGTGGCAGAGACTACATGGCCATTGCTGCAGCGCTGATCAGTTGACAGGGGGCCAGGAGGAGTTTGGATTCCAGCTGCTTCAGTTTATGGTAGTTATACATCCTGTATATCTTACTAGCAGGGTGTTATAAAGAACAATTGGATTTTCTGACATGTCCTCTTTAATGCATAATTTAGTAGGAAATCATGACCTTCTATAGCGTTTTGTCTTGCAGCAGGAATGTTGTGTTCGGTAGGTTTTCGGATAGCAACGATAAATTGACAGTTCATCCAGAAGAAACAGCACCAACATAGCCTCTACATTACTGGTGACCCCATACGTGACTGGTGACCCCATACGTGACTGGTGACCCCATACGTGACTGGTGACTACTCACTCAAGTTATTTCTACTTTTTACTTTGGTAGAGATATTCTGGCCTGCGGGCTGTTTGTGTCCTTTAGAAGTGTTACATGATGACCTTAGGCCAACAATTGTATTGCTCACCAGCTGCTATGACCACTCAACGTCTCGTTTTACATACGTCTCTGAGAGAAGAAATGTATGGAAACACTGGTTTCCATGGATCTGGTTTTGGACTCTTTGATAAATGAGATGCCTTGTCTTACAAAGAGGAAAATGGCATGCGGTGATTACTGCTGAGCAAGGAAGAGTAGGCAGATTTTCTATTTTTGGCCAAAATATAAGAAGCAAGAAATGACAACACGTCAATGATCAGTAATGCAATATATGTTGTATTCGTTTTGTAGGGCTTGCAACATCTCTGATAAAATTGTCGCTGATCGTAAAAAATGCCTCTATGGTCAAAATATCAAATCCTATCTTCATTACCACATTGTATTTTGATTATTTCTAGCCTACTTCTATTAATCAAAATGATCTTGAAGGTTGTAAAGTTTGTGGGGTCACCAGTAATGCAGAGGTTATGTTGGTCACCAGTATGGGGTCACCAGTAATGTAGAGGTTATGTTGGTCACCAGTATGGGGTCACCAGTAATGTAGAGGTTATGTTGGTCACCAGTATGGGGTCACCAGTAATGTAGAGGTTATGTTGGTCACCAGTATGGGGTCACCAGTAATGTAGAGGTTATGTTGGTCACCAGTAATGTAGAGGTTATGTTGGTCACCAGTATGGGGTCACCAGTAAAGTAGAAGTTGTGTTGGTCACCAGTATGGGGTCACCAGTAATGTAGAGGTTATGTTGGTCACCAGTATGGGGTCACCAGTAATGTAGAGGTTATGTTGGTCACCAGTAATGTAGAGGTTATGTTGGTCGCCAGTATGGGGTCACCAGTAATGTAGAGGTTATGTTGGTCACCAGTATGGGGTCACCAGTAATGTAGAGGTTATGTTGGTCACCAGTATGGGGTCACCAGTAATGTAGAGGTTATGTTGGTCACCAGTAATGTAGAGGTTATGTTGGTCACCAGTATGGGGTCACCAGTAAAGTAGAAGTTGTGTTGGTCACCAGTATGGGGTCACCAGTAATGTAGAAGTTGTGTTGGTCACCAGTATGGGGTCACCAGTAATGTAGAAGTTGTGTTGGTCACTAGTATGGGGTCACCAGTAATGTAGAGGTTATGTTGGTCGCCAGTATGGGGTCACCGGTAATGTAGAGGTTGTGTTGGTCACCAGTATGTTTCACCAGTAATGTAGAAGTTGTGTTGGTCACCAGTATGGGGTCACCAGTAATGTCGAGGTTATGTTGGTCACCAGTATGGGGTCATCAGCAATGTAGAGGTTATGTTGGTCACCAGTATGGGGTCACCAGTAATGTCGAGCTTATGTTGGTCACCAGTATGGGGTCACCAGTAATGTAGAGGTTATGTTGGTCACCAGTATGGGGTCACCAGTAATGTAGAGGTTATGTTGGTTACCAGTATGGGGTCACCAGTAATGTAGAGGTTATGTTGGTTACCAGTATGGGGTCACCGGTAATGTAGAGGTTGTGTTGGTCACCAGTATGCAGTCACCAGTAATGTAGAGGTTATGTTGGTCATCAGTAATGTAGAGGTTATGTTGGTCGCCAGTATGGGGTCACCAGTAATGTAGAGGTTATGTTGGTCACCAGTATGGGGTCACCAGTAATGTAGAGGTTATATTGGTCATCAGTATGGGGTCACCAGTAATGTAGAGGTTGTGTTGGTCACCAGTATGTTTCACCAGTAATGTAGAAGTTGTGTTGGTCACTAGTATGGGTCACCAGTAATGTCGAGGTTATGTTGGTCACCAGTATGGGGTCATCAGCAATGTAGAGGTTATGTTGGTCACCAGTATGGGGTCGCCAGTAATGTTGAGCTTATGTTGGTCACCAGTATGGGGTCACCAGTAATGTAGAGGTTATGTTGGTCACCAGTATGGGGTCACCAGTAATGTAGAGGTTATGTTGGTTACCAGTATGGGGTCACCGGTAATGTAGAGGTTGTGTTGGTCACCAGTATGCAGTCACCAGTAATGTAGAGGTTATGTTGGTCATCAGTAATGTAGAGGTTATGTTGGTCACCAGTATGGGGTCACCAGTAATGTAGAAGTTGTGTTGGTCACTAGTATGGGTCACCAGTAATGTCGAGGTTATGTTGGTCACCAGTATGGGGTCATCAGCAATGTAGAGGTTATGTTGGTCACCAGTAATGTAGAAGTTGTGTTGGTCACTAGTATGGGGTAGGGATGAGCCGAACACCCCCCGGTTCGGTTCGCACCAGAACTTTCGAACGGACCCCAAATTCGAACGAACTTTAGAACCCCATTGAAGTCTATGGGACTCGAACGTTCGAAATTAAAAGTGCTAATTTTAACGGCTAATATGCAAGATACTGTCCTAAAAAAGGTTTGGGGACCTGACTCCTGCCCCAGGGGACATGGGTCAATGCCTAAAATGTTTTTAAAAATGGCCGTTTTGGCGGGAGCACTGATTTTAATGATGATTAAAGTGAAAAAAAAAGTGAAATATTCCTTTAAATATGGTGCCTGGGGGGTGTCTGTAGTATGCCTGTGAAGTGCCACGTGTTTCCCGTGTTTAGAACAGTCCCTGCACAAAATGACATTAAACGAAAATAACACCATTTAAAACTGCTTGCGGTTTTAATGTTATATCTGGTTCCTGCAATATGGTTGAAAATCATTGAGAAAAATGGCATGGGTAGCCCTCCCTGCCCATTACCAGCCTATTTGGGTCTTGTACGCATATTAACCACTTCCCGACCGCCGCACGACGATGTACGTCGACAGCATGGCACGGGCAGGCATATGGGCGTACATGTACGTCCCTGCCTTCCCGCGGGTCGGGGGCCCGATCAGGCCCCCGCCCGGTGCCTGCGGCGGTCGGTATCCGTGCAGGAGCGATCGGTGATGAGGAGGCGGCCATTCCTTCATGGCCACCCCCTCGCGATCGCTCCTGACGAATGGGAGTGAAGCATTGCATCACTTCCTCTCCTGTAATGTAAACACAGGAGAGGAAGTGATGTAATCTCTCCTCCGTGTCGGTATTTTTCGTTCCGGCACCGAGGAGAGAGCATCGGTGAGTTGCACAAGCACTACACTACACAGTAGAACATGCCAGGCACACTCACACCCCCCCTTTACCCCCCGATCACCCCCCCAATTACCCCTGCCCCCCCAGTCACAGTGACACCAATGCATTTTTTTTTTTTTTTTTGCATTGGTGTCATTTGTGACTGTAATAACTTTTAGGGCAGTTAGGGTTAGCCCCCTTTAGTTCTAATGTGCCCCCCTAACCCCCCCAATAAAGGTTTAACCCCGTGATCACCCCCCGTCGCCAGTGTCACTAAGGCTGGGTTCACATTGCAGCGGTTTATGAGAACGGATGTGATTCGCACCGCACTGCAGTGCAAATCACATCCGATCTCTGTGCGATTCGAGTTCAGCCATTCGCCGCACCCGCCGCAAATTCGCACGGGACCCTTTTTTTGGTCCGCAGCAGAATCGGATCGCATGGGTGTTCACACCATGCGATCCGAGTTTGCAGATCGCACTGCGATATGCGAACTGATCTGGGGGTGTCATTAACATTTCACTGACACTCCTAGCAGTTCGCATAGGGCAGTGTGAACTGCCGCCGGGAGGCATGCGATGCGGGAACCCGCCGCGGATTTGTGGCGTTCCCGCATCGCTCCAGTGTGAACCCAGCCTAATAAGCGGTCATTTTTCTGATCGCTGTATTAGTGTCACAGGTGACGCTAGTTAGGCAGGTAGGTATTTAGGTTCGCCGCAGCTTTTTGTAGCGCCAGGGACCCCCATATACTACCGCATAAAGCCCCCTGATTGCCCCCTAGTTAACCCTTTCACCAGTGATCACCATATAACTGTTACAGGTGACGCTGGTTGGTTAGTTATTTTTTTATAGTTTCAGGGCACCCGCCATTTATTACCTAGTCTCACTAGTGTACCCCTAAATTTAGGGGTGTCTACTTTCCAAAATGGGGTCATTTGGGGGGGGTTTGTGCCATCTTGGCATTTTATGGCCTTCAAAACTGTAACGCCCTTAGAAAGCCTGAAGGCGGTGCTTGGTTCTCGGGGCCCCGTACACGGCTAGGCTCCCAAAAAGTCCCACATATGTGGTATCCCCGTACTCAGGAGAAGCAGCAGAATTTATTTTGGGGTGTCATTTCACATATGCCCATGGCATGCGTGAGCAATATATCATTTAGTGACAACTTTGTGTAAAAAAAAAAAAAAAAGTTTGTAATTTTCCCGCAACTTGTGGCAAAATATAAAATATTCCATGGACTCAACATGCCTCTCAGCAAATAGCTTGGGGTGTCTACTTTCTAAAATGGGGTCATTTGTGGGGGTTTTGTGCCATCTTGGCATTTTATGGCCTTCAAAACTGTAATAGGTAGTGAGAAGTGAAATCAAAAATTTACGCCCTTAGAAAGCCTGAAGGCGGTGCTTGGTTTTCGGGGCCCCGTACGCGGCTAGGCTCCCAAAAAGTACCACATATGTGGTATCCCCGTACTCAGGAGAAGCAGCAGAATTTATTTTGGGGTGTCATTTCACATATGCCCATAGCATGTGTGAGCAATATATCATTTAATGACAACTTTGTGTAAAAAAAATAAAAATAATTTTTTTTGTCATTATTCAATCGCTTGAGGCAAAAAAATAAAATATTCAATGGGCTCAACATGCCACTTATCAATTTCCTTAGGGGGTCTACTTTCCAAAATGGGGTCATTTGGGGGGGTTTTGTACTGCCCTGCCATTTTAGCACCTCAAGAAATGAGATAGGCAGTCATAAACTAAAAGCTGCGTAAATTCCAGAAAATGTACCTTAGTTTGTAGATGTGACAACTTTTGCGCAAACCAATAAATATACAGTTATTGACTTTTTTTTACCAAAGACATGTGGCTGAATGCATTTTGGCCTAAATGTATGACTAAAATTGAGTTTATTGGATTTTTCTAATAACAAAAAGTAGAAAATATCATTTTTTTTCAAAATTTGCGGTCTTTTTACGTTTATATCACAAAAAATAAAAATCGCAGAGTCAGTCAAATACCTTTAAAAGAAAGCTCTATTTGTGGGAAGAAAAGGACGCAAATTTCGTTTGGGTACAACATTGCATGACCGCGCAATTACCAGTTAAAGCAGCGCAGTGCCAAAGTGTAAAAAGACCTCTGGTCATTTACCAGCAAAATGGTCCGGTCTGAAAGTGGTTAAGGGGAACCCCGTACCCATATTAAAAAAAGGAAATGCGTGTGGCCCCCAGGCCCTATATACTCAGAACAGCAGTATACAGGCGGTGCAAACAAGCGCGCCCGTGATGTCGGCACCCGAAGCCGATCTCTCGATCGTCTCTCGGGTGCTGCCGCCGCCATCTTGGGTATGGGAATCAGGAAGTGGAGCCTTTTCGGCTTCATTTCCCGGTTCCCTCACTGCGCATGCGCGAGTCGCGCTGCGCAATAAGGATGGTCCCCGCTGTCTCTGGGATCCGTGTGTTTCCCAGCAGACAGCGGGGGGACCTTCGGAAAGGGGCGTAGATTCTGCGGAAAGGGGCGTAGCTTCTGCAGATATCTACGCCGGAAGTGGGTGCAGATACCTGTACTGTACAGGTACCTGCACCCCCTCCCCCCCTGAAAGGTGCCAATTGTGGCGCCGGAGGGGGGGGGGAGAGGGTTCCAATGAGCGGAAGCTCCACTTTAGGGTGGAGCTCCGCTTTAAACTCAGCTAAAGACTGCAAGATAACGGTTATCCAGCATCTCGCACTTACTCTCAGTTTGAAATTTTTTTATTTGGACTTCACAGATAGTAACATTGTTTGATTTAAATCAGATTAACATGACCGCTTACGCGTTGTCACCGCGACTTTAAAATCTCGCCGGACTCGTGATTCATAAAAGCAACTCTAATTTCATCGGAAATTATGCTACTTATTTTGTAGAGAACATATAGCGTGGGATTTAACCAGAACAAAAGCGAATCGGTGTTACGACCTACCTGACCCGTGCTGGATTGTCTCGCACCTGTTGTTATTTGTATGATGGGGGGAAAAAAAAAAAAAAAAAACCTGTGATTTAAAAGTCAGGTGGACCTGGAATTTGTAAACATCTGCCCTGCTGGATGCACCGCGTGGGAACGATTTGACATTTCGAGCTATTGTCGTTTAAAAAGATCCCCGCTATCGAAGATTGCAGCAATTTGAGTTTTCACAATCTTCAAAAAAAAAATAAAAAAAATGCCATTATACCAACAGCCAGAGATACCGGCGGCCCTTTTTGTTTTCCGGCTCGCCTTGTTATACTTGTCTTTCAGCGTGCAATTCCCGGCCTCGCACGGCCTCTGCATATTATCCAGCAAGGCTGTAAAAATCATAATAGTACACCAGCACCATGTTGATTTCCCCCAAGCCCTTCCAGCGTCTAATCTCATCTCAGACCAGAATCTGAAATAGCCGTGACTGCCGGCATTGGAAGCTTCATTACCAAAAAAAAAAAAAAATGTGGGATCTGAAGGGCCTTTCACAAGGTATGAGCAACCGGTTGGGTAAGAAAGGACGTTTCTGAGCATGGAGTGCCATTTATAATTCCATTTACAAATCTCGAAGACGGTTAAAGTAGTTCTAAAGCCTTAACGCGTCTTATCCCTATTCGGGGGGGGAAAACTTGAACATTCTCCCATGCAGAGGGGCCGCACCTGCACTGCCGCCTGTTTATTCAAGGGAGAGACTAAGCGCACTTTGACTACCCTAATCCTCCACTTCTCCAGGGGATGACGCTCCCGCAATGCTCTGGTGGTGGACTGTCCCTTGGTGTGGTTTAGTGCAAGGGTCGTAACTATAGGGGGTGCAGCAGTCGCGACCGCAACTGGGCCCTGTGCTGCAGGGGGCCCATGCAGCCCCCTCTACATATGGCCGGCAGCAGCATAGGCAGCTAGGGGTACCAGCGCACCATGCACACGGGTGGGTGGAGGGTGACTAGCAGAGCTCTATGTTCGACTATCGCACTGGCTGCTCTTTAGTTGTGCATTCCCTGCATGACCTGTGTCCTCGGCCGGCTCCTCAGAGTACCCCTCTCCTGCTCCATGCATTGCCGCTCAGTTCGATGTCTGTTCTCCCCGATGTCTGTTCTCCCCAGCCCCCCCCCCCCCAGAGTCTGGCCCACACTGCACTGCATACTTCACCCGGGTAAACGAACTTTAAGCACCCAGATGCAGTGCAGCCCTATGAGAGCCCCCCGGAGGACACTGCAGGCTTGTCTGCCAGCCCCCCTCCTCCCCCGTCATACACAGATGATGATGAAAGGTCTTTCTGGGAGATATGCTGATCGCCCGTCCAGCACACTGGATGGAGCCCAGGCCAACATGGATGAGTGCGTAGCCTGCAGCTTGGTCATGGTGAGTGAGAGGACCCCATCCCCCACACACCATTACATACCCCCTCCATCTCCCCCTGGGGACAGGGACCCCTTCTCACATGGGGACAGGGACCCCCATCTCTCCTGGGGGCAGTAACTTCATCTGCCCTGGAGAAAAGGACCTCATCTCTTCTGGGGACGGGGGACCCCATCCTGCCTAGGGACAGTCCCCCAATGGGGCACCTAAAAATAAAAAATAAAATAATTTAAAAAAAAACTACTGATGCCAGTGGTGGAACTACAGGGCTCACAATGGTCATACCTGTGACCACGCCCTGGAGTTCCACCGCCGGACTCAGAGGGAAGGGCCCTGGTTTGGGTTCAGGGGGGCCCTTCATGGTTTCTTGCATCGGGGGCCCTGAAGGTTCTAGTTACGCCACTGGTTTAGTGGGTGGACTTTCAGTATATTTTAGTAGCCAGGGGACTTTCAGAAGTGGGTGCAAATCACAAAGCCTCCCCTAATCGCTGCTAAATTAAAACTGGTTTCGACACTAAGGCACCCAACAATGTCACCACCTGTAATAACAATGTAACCACTGTGTGTGAGATCTCAAATAAAAGGCTATTCCTGATGTACTCCAAGAATGGTGTTGTCTAGTTCTTGGGGGTTCCTATAGCCAGATCCATTGGACTCGTGTTCCAGGACTTAGGAAGCGGTATACTGACGGAAACACTCAAGCTGAGTGTGGGGGGATAGGTTCTGTCACAACCGCCTTCTAATAACAATATAACCACCTGTAATAACTGTGTAACCACCTTGTAATAACAATATAACCACCTGTAATAACAATGTAACCACCGTCTAATAACAATATAACCACCTTAAAGTGGAAGTAAACCCATCGATTTAAACAGTTAAAAAAAAAAAGGCATGCCGGGAATGCTAACTGCACATTGGCTGTGCTCTCAGCCAAACTATCAAACCATCCAATGGCTGGTGTCATAACGAATCACATGTGCAGCACCATAGCAGTTGAAGATTAAACAGAGGCAAAGATGGCAGCTTCCTTGCCTGAAAACGATAGGGGAGTTCACTTCCACTTTAACTGGTATTAATTATGCGGCGCTGTTGTGCAGGATCCTCAGGAGACCCGGATTGAAGGCAGTTTCCACAGCAGGACAACACTCTGTTTTCTACATCCCCACATGGGGAATCTTATCTTTGGTAACTATATACACAATACCTCTTGGAATGGGATTACCAACCGATGATGATGGACCTGAAAGGAATTATACACCTTGGCGACCTCCCTGGTTTATGCAGGCAGACCACTGGGACCTTCGGATCCGTGAGAGACTAAATGAGACACGGGAAACAGGCTTGAGTGTGTGCTCATAAGATCTCTGACTTCATTGAATACAACAGTAGTATATATGCCAGTAAAAATACATATCTAAGGGTTATTAAAACTTTACATCTTATCAAGAGTTATGCTGCGTACACACGACCGGACTTTCCTGCAGACTAGGTCCGGCGGACTGGAATCCGTCGGACAATTCAATCGTGTGTGGGCTCCAGCGGACTTTTTTCTTCCCCCCAAAAGTCTGATGGACCTAGAAATAAAACATGCCTCAAATCTGTCGGATGGACTCAGCTTTCTAGTGTGCAAACCGTTCTTCGTCTGTGTGCTGGTCCGCTGGACCAAATGCAACGCAACGGCAGCTAGTGGCTACTGGCTATCGAACTTCCTTGTTTAGCCCCGTTTACGTCATCATGTTCTAAACGAACGGACTTTCGAACGGACTTAGTCCGGTCATGTGTGTCCAAGTCCGTTTCGTTCAAAAATTCAGTCGGACCTCCGCCGAAAGTCCGTCGGGAAGACTGTCGAAAAGTCAGGTCGTGTGTGTCCAAGTCCGTTTCGTTCAGAAAGTCCGTCGGACCTCCGCCGAAAGTCCGTCGGGAAAACCGTCAGACCTAGTCCGTCGAAAAGTCCGGTCGTGTGTGTCCAAGTCTGTTTCGTTCAGAAAGTCCGTCGGACCTCCGCCGAAAGTCCGTCGGGAAGACCGCCGGACCTAGTCCGTCGAAAAGTCCGGTCGTGTGTGTGTCCAAGTCCGTTTCGTTCAGAAAGTCCGTCGGGAAGACCGTCGGACCTAGTCCATCAAACAGTCCGGTCGTGTGTGTCCAAGTCCGTTTCGTTCAGAAAGTCCGTTGGGAAGACCGTCGGACCTAGTCCGTCGAAAAGTCCGGTCGTGTGTGTCCAAGTCCGTTGCGTTCAGAAAGTCCGTCGGACCTCTGCTGAAAGTCCGTCGGGAAGACCGTCGGACCTAGTCCATCGAAAAGTCCGGTCGTGTGTATGTCCAAGTCCGTTTCGTTAAGAAAGTCAGTCGGACCTCCGCTGAAAGTCCGTCGGGAAGACCGTCGGACCTAGTCCGTCAAACAGTCCGGTCGTGTGTGTCCAAGTCCGTTTCGTTCAGAAAGTCCGTCGGACCTCTGCTGAAAGTCCGTCGGGAAGACCGTCGGACCTAGTCCATCGAAAAGTCCGGTCGTGTGTGTGTCCAAGTCCGTTTCGTTCAGAAAGTCCGTCGGACCTCTGCTGAAAGTTTGTCTGGAAGATCGTCGGACCTAGTCCGTCAAACAGTCCGGTCGTGTGTGTCCAAGTCCGTTTCGTTCAGAAAGTCCGTCGGGAAGACCGTCAGACCTAGTCCGTCGAAAAGTCCGGTCGTGTGTGTCCAAGTCTGTTTCGTTCAGAAAGTCCGTCGGACCTCCGCCGAAAGTCCGTCGGGAAGACCGCCGGACCTAGTCCGTCGAAAAGTCCGGTCGTGTGTGTGTCCAAGTCCGTTTCGTTCAGAAAGTCCGTCGGGAAGACCGTCGGACCTAGTCCATCAAACAGTCCGGTCGTGTGTGTCCAAGTCCGTTTCGTTCAGAAAGTCCGTTGGGAAGACCGTCGGACCTAGTCCGTCGAAAAGTCCGGTCGTGTGTGTCCAAGTCCGTTGCGTTCAGAAAGTCCGTCGGACCTCTGCTGAAAGTCCGTCGGGAAGACCGTCGGACCTAGTCCATCGAAAAGTCCGGTCGTGTGTATGTCCAAGTCCGTTTCGTTAAGAAAGTCAGTCGGACCTCCGCTGAAAGTCCGTCGGGAAGACCGTCGGACCTAGTCCGTCAAACAGTCCGGTCGTGTGTGTCCAAGTCCGTTTCGTTCAGAAAGTCCGTCGGACCTCTGCTGAAAGTCCGTCGGGAAGACCGTCGGACCTAGTCCATCGAAAAGTCCGGTCGTGTGTGTGTCCAAGTCCGTTTCGTTCAGAAAGTCCGTCGGACCTCTGCTGAAAGTTTGTCTGGAAGATCGTCGGACCTAGTCCGTCAAACAGTCCGGTCGTGTGTGTCCAAGTCCGTTTCGTTCAGAAAGTCCGTCGGGAAGACCGTCGGACCTAGTCCGTCAAACAGTCCGGTCGTGTGTGTCCAAGTCCGTTTCGTTCAGAAAGTCCGTCGGACCTCTGCTGAAAGTTTGTCTGGAAGACCGTCGGACCTAGTCCGTCAAACAGTCCGGTCGTGTGTGTCTAAGTCCGTTTCGTTCAGAAAGTCCGTCGGGAAGACCGTCGGACCTAGTCCGTCAAAAAGTCCGGTCGTGTGTACATGGCATTAGGCTGCTTGATTAGATAACAAGAAATAGCTGATGACTTGGTGGGGATTTCATAAATTTTCAGGTTGAAGCCTCTGTTCCTCCACCCTCTAAGTTCCAGTCTATCCAGAGAGTTCTAGAAGCCAGTGGGGGGAGGCAGGCGGTGTAACAGAGCCACAGACTTTGAAGCACGGCACAGTCCAAAAACAAATTAAGCCTCGCTCCTCTGCCTACAGGGGAGCCAAACTAAATTTACCTACACTAGCCGACTAGGAGGGTCCTCCACACAGTAATTGCCCCAAAAAGTCCTCCATAAATTCTCAGACTTTTTGTTTGGGTCTTCTTATCCTGTAAAGCCGTCTTTTTCTCCGGTGAGATTCCTGAGGTTACCCCCTTTCTAGAATGACTTCAGAGGTTACTTTTAGGAAAGTTTCCTGCGCGAATAATCAAAAAAAAAAAATGACATTTAGACGTCGAGCTGCTGAGTGCGGTGAACTGACGCCTGTCAGCTTGCTTGTCTTCGAATTGTTTTATCGTTTTTTTTTTTATTTTTTCGTCTCAGTCACAAGTGAATTAAGATCCACTTTAGGAAATCTTTTATTCATCTGGGATATCCGCTGGGACACATTCATGGGGTCCTTTTAAGCACAATGAGAATCGGAATATTCTGACACGCAGCTTTGTATGTGTGCCGTGTAAAGCTGTAAAACGCAGAACATTTAATAGCCTGAGACAGAACTGCTGGTTAAGGTGGCGCGGTATTTCCCCCGCGACTCCCGTTCAAGAAGCGATGGGAGGGTGCAGAGATTTCAAGAAGAGGGAATCGGGGAAAACAGACTTTGAAAAAAAGAAAACCAGCAAGGCGTTCTGATGTTCTCCAGACTCACTGATGAGGATCTTACCATAGGGGTATCAGGCTGGAAGATTGGAATGATGGGATATTTTCCGACATAAAAAAGAAACTTCCAGGAGCTGATGAGCTGAGTGAGATCAAACAAGTAAGTTCTGAGATCTGAACTGATTAAGTCAAACAAATGGAACTTCTTTTTTAGGTTACGTGGGTTTAAGTATTGCGACATTATCTAATTAGGAGTTACAGAACGTTACTGGTTCACCCCGCGTGCTAATTACTTGCAGCCAATGCATGGTGGAAGAGGAAATGTATAAGAAAGATGTAAAAAAAAGATTTGTAACATTTGCCGCAAACTCTCTTCATTCTCCATCCTTGCTGTGCTGAGTGTCTACAGACAGGGCCGTCTTTAATTTTGATTGGGCCCTGGGCAAACATTTTCTTTGCCCCCCCCCCCCCCCCCCTCTCCATTCTGAGACATACAAAAAATAGCAGGTAGACTCAAAATCAGTTTAATGCAGCAGATCATGCAGTGATTGCAATTGTTTGCCAGAGGTTACAGCCTATCCTTGCTGCTCGCTGGCTGGTTGCTAGAGGTTACAACACATAATTTCTGCTTGCCAATTGGTTGCTAAAGGTTAATGCACATCATTACCACTTACTGATTGGCTGCTACAGATTAAAGCAGATCACTACTGTTCGCTGATTGGTTGCTACAGGCTAATACACATCATTACCTCTCACTGAGCAGTGGAGCAATCCTAAATAATTGAGCAAGTAAAGGGGCACATTAATACACATACTACAGGAGAGTGTCAGAGAGTGCAGACATACTACAGGAGAGGTTCAAAGACTGCAGACAAACTGCAGGAGACAATCAGAGACTGCGGACATACTGCAGGAGACAATCAGAGACTGCGGACATACTGCAGGAGACAATCAGAGACTGCGGACATACTGCAGGAGACAATCAGAGACTGCGGACATACTGCAGGAGACAATCAGAGACTGCTGACATACTGCAGGAGACAATCAAAGACTGCAGACATACTGCAGGAGACAATCAAAGACTGCGGACATACTGCAGAATACAATCAGAGACTTTGGACATACTGCAGGAGACAATCAGAGACTGCGGACATACTGCAGGACACAATCAGAGACTGCAGACATACTGCAGGAGACAATCAGAGACTGCGGACATACTGCAGAATACAATCAGAGACTGCGGACATACTGCAGGAGACAATCAGAGACTGCGGACATACTGAAGGAAACAATCAGAGACTGTGGACATACTGCAGGAGACAATCAGAGACTGCGGACATACTGCAGGAGACAATCAGAGACTGCGGACATACTGCAGGAGACAATCGGAGACTGCGGACATACTGCAGGAGACAATCAGAGACTGCGGACATACTGCAGGAGACAATCAGAGACTTTGGACATACTGCAGGAGACAATCAGAGACTGCGGACATACTGCAGGAGACAATCAGAGACTTTGGACATACTGCAGGAGACAATCAGAGACTGCGGACATACTGCAGGAGACAATCAGAGACTTTGGACATACTGCAGGAGACAATCAGAGACTTTGGACATACTGCAGGAGACAATCAGAGACTGCGGACATACTGCAGGAGACAATCAGAGACTGCGGACATACTGCAGGAGACAATCAGAGACTGCGGACATACTGCAGGAGACAATCAGAGACTGCGGACATACTGCAGGAGACAATCAAAGACTGCGGACATACTGAAGAATACAATCAGAGACTGCGGACATACTGCAGGAGACAATCAGAGACTGCGGACATGCTGCAGGTGATGGTCAGAACTTTTAGCAACGCACAGCTTGACAGTTGAATAACACAGCTCAGGGTTTAAGCAGTCAGGCATTTTATGGGTGTAAGGACATACCTGGGCAGCCAAACACACTACATACATTTAGAGGTATGTGGGCGGGGCTTCCATTCTCTGATCTCACTACAACAGCCGGGAGCTCCACTGATGCTTTGTAGGAGGGCCCCGTTACCCGTGAATTGGGGCCCCAAATTAAGGTTTTGCAGAGTGCACAGAGGACATGGGAGGCTGTATTCCCGCGCTAGCCAGCTGAGAGGGGGCGGGGCCGGGAGCTCCACTGACGCTCTGACCCCGCCCCCGTGCAGCCTGTATACTCAGAACAGAGCGGCTGTAGTGAGAGCCAGTGATCGGAGTGGGAGCGTGAGTGGAGCTCCCGACCCCGCCCCCTCTATACTGGCTGGGGAATACAGAGGTCCGGGGGCGGGGCCGGGAGCTCCACTGACGCTCCCACTCCGATCACTGGCTCTCACTACAGACGCTCTGTTCCGAGCATACAGCCTGCACGGGGGCGGGGTCAGAGCGTCAGTGGAGCTCCCGGCCCCGCCCCCTCTCAGCTGGCTAGCGCGGGAATACAGCCTCCCGTCCCGTGTCCTCTGCGGACTCTGCAAAACCTTCATTGGGGCCCCAATTCACGGGTAGCAGTGCGGGCCCCCCTACAAACATTGGGCCCAGGGCAGGTGCCCCGTTTGCCCTGCGCTAAAGACGGTCCTGTCTACAGACGCTGTGCCACTGCCCCCGCCTCCTGTCATCGCCACGCTGGTGATGCCCACCATAAGCCAACTGAATAAGATCTTGAAGTGTCTGTAAACCTTTTAGATGGAAAATGAACAAAGCATATTCTTCTGTAGCACCTGTGTCGAACACAAGGTCTCCGTCCCGCCAAGCCATTTTCTGGTGGCCCCCGCAACTCTCCTGCAGCTGCGACACCCTCCTTGTCTCTGCCTTCATTCACCAGTCGGCAGCAGAGAGGACAACAGATCTCCTCCTACAGATCCTGTCCCTCACTGTGCAACACCTGTCCCTCCCCTTCATCTCTGCCTCTGCTGGTCTCAGCATTCAGCAGACTCCAGGGCTCCTATGGTCCTCCTCCAGACCCTGCACTTTCTGCTTCCCAGCTCTTGCGGATGATACCAGTAGTGTGCAACCCTCCTTTTTTAGGCTTGCATTATCTGCCTACAGGAGTGTAAGTGTGCTCCATGCCGGCCTGCACCTGACCTAAAACCAGTAATATTTGAATGCAGAGGCAATTATTTAATATGATAAATATAGTAAATATATTTTTATAGTCTTACAGATACAACCGGCCCTTTATGGGCAACGATAATGCTGATGAGGTCCTCAATAAAATAGAGTCGGACACCCTATAGTGTGTACTTGCCTCAGTCCAAGGCACTCATGCCGCATACACACGATTGGACTTTTTGACCAGACTTGGTCCGGCGGACAATCTGACGGACTTTGCAGCTGAGTTCCGCTGGACTTTCAAACGAGCGGACTTGGCCACGTACGATCACTCCAAAAGTCCGACGGATTCTAACGTGATGGCGTAGAATAAAGAAGTTCATAGCCAGTAGCCAATAGCTGCCCTAGCGTCGGTTTTAGTCCGTCGGACTAGCACACAGACGACCGGATTTTTCGACCGGACTCGAGTCCGTCGGAAAGATTTGAAACATGTTTTATTTCTAGGTCCGTCTGACTTTTGGGAAAGAAAAGTCCGCTGGAGCCCCACACACGATCGAATTGTTCCGACGGTTTCCGGTCCGTTGAAAATTCTGATCGTGTGAACGCGGCATAAGTGTGATTTGTCTTCTTTTTCAGTCCCTTCTAACAGTCTCAAGAATTAAGATCCAGGATGTCGGAGACAATACCGGTAGAAGGCCCCTCCCCCCTCCAGCACACAGTAGGTGATTGGCAGCCTCAGCTGTGCATGTTTCTCTATGAGACTGAGAGAAAGGGTGTTAGTGATGTGACTCCAGTGCGGCTTTTTGTTCTCCTTGCTGGAGGGGAAGCTTCACCAGAGGATCTGCAGTGCAGGGATATCCCTGTTTCTGCTTTATCTGTTCTGTGAATCCTGTGATTCCTTCACATCTCCTGCTGCTTGATCATTACCCCCCCCCCCCCCCCCCCAGTCATTAATGGGCCAGATCTGACATGAGAAAGTAAAGCCCTGCCTCTACCAATATGGCTGCCCCCACAAGGAGACACCATGGAGAACAATGTGTGGGAAGTTAGTAAGACACCCATTGACCATAGATTATCAGAATTGGGTGGAATGACCCTTTAAGACATGCACTGAACACTGATTATCGGCATTGGGGCGAATGAACCTTAAGGATCTCCATTGACCACTGTTTCTTGGCATTGGGTGGAATGACCCTTTAAGACCTCAATTGGACACTGATTATCAGCGGTGGGTTTAATGGCCCTTAAGGACATCCATTTGACCACTGATTATCGGCATAGGGTGGAATGACCCTTTAAGACCTCCACTGAACACTGTTTATTGGCATTGGGTGAAATGACCCTTTAAGACCTCCACTGAACACGGTTTATTGGCATTGGGTGGAATGACCTTTTAAGACCTCCACTGATCACTGATTGTCACCATTGGATGGTGACTTATAAATCAGTGAGCTGAGGATGGTTATAAGGGGGTGAAGCGCCCACATCCATTGACCACTGATTATGTGCATTGGGTGGAATGACCCTTTAAGACTTCCATTGAACACTGATTATCAACATTGGGTAGAGAGACCCTTTAAGACCCCCACTGACCAGTGAATATCAACATTGGGTGGAATGACACTTTGTCGCCCATTGAACACTGATTATCAGCATTGGGCGAAGTGACCTTTTAGGACCTCCATTGAACACTGATTATCAGCGTTGGGTGAAGTGACCTTTTAGGACCTCCATTGAACACTGATTATCAGCGTTGGGTGAAGTGACCTTTTAGGACCTCCATTGAACACTGATTATCAGCATTGGGCGAAGTGACCTTTTAGGACCTCCATTGAACACTGATTATCAGCGTTGGGTGAAGTGACCTTTTAGGACCTCCATTGAACACTGATTATCAGCGTTGGGTGAAGTGACCTTTTAGGACCTCCATTGAACACTGATTATCAGCGTTGGGTGAAGTGACCTTTTAGGACCTCCATTGAACACTGATTATCAGCGTTGGGTGAAGTGACCTTTTAGGACCTCCATTGAACACTGATTATCAGCGTTGGGTGAAGTGACCTTTTAGGACCTCCATTGAACACTGATTATCAGCGTTGGGTGGAATGACCATTTAAGACATCCATAGAGCAATTATTATCGGCATTGGTTGTAATGACCCTTGAGGACATCCATTAGACCACTGATTATCTGAATAGGGTGGACTGACCCTTTAAGACCTCCATTGAACACTGCTTATTGGCATTGGGTGGAATGACCCTTTAAGACATCCATTGACCACTGATTGCCACCATTGAGTGGTGACTGATAAATCGTGGAGCCGAGGATGGTTATAAGGGGGTGAGGCCTCCATGTCTAAAGCAGATGGTCCATTTGCATTGTTCGGTCTAATCTGAGTTATCTGCGAAGCCGACTGATGCAAGCGGATTGTACAATGAACTCCGTCAGTCATTGATAAATCACGTATATGTGCGTTTTATGGCGAGGTCATCCTACAGATCCCTCTACACGTTCCATTTACCGCCATGCGCACATCTACCAGGGAACGCGAACCATCCAAGTCACTATTGACTATCGGAGCAATACGAGATGGCGCGATGTAAAGATTTCTGTACGGCGAGGTGTCATTGGCGGAAAATACCTTGTAAGATTGATATATGGTCCTATTAAAAGATACCTGGAGCTGTCAAGTAAGCAGATGCTATTACGTTAAACACTGTTAGGTTTACCCGAGGGATTGCGGAGAAGACTAAACAACATATAAAACACATCAGCTTGAGGTATGGCCTGACATTTTAATACACTTCACACAAATGCACCACAGGGAACAAACTTTATAATGCTCGCCGCTTTCTGGCGGAACATAAATAACCAATCGTGGAGGCTTTACGCGCGTTATGGAGACAGCGAGCACATCCGCACGACATAGGAGAAGAGACGGCAATATAAGATCACTCACATGCTCTTTACCCTAATGGATAGTTGTGATGAGTGAAGGAAGGCTGTATTTCCTGATAACATGATATGAGCCCTCAGAACCTTCTATTTTCTATAGAAACTGCAAGAGAACCAGTAGGAACATTATTTTACTACTGTAGGTTATAATATGCCTTAACTGGTTCCTTCCCACCCCCATCAATATGCTAACAATATTAATAAACCTTTCCAATTATATTATTTATTTTAGACCCAGTGGTGTCATCACTGGGTCTATGTGCTTCTTTATGCAATGAGGGCAGATCATGGTGGGAGGAGTCGGTGGGATGTCGTACATGGAGCTTCCTGAGAACATTACAGCACCCGGCCTCAGTACTCCTCTTAAAGTGGTTGTAAACCCTTACAAACCACTTTGACCTACAGGTAAGCCTAGATTAAGGCTTACCTGTAGGTCCAAGCAATATCTCCTAAACCTATATGGTTTAGGAGATATTTGCCCGAAAACGGGCACCGCTGTCTACGGCGCATGCGCCGTAGACAGCGGCGCGCAGGCACACTGAACGCGGCAGTTCCAAAAATTGAGCTGCCGCATTTGTCGACTCCCGTGCGCATGCGCGGGAGTGACGTCATCGCGGCTTCGCCGAATGACAACGGCGGAGCTGCGAGACGCCACAAGCAAGATGGATGCGGCGGACTACAGGGGACAGTGCGACTTCGCTGGCTCCTGTGTCAGGTAAGTGACACATAATGAGCTACTATGCGATGCGATGTGATGCGATGCATAGTAGTCCATTATGCTTTACCTTTGCAGGGAAAAAAAGAGGAAGTAAACTCATCAGGGTTTACTTCCTCTTTAAGAGCCCTCAGTCCTGATGCAAGCAGTGGGCTGGCTCCTGGGAGGAGTTATGCAAATTATTAAAATGCCTTTGATGGGTCACTCTGCAGAAGTGGCTGTTTCCAGGCACACTCCATTTGCATACCGGCCTTTGGAGATGACGCCCACATGTGATGATGAGCCTTTATGATTGACAGAATTGAAGGCCAATAAATGAAAGGGGCGGGGCCAGGAACAGCGAGGCTGAGGAGGAAAGGGCTAGGTGATGCTGGACGTCCTCCAGCCAGGAGATGAGGTGGGCTCTATCAGACTGGGGGAGAGTCTGATCCATCACAGGATTCTCCCCCCCTCCCCCCCCCCCCCCCATCCACAGATCATGTTACAAACAATGTAAATAATGAAAGAAGGTTTCTCAATGGAGGAGGGGGTTGGGTCCCCATTGGACAATCTGCACTATTGTTCTGCCTGAAGACCCAAAGCAGTAACCAATGCAGCTCTATGACGCAAAAAGACGCCACCCGCTCACACCTATAGCTGGCTATCGCAGTAAGAAACTTGGAAGGCTAACAACAGATACAAACCAATGCAGCTCTAGCAGTTCAGAGACAGGAAGAGGATGGGGCATCCCTGGACAGATGATTTCTCCAGGATCCTAAAGTTTAGTGACAGGCAGAAAATGGGACATCCTTGCTCAGACGAATTCTCTAGGATCCAGAAGTTCATAGTCAGGAAGAGGATGGGGCATTCTTGAAGTGAAGAGGACGGGGCATCACTGCTCAGACGAATTCTCTAGGATCCAGAAGTTCATAGTCAGGAAGAGGATAGGGCATCCCTGCACAGATTTGTCCAGGATCCAGAAGTTCATAGTCAGGAAGAGCTTGGAGCATCCCTGCAGTGAATATTTCTCCAGGATCCAGATGTTCAGAGTTAATGGGGTATCCTTGCACAGAGGATTTCTCCAGGAATGCAGAGCGTTACCTCTTCCTGACTTTTAACTTCTGGGTCCTTGAAAAATCTTCACTGCAAGGATGCCCAGTCCTCTACCTGACTCTGAATTTCTGAATCCTGGAGAAATCATTTTTGCAGGGATCCCTTGTCCTCTTCCTGATTCTGAACTTCTGGATCATGGAGAAATCTTCTGTGCAATGATGCCCTGTTTTCCTTATTGTGAAATTCTGGATCCTGGAGAAATCTGTACAAGAATGCCCTGTTGTCTTCCTGATTCTGAACCTCTGGATGCTGGAGAATTCTTCTGTGCAATGATGCCTTGGTGTCTTCCTGATTCAGAATTTCTGGATCCTGGAGAAGTCTTCTGTGCAGGGATGCCCTGTTGTCTTCCTGATTCTGAACTTCTGGATCCTGCAGAAATCTTCTGTTTAAGGATGCCCTGTTGTCTTCCTAATTCTGAAAGTCTAGATTCTGGAGAAATCATCGTACAAGGATGACCTGTCGTCTTCCTGATTCTGAACTTCTGGATCCTGGAGAAATCGCCGTGAAATGATGCCTTGGTGTCTTCCTGATTCTGGATTTCTGGATCCTGGAGAAATCATCGTGAAATGATGCCTTGGTGTCTTCCTGATTCTGGACTTCTGGATCCTGGAGAAATCTTCTGTGCGAGGATGCCCTGTCATCTTCCTGATTCTGAACTTCTGGATTCTGGAGAAATCTACTGTGCAAGGGTGCCCTGTTTTCCTTATTCTGAACTTCTGGACCCTGGAGAAATCTTCTGTGCGAGGATGCCCTGTCGTCTTCCTGATTCTTGAGAACTCTACTGTGCAAGGATGCCCTGTTTTCCTTATTTTGAACTTCTGGATCCTGGAGAAATCTTCTGTGCGAGGATGCCCTGTTGTCTTCTGGATTCTGGAGAAATCTACTGTGCAAGGGTGCCCTGTTTTCCTTATTCTGAACTTCTGAATCCTGGAGAAATCTTCTGTGCGAGGATGCCCTGTCGTCTTCCTGATTCTGGAGAACTCTACTGTGCAAGGATGCCCTGTTTTCCTTATTTTGAACTTCTGGATCCTGGAGAAATCGCTGTGCAATGATGCCCTGGTGTCTTCCTGATTCAGAACTTCTGGATCCTGGAGAAATCTTCTGTGCAATGATGCCCTGTCATCTTCCTAATTCTGTACTTTTGGATCCTGGAGAAATCTTCCTTGCAATGATGCCTTGGTGTCTTCCTGATTCTGAACTTCTGGATCCTGCAGAAATCTTCTGTTTAAGGATGCCCTGTTGTCTTCCTAATTCTGAAAGTCTAGATTCTGGAGAAATCATCGTACAAGGATGACCTGTCGTCTTCCTGATTCTGAACTTCTGGATCCTGGAGAAATCGCCGTGAAATGATGCCCTGGTGTCTTCCTGATTCTGGATTTCTGGATCCCGGAGAAATCATCGTGAAATGATGCCCTGTCGTCTTCCTAATTCTGTACTTTTGGATCCTGGAGAAATCTTCCTTGCAATGATGCCTTGGTGTCTTCCTGATTCCGAACTTCTGGATCCTGGAGAAGTCTTCTGTGCAAGGATGCCCTGTTTTCCTTATTCTGAACTTCCGGACCCTAGAGAAATCTTCTGTACAAGGATGCCCTGGTGTCTTCCTGAGATTTCTTCAGGATCAAGCGGCCCGCACAACAGGTGATGAGATTAAAGCTGTAGAGGCTTTTTTTTATTTTTTTTTATTTCTAAACTTCAGCTTTAATGATTGCACAGATTTTGACCTCCAGGATAAACTGGCATTTCATGGAGAAGAGCCGGATGGAGGGGGAGGGGCTGTGATCACCTCTACCCTGCAAAGTCAAAGATACTATTTTATGCAGATTTTTGTCTCCAGCGGACTTGTGTTGCAGCATCTGGAGGGTGATAAACACGTAAATGAGTGCGATAAATCCTACTTCTCAAAATCTCACCTAATGGGGAGGCGGGGTCCGCCATCTACCAAACGCGGCCGGCACGGGAGGATTATTGATCCATCTCACGGGGAGCTGCGTCTGTACGGATGTGTCACTAATTGTATCCTGCTTTCGTTTTGGATGGTGTGGGGAAGAATTAGAAGCCGCGTCATGTTGATATCGCCGTTGGTTGAATTTACCCCCCACTTCTGGGCTCCAAGAGGCCGAATCAAATTTGGGTACGTGCTTGGCATGGCATTAAAATAAATCCATTTAAAGCAGGACTCTGGGCAGATATAAAATACAGATTAATGCAGCCCTGTCATCATTATTACATATACTTGTATTTGTTAAAGTGAAACCACAAGGGGGGGGGGGGGGCAATTAAATATAGAGCCTTACCCAGAAAAAATTGAGCGAGGAAGCTGTAAATTGCAGGGTGTACTGGCCAATTGGTCTACATTCAATGGTGCAAAAAAATCAACTACCTGTGATTTTTAACTTATCTTTCTCAGAAAAACAGATTTGCTAAATATCAGAGTCATCAGCACCAGATCCCTTGTTTAAACATTATATAACAAGAACCAAGAAATGGGGTTTTAGAGGTGCTAAAACACAACAATACAAAAGAAAATATAAAAAATAGCAACATTTTATTTATAAACATCTAAAAATCAACATATTGTTGTCAGAAATAACTGATTGGATCTCTACATGTTTCGCCAAACGATGGCTTTCTCAGGAGAACTTTTGTCAGGCTATGGTCACTGTATGTTAAGTATTTAGCAATTAAAATCCAGCAGATATATGGCTCCAAATTCACAGGGATGGACAAAAATTGATATTGGTGATTTCGGTGTTCACTGTGTACAACTGTTATGTGATTTGCTGTGATTGGTCACAGCAATCACATGATACCAGCAGCAGCCCAGTACACTAATCTGCCGGCAACTGTGCAGCGCAGCCGCGAACGTCATATGGAATCCACCCAGAAAAGCAAATGTCCAGCTGTCTTTTGTCTATAGGTCGGGCAGGAAGCAGTTAACGTGAATGTCTGCAACCTGCAGGTTACTCTTCAGAGAGTAAAAGCGTGAATGCGGCCTTAGTCTGGGGTTCACAGCTTTGCGGCTGGGAGACGTGTGCAAAATCGCGCACCTTCCTGACCCACAGAGAAACGCGCTGTAGAAGACGTGGGGGTGCCGTTAATTCTTATTGGCACCCCAAGGATTCGCCCCCTCTCCCGCATCGTGTCTTCGCATGCACCAAACTGCGTGGTACCACAGCGCCATGCAGTTAGGTGCAACTTTATTTAAAAAAAAAAAAGGGTTGAGGATTTCTATTTCTGCATTTCATGGGTAGAGCAGCCCGTTCAAATGAAAAGACTGCTGGACCCGTAACGTGATACGTTAACCAGGGTATGATTACAGATCTACATTTGTGTCTTTTATATCTACCAGGAGTTCAGTGTTAAACCCTTCCCGCCACCCCCCTTTTACTAGATCTAAATGCCGGTAGGCAGAGGTGGATCTAAATGCCAAGAGGCAGTGGCGGATCTAAACGCCTGGAGGCAGAGGCGGATCTAAACGCCTGGAGGCAGAGGCGGATCTAAACGCCGGGAGGCAGAGGCGGATCTAAACGCCGGGAGGCAGAGGCGGATCTAAACGCCGGGAGGCAGAGGCGGATCTAAACGCCGGGAGGCAGAGGCGGATCTAAACGCTGGGAGGCAGAGGCGGATCTAAACGCCGGGAGGCAGAGGCGGATCTAAACGCCGGGAGGCAGAGGCGGATCTAAACGCCGGGAGGCAGAGGCGGATCTAAACGCCGGGAGGCAGAGGCGGATCTAAACGCCGGGAGGCAGAGGTGGATCTAAACGCCGGGAGGCAATGGTGGATCTAAACATGGGAAGGCAGAGGCGGATCTGAAAAGCTGAGAGTCAGAGGCGGATCTAAACATGGGGAGGCAGAGGCGGATCTGAAAAGCTGAGAGTCAGAGGCGGATCTAAACATGGGGAGGCAGAGGCAGATCTAAACATGGGGAGGCAGAGGCGGATCTGAAAAGCTGAGAGTCAGAGGCGGATCTGAAATGCCGGGGAGGCAGAGGCGGATCTGAAATGCCGGGAGGCAGAGGCGGATCTGAAATGCCGGGAGGCAGAGGCGGATCTGAAATGCCGGGAGGCAGAGGCGGATCTGAAATGCCGGGAGGCAGAGGCGGATCTGAAATGCCGGGAGGCAGAGGCGGATCTGAAATGCTGGGAGGCAGAGGCGGATCTGAAATGCCGGGAGGCAGAGGCGGATCTGAAATGCCGGGAGGCAGAGGCGGATCTAAACGCCGGGAGGCAGAGGCGGATCTGAAATGCCGGGAGGCAGAGGCGGATCTGAAATGCCGGGAGGCAGAGGCGGATCTAACTACCGGGAGGAAAAGGTGTATCTGACCGCAGGGAGGCAGAGGTGGATCTGACCGCTGGGAGGCAGAGGTGGGTATTCCGATCATGTGACCGCTGTAATTTGGCTGTCACGGTGGTAACATGACTGGAAAGCTCCTGATCGCAAGTATGCATTGTTACATGTTAGTTGCTGCGCTGGGAGCATGCAGTGAGCACGCTCTCAGCACAGTAACTTGTTTGCAGATAAACGCATATGCACGGGCGCTCGGCATAAAAGCCCACCCACTGAGAGGCCGCCAATATGCTCCATGTCAGCGGGAAGAGGTTAAACTAACACATAGATCTTCCATATATCTCTCTGCAAAAAGGTGTATGCAGCGGCGTCTGCTCACGCCGCTCTGGCCCCCATGGTGGTGAATATTGCTAAAACCCCCGGGAGTCCGGCTTCGCTCTCCAGCACTCAAAGTTCACATTAGTATATAACTTTTATTGTATTAAAGTGGTTTTGTACTGATATCAGACCTGAATGATTTCTTTGTACTTTACTGCGAACCTAAAAGAACAAAATGATTATAACTTTCATTCACGTTGTGGACGGCCACGCCTTGCACTTTCCTTGACGCTACTAAATTGTATGCTTTTGGGTCAGAGAGCACTCTTTGTAAACAGGAAAAATCCAGGATGAGTCGGTGAAAATGTAGACTCGTGCGTTTTTTTTACTCATTTGTATGAAATCGGACATTTGTTAGCTTGGCATGACATTATAATTCTCTAAAATTTGGTTTCTGCGTTCTGAATTATTTCCTGACCTCTTGATATTTTTTTTAATATCTCTTTTCTTTGTTATTCAACTCGTCTGCATCCACATCCACAGTCTCGTCTCAGCTTCCATTTGCAGAATAAGTGTAGATGGTAGTTAGAGGATGTACCAGTTCTCCAACACTTAGAGGACCTGTACTGCGGAGGCTGTACCCGAAAAGGCCGTCAGAGGACAACAAACTATTCACAGTATTGCCTGTAGGCTCAACGCTGCTGATCTTTTCCATATTATTGCGGTTGCATGCCTTGTTCTCTACTGTCACTTTGTGGAGGTAGCCATCTTGGTAGAGGTGGGGCTTTGCTTCCTCAGGTGCTAGTCCTCCAACCCTTAAAGAGGACCTGCATTATGGAGGCTGCCCCCGAAAAGGCAATCAGAGGACAGAGGACTATTCACAGGATTTACCTGTAGGCTCTCTGCAGCTGATCTTTTCCCCATTACTAGTTCGCTACTGTCTCTTTGTGGAGGTGGCCCATGTTGGTCGAGGTGGGACTAGTTCTCCAACTCGTAAAGAGGACCAGCACTGTGGGGGCTGTGCCTGAAAAAGCCATCAGAGGACAAAATACTATTCACAGGATTGCCTGTAGGTTCTCCGCTGCTGATCTTTTCCATATTATTGCGTTTCCATGCCTTGTTCTCTACTGTCCCTTTGTGGAGGTAGCCATATTGGTAGAGGTGGGGCTTTGCTTCCTCATGTGCTAGTTATCCAACCCTTAAAGAGGACCTGTATCGTGGAGACTGTCCCCGAAAAGGCCATCAGAACAGAGGACTATCAACAGCATTGCCTTTAGGCTCTCTGCAGCTGATCTTTTTGCCATTACTGGGTTATAATGCCTTGTTCTGTACTGATTCTTTGTGGAGGCAACCATCTTGGTAGAAGTGGGACTTTGCTTCCTCATGTTCTAGTTCTCCAACTCTTAAAGAGGAGCAGCACTGTGGAGGCTGTGCCCCAAAATGCCATCAGAGGACAAAGGACTGTTCACAGGATATGCCTGTAGGCTCTCCACAGCTGATCTTTGCCCCATCACTGACCTGTTGCTCTTAGTAGAGGCAGAGCTTCCTTGTGTCAGAGCTACACCCCTGATGGCTGGTGGGTTAATGATACAGGTAGCAAAATGGATGATGCATAAGCAGGGAGAGCCTTGCACTGCAGGTCCTCCAGGTACAACTTCCTCTCCAGCAAAGAGAACAGTGAGCAGCACCATAGTGACACCACCAAATCTCACTCTGAATCTGTGAGACTAGCAGTCAGAGGCAGCAGTGTTTTTGATAATCTCACACTGGAGATGTAGAGCTATGTGAGGATACAGAAAGGGAGTGAAAATGCACTGCTATTTTTTGGAGGACTGCAAAAGCTTTGTTTGACATTTCACATTCTCTAGAATCAGGTTTACTGATTAAGGGTACAGAAACATTTATGTAGCATTGAAGGTCCCAAAGAGCACATTTTCCTCCACCATCCATAAATGGAAGAAGTTTGGAACCACTAGGACTCTTCCTAGAGGGGGCTGCCCGGCCAAACTTGAGCGATCAGGTGAGAAGGGCCTAAGTCAGGGTGGTGATCAAGAACCCGATGGTCTCTCTGACAGAGCTCCAGCTTTTCTCTGTGGAGAGAGGAGAACCTTTCAGAAGAACAACCATCTCTACAGAACTCTACCAATCAGGCCTGTATGGTAGAGTGGCCAGACAGAAGCCACTCATCAGTAAAAGGCGCATGACAGCCCGCCTGGAGTTTGTCAAAAGGCACCTGAAGGACTCGCAGACCATGAGAAACAAAATTTTCTGGTCTGATGAAACAAAGATTGAACTCTTTTGCCTAAATGGCAAGCATCATGTCTGGAGGAAACCAGGCACTGCTCATTACCTGGCCAATACCATCCCTACAGTGAAGAATGGTGGTGGCAGCATCATGCTGTGGGGATGCTTTTCAGCGACAGGAACTGGGAGACTAGTCAGGATTGAGGCAAATAGGAATTCAGCAATGTGCAGAGACATCCTTGATGAAAACCTGCTCCAAAGTGCTCTGGACCTCAGACTGGGGCGAAGGTTCATCTTCCAACAGGACAACGACCCTAACCACACAGCCAAGATAACAAAGGAGTGGCTACGGGACAACTCTGTGAATGTCCTTGAGGGGCCCAACCAGAGCCCAGACTTGATCCCGATTGAACATCTCTGGAGAGATCTGAAAATGGCTGTGCACCAACATCACCATCCAACCTGATGGAGCTTGAGAGGTCCTGCAAAGAAGAATGGGAGAAACTGCCCAAAAATAGGTGTGCCGAGCTTGTAGCATCATACTCAACAAGACTTGAGGTTGTGATTGGTGTCAACGTTGCTTCACCAAAGTATTGAGCAAAGGCTGTGATACTTATGTACATGGGATTTTTTTTAATAAATATGCAAAGATTTCAAACAAACTTTTTCACGTTGTCATTATGGGGTATTGTTTGTAGAATTTTGAGCAAAATAATAAATTGAATCCATTTTTGGAATAAGGCTGTAACATAACAAAATGTGGAAAAAGTGAATACTTTTCTCGGTATAGGTCTCTTGAAAGGGACCAATCAGAACAGACATACAGTATGGGAGCCGCCATTGCCAACTCTCAGTATAGGTCTCTTGAAAGGGACCAATCAGAACAGACATACAGTATAGGAGCCGCCATTGTCAACTCTCAGTATAGGTCTCTTGAAAGGGACCAATCAGAACAGGCATACAGTATGGGAGCCGCCATTGTCAACTCTCAGTATAGGTCTCTTGAAAGGGACCAATCGGAACAGACATACAGTATGGGAGCCGCCATTGCCAACTCTCAGTATAGGTCTCTTGAAAGGGACCAATCAGAACAGGCATACAGTATGGGAGCCGCCATTGTCAACTCTCAGTATAGGTCTCTTAAAAGGGACCAATCGGAACAGGCATACAGTATGGGAGCCGCTATTGTCAACTCTCAGTATAGGTCTCTTGAAAGGGACCAATCAGAACAGACATACAGTATGGGAGCCGCCATTGTCAACTCTCAGTATAGGTCTCTTGAAAGGGACCAATCAGAACAGGCATACAGTATGGGAGCCGCCATTGTCAACTCTCAGTATAGGTCTCTTGAAAGGGACCAATCGGAACAGGCATACAGTATGGGAGCCGCCATTGTCAACTCTCAGTATAGGTCTCTTAAAAGGGACCAATCGGAACAGACATACAGTATGGGAGCCGCCATTGTCAACTCTCAGTATAGGTCTCTTGAAAGGGACCAATCGGAACAGGCATACAGTATGGGAGCCGCCATTGCCAACTCTCAGTATAGGTCTCTTGAAAGGGACCAATCGGAACAGGCATACAGTATGGGAGCCGCCATTGCCAACTCTCAGTATAGGTCTCTTGAAAGGGACCAATCGGAACAGGCATACAGTATGGGAGCCGCCATTGCCAACTCTCAGTATAGGTCTCTTGAAAGGGACCAATCAGAACAGACATACAGTATGGGAGCCGCCATTGCCAACTCTCAGTATAGGTCTCTTGAAAGGGACCAATCAGAACAGACATACAGTATGGGAGCCGCCATTGCCAACTCTCAGTATAGGTCTCTTGAAAGGGACCAATCAGAACAGACATACAGTATGGGAGCCGCCATTGTCAACTCTCAGTATAGGTCTCTTGAAAGGGACCAATCAGAACAGGCATACAGTATGGGAGCCGCCATTGTCAACTCTCAGTATAGGTCTCTTGAAAGGGACCAATCGGAACAGGCATACAGTATGGGAGCCGCCATTGTCAACTCTCAGTATAGGTCTCTTAAAAGGGACCAATCGGAACAGACATACAGTATGGGAGCCGCCATTGTCAACTCTCAGTATAGGTCTCTTGAAAGGGACCAATCGGAACAGGCATACAGTATGGGAGCCGCCATTGCCAACTCTCAGTATAGGTCTCTTGAAAGGGACCAATCAGAACAGACATACAGTATGGGAGCCGCCATTGCCAACTCTCAGTATAGGTCTCTTGAAAGGGACCAATCAGAACAGACATACAGTATGGGAGCCGCCATTGCCAACTCTCAGTATAGGTCTCTTGAAAGGGACCAATCAGAACAGACATACAGTATGGGAGCCGCCATTGCCAACTCTCAGTATAGGTCTCTTGAAAGGGACCAATCAGAACAGACATACAGTATGGGAGCCGCCATTGCCAACTCTCAGTATAGGTCTCTTGAAAGGGACCAATCAGAACAGACATACAGTATGGGAGCCGCCATTGCCAACTCTCAGTATAGGTCTCTTGAAAGGGACCAATCGGAACAGGCATACAGTATGGGAGCCGCCATTGCCAACTCTCAGTATAGGTCTCTTGAAAGGGACCAATCAGAACAGACATACAGTATGGGAGCCGCCATTGCCAACTCTCAGTATAGGTCTCTTGAAAGGGACCAATCAGAACAGACATACAGTATGGGAGCCGCCATTGCCAACTCTCAGTATAGGTCTCTTGAAAGGGACCAATCGGAACAGGCATACAGTATGGGAGCCGCCATTGTCAACTCTCAGTATAGGTCTCTTGAAAGGGACCAATCAGAACAGACATACAGTATGGGAGCCGCCATTGTCAACTCTCAGTATAGGTCTCTTGAAAGGGACCAATCGGAACAGGCATACAGTATGGGAGCCGCCATTGTCAACTCTCAGTATAGGTCTCTTGAAAGGGACCAATCGGAACAGGCATACAGTATGGGAGCCGCCATTGTCAACTCTCAGTATAGGTCTCTTGAAAGGGACCAATCGGAACAGGCATACAGTATGGGAGCCGCCATTGCCAACTCTCAGTATAGGTCTCTTGAAAGGGACCAATCGGAACAGGCATACAGTATGGGAGCCGCCATTGCCAACTCTCAGTATAGGTCTCTTGAAAGGGACCAATCGGAACAGGCATACAGTATGGGAGCCGCCATTGTCAACTCTCAGTATAGGTCTCTTGAAAGGGACCAATCAGAACAGACATACAGTATGGGAGCCGCCATTGTCAACTCTCAGTATAGGTCTCTTGAAAGGGACCAATCGGAACAGGCATACAGTATGGGAGCTGCCATTGTCAACTCTCAGTATAGGTCTCTTGAAAGGGACCAATCGGAACAGGCATACAGTATGGGAGCCGCCATTGTCAACTCTCAGTATAGGTCTCTTGAAAGGGACCAATCGGAACAGGCATACAGTATGGGAGCCGCCATTGCCAACTCTCAGTATAGGTCTCTTGAAAGGGACCAATCAGAACAGACATATGGAAGCCTCCATGGCCAACTAGCATTCATCTGAAGATTACAGTCATGGATCTTCAAAAACAATTTAGCAATGGCAGCTCTCATGTATATCCTGATTGGTTTCTGTAAATGTTTTATTTAAGACATTCTTCTGTTTTTCTTTCTCCACTACATCCTTAAATTCCAACTCCAGCACCGAGTCTTGCTTTAAAGAAATTTTTTGTTGATCCTGGAAAGGTCCCCAATTTCAAACAATTACCTTCAATATAAAATATAAATCATTGTTCCGTGTTGTTATCACAATGTATTTATATCATCTGTCATTTGTAGAAAATGTAAAAGAAGAATGTCTCTCAATTATGTAAATAACCCATAATTGGATTGCAGTGTGTTGTGTGTTCTTTGTGTTAGTATCCTAATAACTTGTTGCTTTAGTAGCTACATTGTTTGGAAGAGTTGGTGCCTATCTACGAAAACGATGAAGCTACCTTCATCATTTCCTACTTTTAGTTACCCACCCCCCGCTAGGTCTTAGCTCGCCATGCTGTATTCAAGTATAACTACGTTTTTTTCTTTTTCGTTTTGGATAGAGTAGAGAGGGATTAGAACCCCTGTCAGTTTGTATTGTTGTCTGTCTGAGATTCGCCCTCTCTATTTGTCCTGTTTACCATTATTATTGAAAGAGAAAGTAAAAGAAAATCACAAACTTTGGGTTGTCCCCAGAAAAGTAATGGAGGGGAAATCTTCCAATGGGGACTCTAGTTCTGGTGACCTGGAGGTCCCCAAGGAATTCTCGTAATTTGCAGAGATTTCCTCTCACTTCTCGTTTGGCTTTGGGGACAGAAAGTGAAGGGAAATATCTGCAATGGGACACAGATGGAGAAGAAAAAAATAATCTGAGGTTATAACCCTCCCTTACTCTATTCAAGATGGAAAAAAAAAAGTTTTGCCTATAGTTTGTTGCTATGGTTTGGTAATTTAGTTGGGTTTAACTCTTCCTTATCTTATCAACCTTAGCACACCAGGCCAGTTTGCAGCTTATCCTCTGAGCAGTGGTGTAACTAAAACCTTCAAGGCCCCGATGCAAGAAACCATGTAGGGCCCCCCTGAACCCCAGCCAGGGCCCTTCCCTCCGAGTCCGGTGGTGGAACTCCAGGGCGTGGTCACAGGTATGACCTTTGTGAGCCCTGTAGTTCCACCACTGGTATCAGTAGTTTTTTTTTTTTTTATTTTTTTTTTTTTTAGGTGCCCCATTGGGGGACTGTCCCTAGGCAGGATGGGGTCCCCCGTCTCCAGAAGAGATGAGGTCCTTTTCTCCAGGGCAGATGAAGTTACTGCCCCCAGGTGAGAAGGGGTCCCTGTCCCCACGTGAGAAGGGGTCCCTGTCCCCAGGGGGAGATGGAGGGGGTATGTAATGGTGTGTGGGGGATGGGGTCCTCTCACTCACCATGACCACGCTGCAGGCCGCGTATTCATCCATGTTGGCCTGGGCTCCATCCAGTGTGCTGGACGGGCGATCAGCATATCTCCCAGAAAGACCTTTCATCATCTGTGTATGATGGGGGAGGTGGGGGGCTGGCAGACAAGCCTGCAGTGTCCTCCAGGGGGCTCTCATAGGGCTGCACTGCATCTGTGTGCTTACAGTTTGTTTACCCGGGAGAAGTATGCAGCGCAGTGTGGGCCGGACTCAGGGGGGGGGGGGCGGGACTCTGGCTGGGGAGAACAGACATCGGACTGAGCGGCAATGCATGGAGCGGAGCAGGAGAGGGGTACTCTGAGGAGCCGGCCGAGGACACAGGTCATGCAGGGAATGCACAACTAAATAGCAGCCAGTGCGATAGTTGAGCATGGATCTCTGCTAGTCACCCTCCACCTCCACCACCCGTGTGCATGGTGCACTGGTACCCCTAGCTGCCTATGCTTCTGCCGGCCATATGTAGAGGGGGCTGCATGGGCCCCCTGCATCACAGGGCCCAGTTGCGGTCACGACTGCTGCACCCCCTATAGTTACGCCCCTGCCTCTGAGGCTTTCAGGGTCCTATTTACTATGGAGGCGATGCTGCCCACCCACCCCTGTCAGCCCTTCTCCTCGTTCCTCTAGCGTTCTCTGGGGGAAGAGTCCTGCCTTCATATTCTGACTCCCAAATTATCGAGCAATAGTTTGTGTCAGTCCTTCCGGCGATCAATCTGTGTTATATCCTTGAGGAGTGACCGATTTTTTTTTTTTTTTTCTTCTGTTCCAAGAAACTCTCATCGCTTTCCTCCAACACCAGTAAAAGCATTGATTTTCTAGACTTGTGCCTCTCTAATAGTCCAACTCTGGCTGCCATATGTCACAAGTGGGAAGACCACAGCGCTCAAGATACAAATCTCTGTTGACAGTGTGATATTTCTGCTCTTCACTATCTTGTCTAGGTTTTCCAAAGCTTTCCAGCTAAGTGGGAAGCATCATTAAAATTCTTGGCTACAGTCAACGTCTATGGAGAGCTTGAAACCTAGGAAAATCCATGTCTGTCACTGACAACGAGTTTTTACCCCCCGTCTATGTGCAAACAGAGTTGGCTGTGCCTTCATTTTTTTTCCCCTCCTGGCCTAGTGCCACCCTTGCAGAAGCTTACCAATTATTGCCTACTCATTTCTGAATATCAGTGCCAAGCTAATTAGTCTTCCTTGCTAGTCATTGTAGTATTGTTCCCATTTTTTTTTCTCAAAGATTTCGTTCTAAATTCTTCTTCTTAGCCCCAAGGCTGTGTACAGCAACCAACTAAACATCTAGCTGAGCCTCCTTTGAATACTCATTTGCTCAGGTCCTCTTTCATTTTATTCTTTGGGCACTTCATATTCTCAACTAGGCAGTCCTTTTGCTTGGACAGCTTCTCCAATGGTTGGTTCCCTTCAAATTAGTACACTCATCTCATTTATTATTTTTGCCTGCCTGCCACGGGCCTTCTGCCTTACTGTAGTCAGCTTTCACTCATCAAGTAACATGAATGCCTGTCGTACTGGATGGAGGTTGCAGGGAATAGGAGTTGGGTCTTCAAGCATATGCAGAAGGAGAGGGTGTGGGGCTCCTATCTGGGTTTATGCTCACTCCAGCCACCTAATGAAATAATCCAAGATCCTATTTTTTTATAATGGTATGATAATTCTATGTAGCCATTTGTTATAACCCCCCCCCCCCCTTTATATATCATTACAAAAGTGGTAAAACTCTCAAATTTGGAGCATTGTGCATGGTAGATGCCAGTAAAGTCCCAAAAATCGATGGTGTCTGTTCGGTTTACAATACAGATGGGGCATGTGAGTGGTGTATAAGTAACATTAGATGAGCAGGATGATATTATCCTAGAACAGGGATCTCTAAACTACGGCCCTCCAGCTGTTGCGGAACTACACGTCCCATGAGGCATTGTAAAACTCGGTCCAGTGGCGGCTGGTGGGTTCTTCTTTTGGGGGGGGGGGCAGTGGCGCAAACAAAGAACATCCCATCCCGGCGGTGTGGCATGGCACTGAAACACCCCCCTCCCCCTGGCGGTCCGGCACTTACCCGTAGGGCTGTGGTGTTCTCTCTCATCTTCTCCTGGAGTGCAGGCAGCGGCCTCGGCGGCTTCGGTGTCCGCTCTTCCAGTGGCTTCCTCCACCGTCTGTCTCCTCTTCTGCCAAAGCGCTAGGCATCCAATAGGATCACCTGACATTTTGGCCAATCAGGAAACGGGTCTCGCAGACGACCTGCCTCCTGATTGGCGGGGAGGAACTTTAGTGTGAAAATAGCAAAAAATTTATTTGCTATGGTCACACAACTGGGTGGCCCCGGAGAGCAATGCTCTGCGCTCTGAGGCCACCCTTTTTTGAAGCCTATTAGAGCCTCTAGCCTGCATTGAAATCCATGGTCCAGCCCACTGATATGTAGATCAGGGGGCCGGATGCATAGATAGTAGAGGTGGCACCCATGCGCCCTCTATCGACGGGCCGCCACTGACTCTGACATTCACAGACATGACTAGGCATGAAGGGAATTGTAGTTCCTGAACAACTGGAGGGCCATAGTTTGGAGACCCCTGTCCTAGAGGGTTGCTGTAGTCTCTCCTCTGCTCCCCACTCCCCCTACATTAGCACCTCGGAGGCTGAGATGTCATTGGTGTTAGCTCTCATCCTGGCCAAGGCCCGTTGTCTTAGCCCCTGTACACACGGTCGGACATTCTGCCAACCAAATCCGTCGGATTTTGCCCGTCGGATCTTGTCCGAAACTGTTGCATACACAGGGTCGGACTACGTTGTCGAAAAATCCGATCATTCAGAACGTGATGACGTAATTTAGTTACGATGGGACTAGTAGCCAATAGCTTTGATGTAGGAATTTGTTCTGAGCATACGTGGCACTTGGTCCGATCAAAATTCTCTACACATGATCAGAGTATGTCCAATCAAACCAGTTGGTCGGAAAATATTTCCAACATGTTGGAAAATTGGGTCCGACGGAGATTCGGACGGAATCAGTCCGATGCATACCACACACAGTCGGATTATCCGACGACACGGTCCAATAAGACGCATTGCGACGGATTCTCCGACCGTGTGTACAAGGCTTTAGGTTTGTATACTCAAGGCAATGCTTCTGCTTAAACAGCTTATCCAATGGCTCCTTTCCAATTAGTACACTTGACTCTTCTACTATTTTGCTTGGTTCCTTGCCACAGGCCTTCTCCCTTACTTTAGTCAGCTGTTAGTCATTAAATAACATGAATGTCTGTTGTACTGAACAACAGTTGTAGGGAATCACTCACCTCCTATAGCATTATAGAAGTTTTAAAACCTGAAGTATTGTGAATTGTTGATGAGCAGGATAATATTATCTTATAGGCTTGTGCAATTCGTTTTGTAACGAATCGAAATTCGGCCGAATTTTGCATCTTTCGGACATTCGGATGCATCCGAATAAAAAAATAACAAATTACAACGAATACGAAAGAAATATAATGAATGAATTTGAATGAATTCGACATGATTCGAAATTATTTCAACCGCATTCAAAATTATTAGTTGTAGAGCTAGTATTATTGTGTTTGCATACCAAATTTGGGGTTTCTAGCTATAAGTGACCCCGAGATATGTGGCCCCAAAATCGGGTCGCACAATGTTTTTAGTTATTAGAGCAGAGAATGACATTTTGCGACCCGATTTTGGGGCCACATATCTCGGGGTCACTTATAGCTAGAAACCCCAAATTTGGTATGCAAACACAATGGTGCTAGCACTACAACATATCCAAATTTGAACTGTCTAGCACCAAGTAACCCCGAGATACATGGCCCTAAATTCGGGTCACAAAATATTTTCGAATGCGGTTGAAATAATGTTGAATCATGTTGAAATAATTTCGAATGCATTCGAAAAATTTTTAACTGCATTCGAAATGATTTCAACATGATTCAACATTATTTCAACCGCATTCGAAAATATTTTGTGACCCGACTTTAGGGCCATGTATCTCGGGGTCACTTGGTGCTAGACACTTCAAATTTGGATATGTTGTAGAGCTAGAAAAATATTTTCGAATGTGGTTGAAATAATGTCGAATCATGTTGAAATCATTTCGAATCCGGTAGAAATATTTTCGAATTTCGTTGAAATATTTTCGAATGTGGCCGATTTTTCGAATTCGGTAGAAAACTAAACGAAATCCGAAAACGAATTTAAGGAAGTTAACGAATATAACTAAACGAAATTAATGAATTAACTAATTAAAACGAAACGAAACTAAACAAATTTTTTCCTTTTGCACATGTCTATTATCTTACAAGGTTTCTCTAGTCTCTTCTCTGCTCCCCATCCCTCCTATGCATTAACACCTCAGAGGCTGATACATCATTTTATGAGTTCTCATCCTCTCCAGGTCCCAGTGTCTCAGGCTTGTATACTCAAGGCAATTGATCTGCTTGGGCAGTTTCTCCAATGGCTCATTTCCAATTGATACACCCACCCCCTGCTGCTTGGCTTGGTTCCTTGCCATAGGTCTTCTGCCTTACTTTAGTCGTCAGCACTGAATGTCTGCCAGACGGAACGATGGTTGTAGGGAATGGGAGTTGGAACCTCAAGCATATGCAGAAGGCAAGGTGTGGGGCTCTTGTGTGGGTCTACATTCAGTCCGGTTACTAATGAAATATTCCAGGGTAAGCCATCTAAAGCCATCTAGCCAGCTTATCTACCCATCATGGGTATGCCATCTAAAGCCATCTAGCCAGCTTATCTACCCATCATGGGTATGCCATCTAAAGCCATCTAGCCAGCTTATCTACCCATCATGGGTATGCCATCTAAAGCCATCTAGCCAGCTTATCTACCCATCATGGGTATGCCATCTAAAGCCATCTAGCCAGCTTATCTACCCATCATGGGTATGCCATCTAAAGCCATCTAGCCAGCTTATCTACCCATCATGGGTATGCCATCTAAGTGCAGCACAAAAGATACCATTTAATTAACTGTATTTTTTAAGCTGCACTTAGATGGCACTTTTTTTCTCTTCCCTTCTTATCCTGATTCATTAGATTTGGCTTACTCTTCGAAAAAGGGCTGGCACTAGTAAGTGCTTCACCCTAGGAATTCATAAGAGACTACATACAACAGATGGCATTTGGATTTTAAGAATTTTTTTCCGTTTTTTGGGCCCATGGTTTTTTATGTTTTTTTCTGCATTGAAAATAATCGTTGGATCCTCAAGCATATGCAGATAGCAAGGTGCGGGGCTCTTGTGTGGGTCTACTCTAAGTCCAGTCTTGTTGAAACAATCTTTGATCATATGCTGTATTATAATAGAACGATAATTCTAAGTAGTATTTTGATATATTCCTTCACCTCGTATAGCATCATAATAAGTAGTAAAACCCTCAATCCATATACTTTAGCATCTCAGAGGTCGATATGTCATTGGTGCCAGTCTTCATTCTCACCGAGGCCAGATGTCTTGGACTCTTCTCCAATGGCTCATTGCCAATTTGTACATTCACTCACTACTGCTTTTGTCTGGTTTCTTGCCAAAAGTCTTCTGCTTTGCTTTAGTCAGTTGTCAATCATTAACTAAGGAGAAAATGAATGTCTGTCATACTGGATGATGATTGCAGGAAATTGGAGTCAGAGCCTCACACATATGCAGGGGGCAAACTGCGGGGCCCTTGTGTGGGTCTACTCTTAGTCTGGTCGCCATTGAAACAATTCTAATCCTATTTTATAATAGAATGATAATTCTAAGCATAATTTTGGTATAATCCCATATCTCATATAGCATCATGGAAGTGTCAAAACCCTAAAATTCCTATACATTAGCACCTTAAAAGCCAATATGTCATTAGCGTCAGTCCTCATCCTCCCCAAAGTGTGAAGTCTTGGACTTGTATACATAAGGAAGTTCTTCTGGTTGGACAGCTTCTCCAATGGCTTGTTTCCAATTTGAATATTTGTCCCACTATTGTTTTTGCCTGCTTCCTTGACATACTAAGCGGTCAATCATTAACTATGGAAAACGTGAATGTCGGGCCTACTAGATGATGGTTGCAGGGAATAAGAGCCTGGATACTCAAACATATGCAGAGGGCAAGGTGTGGGGTCTTGTGCAGGTCTACTTTCAGTCAAGGCACCATTGAAACAATTGTTGATCCTATTTTAAAATAGGATAATTCCTAAAATCTGGAGTATTGTGAACGGTAGGTGAATGAATGAATGAATGACTTGTATAGCGCTACCTATACGAACTGAATCGCCTCAGGGTGCTTTCCTTGGCACCGGTGTCCATTTGCAGGTGAACAGGATAATATTATCCCAGAGAGTTGCTGTAGTCTCTCCTCTGCCCCCCCCCCCACACTATACATTAGCACTTCAGAGGTCGATAATTTATTGGTGTCAGTTCTCATCCTCACCAAAGCCCAATGTCTCGGGCTTGTAAACTCAAGGCAATTCTTCTGCTTTGACATTGGCTCATTTCCAATTCGTACACCCCCCCCCCTCCCCCACACAACACTTTATTTTGCTTGGTTCCTTGCCATAGGTCTTCTGCCTTACTTTAGACAACTGTCAACCAATAACCAGCATGGATGTCTGCTATACTGGATGAAGGATGTTGGAAATAGGACTTGGATCGTCAATCAAATGTAGAGGGAAAGGTGTGGGGTCTTGTGTGGGGGTCTACTTTAAGTCAAGGCACCATTGACACAATCTTTGATCCTATTTTATAATAGAACAATTGCTAAAATCTGGAGTATTGCAAATGGTAGGTAAGGATCTCAGAGTTGGATCTCATCTCAGAGTTGCTGTAGCCTCTTCAATGCCCCCCCCCCCCCATAGCATCTCAGAGGTTGGTAAGTCATTGGTATCAGTTCTTATGCTCACCGAGGCCCGATGTCTCAGGCTTGTAAACTCAAGGTAATTCTTCTGCTTGGAGAGCCTTATACATTAGCACCTCAGAGGCCGACACGTCATTGGTGTCAGTTCTCATCCTTGTCGGGGGCCCGATGTCTCGGCCTTGTATACTAAAGGCAATGCCAGGAGGAAACGCACTCAAAAGCGCCCTTCCCAGAAGTATTCCATGTCTCAGGCTTGTAAAGTCAAGGTAATTCTTCTTCTTGGAGAGCTTCTCCGATGGCTCATGTGTGGGTCTACTCTAAGTCCAGTCCTCATTGAAACAATCCTTGATCCTATTTTATAATGGAATACTTCCTAAAATCTGGAGTATTGTGAATGATAGGTGAGAGTAATATTATCCCAGAAGGTTTTTGGTATTCTCTCTGCTGCTCCCCCACCCGCCCTTTACATTAGCACCTCAGGGGCAGATACGTCATTGGTGTCAGTTCTCATCCTTCCCGAGGCCCGATGTCTCAGCCTTGTATACTAAAGGCATTGCCAGGAGGAAACGCACTCAAAAGCGCCCTTCCCAGAAGTATTCCATGTCTCAGGCTTGTAAAGTCAAGGTAATTCTTCTTCTTGGAGAGCTTCTCCAATGGCTCATGTGTGGGTCTACTCTAAGTCCAGTCCTCATTGAAACAATCCTTGATCCTATTTTATAATGGAATACTTCCTAAAATCTGGAGTATTGTGAATGATAGGTGAGAGTAATATTATCCCAGAAGGTTTTTGGTATTCTCTCTGCTGCTCCTCCACCCACCTTATACATTAGCACCTCAGAGGCCGATACGTCATTGGTGTCAGTTCTCATCCTTGTCGGGGGCCCAATGTCTCGGCCTTGTATACTAAAGGCAGTGCCAGGAGGAAACGCACTCAAAAGCGCCCTTCCCAGAAGTATTCCATTAGTGTATTATGAGAAGGATTTTTACTCCAACAGGAAAGTGCAGATGTCGGTACAAGAGAAGATAAATATTCATTCACAATCTGGGCTGTGTGTTAAACACAAGGAGCTGCAGAAATTGCCATGAATAAATGATGTTTCTGCAAAATCAAGTCTGTTTGCTCGTTAGAATGAGTTCTGTGGATCTGACCTCTAGTTGACACCAGAAAATGAGGCAGTTCCCGCAGGCCTGTGCATAGGCACCTGATGATAGAATGCATTATACATTCCGGAGACACCAAGACTTTCCGAACATCTCCTGCTTGTTGCATTGTATCCAGAAAATGCCTCTATAAACAATGCGCCGATAATGTAACGCATATCATTTACCTGGCAAACATTAAAACTGCGGAGCGCTCTATAAATCCGGGCACTCGCCATCGCTAATACTGCTTTTACACGACAAATGTGACACTGCATCCTCAGTAATGCCAGCAAATGACAATGCAGGAGCATTAGACTTTATTTGCATCTAGAATAAAAATTACCATTTGTGGTAAATCATTCTAAATTTAAGAAAGAACCGTAGTCGCCGGAGGGGGATAATTCCCTCAGTAATGGGTAATGTAATGCTTCTCCGCGAGGTGTGCTGGGAGCCATTGAGGCAGCTAAATATTCCGTTTTTGTTGGGCCTGGAGATAAATTAGCTTGCTTTATACATAGATACATTTTGCCTAATAACCACAATGATTAATTTCTTTGTTTAAAAGAAAATATGTCGATTTTGTTTTCCATTAGGACTGAACTTTTGAAGTGTTTGTAGGATGCAGGGCAGACGGTGGATTAGGTTTGGCAGACAATCACCAAATGAAAAAGTGCCAAACCAAATGATGAGTCCAAAATCATTTTTGGGTTTACATGTTTGGAAAGAATTCCCCCCTTTATTGGGGTTTCAATTTAAATAAGAAAGTTAAATGGACTCAAGATAGAGCTTTCCTGCGTGAATCTATGTAGAGAAGCTAACTGCTGGACTTGTTACTACTTAGAAGCATCTACATGGGCAAGTCTCTTGATTAGAACATCCATTCTCAACCATGATTCCATGGAACCTTAGAGTTCCTTCAGAGGTTGCAAAGGGTTTCTTGAGCTGTGGTTAATGTTGTCCTTCTATCTGATGGTAGCTGCATAGTTCTAGGCCAACACCCCTTGACAAATACAACAGCGTGACATTAATTTTATGTTTTTAGGTGTTTGTTAATTATGGTGGCATTCTAATCACCACTAAAAAGGTTGCATTCTTTCTACTGACCACCAATGTAAGGCACATTCTTCCCAACGGCCACTAATGTAAGGGGAATTCACCTATGTAAGGAACGTTCTTCCCACTGATCACCAATGTAAGGAACATTCTTCTCACTGATCACCAATGTAAGGAACATTCTTCTCACTGATCACCAATGTAAGGAACATTCTTCCCACTGATCACCAATGTAAGGAACATTCTTCTCACTGATCACCAATGTAAGGAACATTCTTCCCACTGATCACCAATGTAAGGAACATTCTTCCCACTGATCACCAATGTAAGGAACATTCTTCTCACTGATCACCAATGTAAGGAACATTCTTCCCACTGATCACCAATGTAAGGAACATTCTTCCCACTGATCACCAATGTAAGGAACATTCTTCTCACTGATCACCAATGTAAGGAACATTCTTCTCACTGATCACCAATGTAAGGAACATTCTTCCCACTGATCACCAATGTAAGGAACATTCTTCCCACTGATCACCAATGTAAGGAACATTCTTCTCACTGATCACCAATGTAAGGAACATTCTTCCCACTGATCACCAATGTAAGGAACATTCTTCTCCCTGATCACCAATGTAAGGAACATTCTTCCCACTGATCACCAATGTAAGGAACATTCTTCCCACTGATCACCAATGTAAGGAACATTCTTCTCACTGATCACCAATGTAAGGAACATTCTTCTCACTGATCACCAATGTAAGGAACATTCTTCTCACTGATCACCAATGTAAGGGACATTCTTCTCACTGATCACCAATATAAGGGACATTCTTCCCACCATTCTTGCCCCTGATCACCAAGGTAAGGGGAAACCTTTCTACTGATAACCAATGTATGGGACATTCTAACCACTGACCAATCATTGTAAGGGGCATTTTTCCCACTGGCCACCCATGTAAGGGACATTCTTTCCACTGACCACCAATGTAAGGGGCTTTCACCAATTTAAGGGACATTCTTCCCACTGACCACCAATGTAAGGAACATTCTTTCCACTAGCCACCAATGTAAAGGACATTCTTCCAGCCAATCGCCAATGTAAGGGTCATTCTTCCTACTGACCACCAAGGTAAGGAGAAATCTTCCTACTGATCACCAATGTATAGGACATTCTAACCACCGACTACCCATTGTAAGGAGCATTCTTCCCACTGGCTTTAGTAGAGGTTCCTCGAGACATGACAGTTATTTTAAGGTTTCCTCTGGGGTAATAAATGTTTTAGAGAGGCTGGATCAGAGTGCTTTCTAGCCCCCGAAACATTTTTGTTTTTTGGGTTTCTTTGTAAATGTAAACCAAAAAATGTTGTTATGATCCTGGCACTCCTTCCATTGGTTCTGTTTTCTGGTAAACTTATGGGTATCTTTTTGGAGGGTAGCCTTGTCTATTGTGAGCTGTCGAACATGAGCCAGTGAGCTCTTCAAATGTTTTTTGCCCTCTCAATACTTTGATATCCCATTAAGGTCCCCATGCCTTTTTCTTCCTTAGGTTTGGCAGACAGACCTTTTACTAAGACAATGCCAAACGTACTTGCTAGTTGGGGCTAGTCATTAGCTATTCAATGTAGCCTGAATAATGAAAGATGACCATTGATTGGTAGCTGCAGGGTAATGAACCTTGTGTATTGCATTTTAAAAGTGCGCAAGTAATCTTCTAGTAAAATAGCACTCTGAAGGAGGAGGATTGGGGATTGGGTGTGTAATCCACCATGTTTTAATACTGGAGTTATTTGTGTATTTTGGATGAGGGCATTCTCGTGTTAACCTTGGAATTGATCCAGAATTGCAATTTTTCTTTTTCATCAAAATAAATGTTGCTCAGGCAAATACATTCAGGGCTTGTATTGATGGGCTTTTACTTATCAAAACTGCTTCTCTCCTGATATATGAGTCAATGGGAATGCTAAAGCAGGTTGACACAGCTATAAGGCGGTCAAATACAGGTCAGACACACCTGTCAATGGATGGTCTCTGAAGCATAACAAACTAATGTCAAATGCAAGTGGATTGTACATGAAGGGAAGCTTTGTTAGCCCATCGACACAGGCTCTTAAAGCGTAACTAACTTCTGCAAGGTGGGGGGGTGCGCTGTTGCCATAATGTGCTGCACATACTTGCACACTATGGCACATATACTGCCTAAAAGAAAAGAAAAAAAATGGCGGGTGCATTGGGCATTTTTTTTCAGGCAAAAAAGCATTTCTTTGCCAAAAACTCCTAGCAACGATCAAATTCTGCAGTAGAAGACAGGGCAAGCTTTCAACGTTCAAGGAAGTATCTCCAGAGTCCGCCTTGAACTCTGAAAACTTGCCTCAATTTCCACTGTTGGGTTTTAATGGTAGTAATCTCATCTACTGTTGGTAATTAGGGAAGTATTTTGGATGGGTGATGTTTAAAGTGTACCCCTGACCCTGTGTAACTCCATGCTGCTTCATAAGATGCCTGCAAGTTGACCTTCTCTTAGCAGTTATGCCCTGTCCACATGACCAGTTTTTCCGACGGAATTGCTCTGAAGCTGTCTTCCGTACACACGATCACACCAAATTCCGACCGTCAAGTACGCAATGACGTACGACGGGACTAGTTCAGGAAGTTTGATAGCCAGTAGCCAATAGCTTCCGTCTCGTATTTGTTTCAGAGCATGCGTCATTTTTAGCACGTCGGCACAGCATACAGACGAGCCGTTTTTCCCGATAGGAATTTGTTCCATCGGATAAATATAGAGCATCTCCTCTTTCTAGGTCCGTCAGAATTTTCGACGTAAAAAGTCCGTTGGGGCATACACACGGTCAGAATATACGATGAAAAGCTCCCGTTTGACTTTTTCTGCCGGAAATTCCGACCGTGTGTATGGGGCATAAGACTTACTCCAGTGAGAGTAGGCCTTAAACTCTCAAAATTTGCAACAACTTGCAATGTTTGGTTTTCTGGTACAATGTTTTTTTACTGAAATACAAAGAGAATGGATGGAAAATTCCCATGCAGGGGGTATGAACGTTAGACAACACACAAAAGAAGATGTGTCAGAGTGCGAACTATGAACCAACAAAGACCTTCTGGACAAGGCCAGTGGTCAATGCTAAGGGCCTAAGCCTTCAGACCCCGGGGCTAAGGTGGGTCAAGGGAGCGGACCTGTCTATTAAAAAGAAATAAACAAAACCAGATGCAACACAGAACAAAGACAAAAAAGGGGGGATTAGTAGAGCGAGAGAGAGAGAGAGAACGAGGAGGAAGTTGTAGGAACAGGAAGAGAGAAAGGGTAGTAGAAGACGTAAGAGGGGCAGAACCGAGGAGCGAAAGTAGATATGGGATAAGGGAAGTTCCCCAAGGCTTGGGATATGGGTATTATAATTTGTGAGGCCTGGGCTGGTAGGGTGTAAGGCTGGGAGAGTGTTAGCCCTTGTACACACGGTCGGACATTCCGACCACAAAATCCGTCTGATTTTTTCCCACGGATTTTGTCCGAAACTGGTGACGCATACACACGCTCGGACAAAGTTGTCGGAAAAGCCGATCATTCAGAACGTGATGACATTCGTTCGTTACGACGGGACTACGTTCAGGCTAGTAGCCAATAGCTTTGATCTCGTAAATTTGATCTGAGCATGTGTGGCACTTTGTCCGATCGGAATTCTCTACAAATGGTCGGACAAAGTCCGATCGGATCATGTTGCGGGAAAATTTTATATCCAGCTCTCAAACTTTGTTGGTCAGACATTCCGACGGAAAAAGTCAGATGGAGCCCACACACGGTTGGACTATCCGACAACAAGGTCCGATCGGACATTTTCCGTCAGAATTTCCGACCGTGTGTACAAGGGCTAAGACCACCACGGAGCCCACACTTCGAGGCCAGTGTTGGGTTTTAAAGGTTGTAGCCTCATCTACTGTTGGTAATTAGGGAAGTATTTTGTGATGTCTAAAATGTACTCCAGCCTTGTGTGACTCCATGCTGCTTCAAAGGACCTACAAGCTGACCTTCTCTTTGCAGGAAGGTCTACTAGAATGACAGTAGGCCTTCAACTCTGAAAATTTACCACAACTTCCAATGTTGGGTTTTAAAGGTAGTAGCTTCATCTACTGTTGGTAATTAGGGAAGCATTTTGTGATGTCTAAAATGTACTCCAGCCTTGTGTGACTCAATGCTGCTTCAAAGGACCTACAAGCTGACCTTCTCTTTGCAGGAAGGTCTACTAGAATGAGAGTAGGCCTTCAACTCTGAAAATTTACCACAACTTCCAATGTTGGGTTTTAAAGGTAGTAGCCTCATCTACTGTTGGTAATTAGGGAAGTATTTTGTGATGTCTAAAATGTACTCCAGCCTTGTGTGACTCAATGCTGCTTCAAAGGACCTACAAGCTGACCTTCTCTTTGCAGGAAGGCCTACTAGAATGAGAGTAGGCCTTAAACTCTGTAAATTTACCACAACTTCCAATGTTGGGTTTTAATGGTAGTAGCCTCATCTACTGTTAATTAGGGAGGTATTTTGAATGTGTGATGATCAAAGTTTAACCCCGGCCCTGTGTAACGCCTTGCTTGCCTGCAAGCTAACCTTCCCTTAGCAGTAAGGCTTACTCCGGTGAAAGTAGGCCCTGAACTCTCAAAATTTCCAGCAACTTCCAATGTTTGGTTTTAGTGGTAATAGCCTCATCTGCTGTTGGTAATTAGGGAAGTATTTTGGATGTGTGACATTTAAAATGTATTCCAGCCCCGTGTGATCCCATGCTGCTTCATAAATCAGCTGCAGGCTTACCTTCTCTTTGCAGTAAGGCCTACTAGAATGAGAGTAGGCCTTAAGCTCTGAAAATGTATCACAACTTCCAATGTTAGGTTTTAATGGTAGTAGCCTCATCTGCTGTTGGTAATTAAGGAAGAAATTTGAATGTGTGATGTTCAAAGTGTAAACACGGCGCTGCTCATAAGACGCCTGCAAGCTGACCTTCTTCTAGCTGCCTGCTTGTAGGAAGCAGACCTCCTAGGTATTTGTGAAGCATAAGCTGGAAACCGTCTGTCAGTCAGAAGGTGATACTATTGAACTAGTCATTAAAACTGGAATGAGCATTAATATATCATCTGGTCTGCTGTTTGTGTTCATCCCCCCCCCCCCACCCCGCATTCTGAAATGAGTCAGAAATATGTCTGTCATGGAGTCCTGTCTCTCTTGGAGGATCCCTCGAGGCTATAATGACTGCAGGGCTTCTCTGGATGACAATTAGCTGGTCTGCGAGACTTGTGATGAATGTGGCGGGCAGTGGCGGTGAGTGCGGTGACAGCGCCGCGCTTCATTTGGTGCTCAAAGATGGCATCCTAATAATCTATTAGAGCGTAATTATCGCTGCGCACCTGTTAATCGCTCCTACTTGAGTACCGGGTATAAATCTTGTGTGTCAGGAAAGAACTTTTTGCCCTTTTCAAAAGTTTTGTCCACTGGCCAAATGCTTCTGTTGGTTCTTGCGTTATAATTATCTTTAGCTGTCCATGCAGAGTTATACCAGGAGGCTGACCGGTCACATGGCAAAGAAAAGTAAAATTATATCAGCAGCCACAATTACAAAATAAATTATTCGGTTTAGGCATTTAAGATGCTTTTTAACTACTTCACAAACCACAGAAGATAAAATATTACTATGTTTATTCACATATCATTAAACGAAACTGTACGAATCCATTCTCCTTTATCAGGGTACAATAGAATCAGGTCATCAATAATCCCCCACCTACCATAGAGGTGGTCGTCCTCGCTTCTTTACTTTATACGAAGTGTGTATCAGTTAGATAAGAGTGTCCCCATCATTGGTGTCAGCGGAAGGAATATTGTCCCTTTTGTTGGTGTCCTCCTGTGGATGTCGGTGGAATGAATAGTACCCCAAGGGCCTAATAAAGGCAAGCAAGAGGCCGAAAGTTTGGAGACCAATACTTTAAGTGTGTATGGCTTAGACCAGGGGTTCCATTTATTTAATTTTCACAGAGGTCTCCTTTTTTCAGGGCATTCCACATATCGAGCTTCATCAAGAGAACAAGGAGAAGAAGACTATCAATGTGTCAACCAATTGCCCATATCAACAATTGCATACATGGTACACCTCTTATCCCCTTGGTATTTACATGCAGCCCTCCAAAAATGATGTGAATGTCAAGGGGCTAAGGAGGTACATTTTGAGCCATGTATGCAACTGTTTATGTAGACAGTTGGTTGGCACTTTGATAGTTTTCTTCTCCTTGTTCTCCTGATGAAGCTTGACCTTGGAAATGCCTTGAGAAAGGGAATGTCTGTGAAATAATTAAATGGAACCCTTGGTCTAAGCTAGTGGTCATTAACCCTGTCCTAAGGACCCGCTAACAGGCCAAGTTTGCAAAATAACTGAAATACATCACAGGTGATATCATTTGCTGCTCAGGATTGCAGTTTTTCTAGTCTGAATCTCCCCAAGGTAATACATAAAACCTGGCCTGTTAGTGGGCCCTGAGGACCGGGTTGATGACCACTGGTCTGAGCGATACACACTTTGTATAAAGTAATGGTCTTTAAATTACGGCCTCTTGCTTGCCTTTATTCAGCCCTTGGAGGCCTGTTCCTTCCACTGATAGGCCACTATTCCTCCCACTGATACCAAGGATGGGACACTATTCTTCTGACTGACACCAATGATGGGACACTTCCTGTCACTAATAGGCCACTCTGCCTCCCACTGACATTGGTGAAGAGGCACTCTTCCTCCAACTGATACCAATGATGGGAGACTTCCTCCCACTAATACCAAGGATGGGACACTTCCTCCTACTGATACCAAAGATGGGACACTTCCTCCTACTGATACCAAAGATGGGACACTATTCCTCTGACTGACACCAATGATGGGACACTTCCTTCCACTGATAGGCCACTCGTCCTCCCACTGAAATCAATTAAGAGGCACTCTTCCTCCCACTGATGGTCACTATTCCTCCTACTGACACCAAGGATAGGGGCACTATTCATGGGCGTCTGCAGAACTTTTTTCAGGGGGGGGCATCATTTTAGGGTCACTCATGCACCGCCCCTTTTCGACAACTTCATTATCACATCATCATGGTCAGAGTCTGCCGACATAGTACAGTCCCTAGGATAAGTAACAGACCCTCTTACCAGACCCAGCGAAACTACAGCTGTGATCTCTCCGGCTGGACGGTCGCTCACTTTAGGTTCCCCGGGGCGACTCTGGTCAGTAGTTTAGTATGTCTCCAAATTCACACTACACTGATGGGGGGGGGGGGGGGGTTTGACAGCACCTTCATGGTGTCACCCCGCTGACGGGTGGCACCCGGGTAATAGCAACTGTGCTGAATTTAAGATCCGGTCCCTGATTCCAGGGGGGGGGGGGGGGCACTTGACCCCCCTTGCCCCTACCTGCGGACGCCCATGGCACTATTTCTCCCACTGACACCAATGGCACTTATCTTCCCACTAATACCAAGGTTGGGACACTTTCTCCCACTGATAGGCCACTCTGCCTCCCACTGACACCAATTAATTGCCACTATTGCCCCCCCCCCCCCCCCACTGATCCCAATTATGGGGCATGGCTTCTATCACTGAGACTAACAATGGAGCATTATTCCTCTTTCTGACACCAGTGGCAGGTTATTGTTTACTCCAACTGACATTGGGGCATTTCTACTAGCACTGTCCACAGTCTGGCCGCCATGAATTCGGAAGGACAATAAACTGGCCCTTTGTTTAGAAAGACTGGAGACGACCTTGCATCAAAAAAGAAGGGGGGGGGTGACCAACGCTGTGGGATTATTAGTGACCTGAATCTTTTGTACCTTGAAAGGCGGATGGTTTTGTACAGTTTTTAAAGGATGTGTGAATAAGCATAATATTTTATCTTTTGAAGCTTGTGAAGTAGTTATAATCACAGTTAAAGTCCCCCCCAAAACCATTTTATTGGTATTTGTAGTCCGACATTGTATAGTGGGGGGGGTTTGGTGCTGTACAGAGTCCCATATAAGTCTATATTTATATCAGCAGCAATGAAAAAAAACTACAACTGAACAGTCTGTAGAAATCTGTGACCCGCCATTATACTGGTTCCTGGTTTCTAACGATCTATCAATTTGAGGTGGACGTTAAATGAAACCTTTGTAAAAGCAGCTGAAAATGAATAAGTTTTCACTCTAAATTCAGTCATTTGGTTACCAGGAAATAATGGAAGCCCTAGGTGGTGGATTATGTGGAACACCAATTTCCATGCAATTGTTTCTTTTGGTCAAAAGATAGTGAAATACTTTCAAGATTGCCATGTAGGTGTCCAGCTTTAGTCCCTTTTACAGCAACACAAAATCTATAGCCAGGTGTCAAAACTTAGTATTGGGAACCTGAAAATGGACACAGTATGTGTAAGGTTTCTTAAACACTTTAACATGAATAGAGCATAAAAGTAGATCTGAAGCCGGTAGGGACCAATAACATTTAGTTATATTCTGGAAAACTCAAGTAGAGCTCATATCCTTTTTATAATGAATCTGAACCATATTTATGTCATTGACTTTTGGCCACTATTTTGATGCAGGAAATAATGTCTTGGGTTTGGGGGTGTTAGCTTTGGGGGCATATTTCCCTTTGATACTTTTAAAGCAAGGTAAGTATTGGGCCAGTACTTATTAGGCGATTCTAGTTTTTGGGGAAAGGCTGGCCTTAGTAAAGATTTAAGGGTTTGGTTATTTCAATTCAGGGGTTCAAGTTGAAGGGTTGGGTTAAAGTTGAACTAAATGAAAACCATTTTTTTTTCTGTTTCATTGGGGAGATTTCCCTTCACTTCTTGTCCCATAACCAAAACGGGAAGTAAGAGGAAATCCCTCCAATGTGAGGTAATCCCTGGTTGTCACCAGAATGCTGCTCCCAGGGCATATTTCCCTTTACTTTTGGTCCCATAGCCAAAACCAGAAGTAAGAAGAAACCCCTCCAAAGTAAGTCTGTGTATGTTGTCTCCATTGGAAGATGTCCTTTCACTTCCTGTCCCATTAGAAAAATGATTCCCTCCAAAGTAAGGGAATCTACTGGTTGTCACTGGAACTAGTGTCCCCATTGGAAGATTTCCCTGCTCATTTCCTTGCAATTATTTCCTTAGTCAAGTTGGGTTAAAGTAGAACTAAAGGGAATATACAGGAAGAAAGAAGAAAACAGGAAGTAAGAAGAAACTCCTCCAAAGTAAGGGACTCCCCTGGTTGTCACCAGAACTAGTGTCCCATTGGAAGATGTCCCTTCACTTCCTTTCCCATATCCAAAATTAGAAGAATTATTCCCTCCAAAGTAAGGGAATCTACTGGTTGTCACCAGAACTAGTGTCCCATTGGAAGATGTCCCTTCACTTCCTGTCCCATATCCAAAATTAGAAGAATTATTCCCTCCAAAGTAAGGTAATCTCCTGGTTGTCACCAGAACTAGTGTCCCCATTGGAAGATGTCCCTTCACTTCCTGTCCCATTAGAAGAATTATTCCCTCCAAAGTAAGGGAATCTACTGGTTGTCACCAGAACTAGTGTCCCATTGGAAGATGTCCCTTCACTTCCTGTCCTATTAGAATAATTATTCCCTCCAAAGTAAGGGAATCTACTGGTTGTCACCAGAACTAGTGTCCCATTGGAAGATGTCCCTTCACTTCCTTTCCCATATCCAAAATTAGAAGAATTATTCCCTCCAAAGTAAGGGAATCTACTGGTTGTCACCAGAACTAGTGTCCCATTGGAAGATGTCCCTTCACTTCCTGTCCCATATCCAAAATTAGAAGAATTATTCCCTCCAAAGTAAGGTAATCTCCTGGTTGTCACCAGAACTAGTGTCCCATTGGAAGATGTCCCTTCACTTCCTGTCCCATATCCAAAATTAGAAGAATTATTCCCTCCAAAGTAAGGTAATCTCCTGGTTGTCACCAGAACTAGTGTCCCCATTGGAAGATGTCCCTTCACTTCCTGTCCCATTAGAAGAATTATTCCCTCCAAAGTAAGGGAATCTACTGGTTGTCACCAGAACTAGTGTCCCCATTGGAAGAGTTCCCCGCCCATTTCCTTAGTCAAGTTGGGTTAAAGTAGAACTAAAGGGAATATATATATGTATTTTTTCTTGGTAAGGGAGGGTTATAACCCCATCAGGTATTTTTTTTAATCTTTGTGTCCCATTGGGGAGATTTCTCTTCCCTTGTCCCATAGCCAAAACAGGAAGTGAGGGAATGTTGTCAAGTGGGCTAAAACAGGAAGTGAGGGAATGTTGTCACCAGAGTTAGTGTACCCATTGGAAGATGCCCCTTCACTTCCTGTCCCATATCCAAAATTAGAAGAATTATTCTCTTCAAAGTAAGGGAAGCTCCTGGTTGTCACCAGAACTAGTGTCTCTATTGGAAGAATTCCCCGCCTAATTCCATGCAATTGTTTCCTTAGTCAAATTGGGTTAAAGTAGAACTAAAGGCAACACTTTTTTTTTATCTTGGCAAGAGTAAGGGGTATTTTTTTTAATCTCGGTGTCTCATTGGGGAGATTTCTCTTCACTGCCTGTCCCATAGCCAAAACCGGGAAGTAAGAAGAAATCCCTCCAAAGTAAAGGAAATCTCCTGGTTGTCACCAAAACTAGTGTCTCCACTGGAAGATTTCCCTACAATTGTTTCCTTCGAGTTGGGTTAAAGTAGAACTAAAGGAACTACATTTGTTTTTATCCTGAAAGGAGTAAGAGAGGGTTATAACCCCATCAGGTATTTTATTTTAGTCTGTGTCCCATAGCCAAAACCGCAAGTTAAAAGGAATCCCTGGATGTCACAAGAAAGCTGCTCCTAGGACAGATTTCCCTTCACTTCATGTCCCATAGACAAAACAGGAAGTAAGAAGAAATCCCTCCAAAATGAGGGAATCTCCTGGTTGTCACCAAAACTAGTGTCCCCACTGGAAGATTTCCCTGCAATTGTTTCCTTCGAGTTCGTTTAAAGTAGAACTAAAGGAACTACATTTGTTTTTATCCTGAAAGGAGTAAGAGAGGGTTATAACCCCATCAGGTATTTTATTTTAGTGTCCCTACTGGAAGATCTCCATTCGCTTCCTGTCCCATAGCCAAAAGAGAAGGTAAGAGGAAATCCCTGTTTTTTACCAGAACACTGCTCCCTGGGCATATTTCCCTTCCTGTCCCATAGACAAAACAGGAAGTAAGAAATTCCTCCAAAATGAGGGAATATCCTGGTTGTCACTAGAACTAGTGTCCCTACTGGAAGATCTCCCTTCACTTCCTGTCCCATAGAAGAGGAAATCCCTCAAAAGTGAGGACATCCCTGGTTCTCACCAAAACACTGCTCCATGGGCATATTTCTCTTTACTTCCTGTCCCATAGCCAAAACAGGAAGTAAGAAGAAATCCCTCCAAAGTGAGGGAATCTACTGGTTGTCACTGGAACTGGTGTCCCCATTGGAAAATTTCCCTGCTCATTTCCTTGCAATTATTTCCTTAGTCAAGTTGGGTTAAAGTAGAACTAAAGGGAATATACGGGAAGTAAGAAGAAAACAGGAAGAAGAAACCCCTCCAAAGTAAGGGAATCCCCTGGTTGTCACCAGAACTAGTGTCCCCATTGGAAGATGTCCCTTCACTTCCTGTTCCATATCCAAAATTAGAAGAATTATTCCCTCCAAAGTAAGGGAATCTCCTAGTTGTCACCAGAACTAGTGTCCCCATTGGAAGATTTCTATGCAATTGTTTCCTTAGTCAAGTTGAGTTAAGGTAGAACTAAAGGCAACTCATTTATTTTTATCTTGGAAAGAGGGAGGGGTTATAACCCCATCAGGTATATTTTTTTTCTTTAACCTGTGTCCCCATTGGGGAGATTTCACTTCCTGTCCCAAAGCCAAAACAGAAAGGAAGAGGAAATTCCTTTCAAAGCAAGAAAATCCTTGATTATCACCAAAACTAGTGTCCCCAATGGAAGATTATGCACATTGGTCATAAACTTCCCAGGGCAGCTGCCCCCTTGTGCCCCTCCCTTGTCCTGGTTCTTAGTCATACGCTTTTATTACATGAGTTCTTTTGCATGTGAACCTAAAGCTAGACATGTGCAGTTTGTTTCGTTCTGAATCGAAATTCGAACAAATGTTTCCTTATTTGGGAGTTTTGGATATATCCGAATTTTCTGAATCGCAATAGTAACTAATTTAGACAAATCTGAAATAACGAAATGACATTTTTTTTTCCGAACTAAGCAATTATCTGCATTCAAATCAAATTAGAAAACAAATGAAATTTGAAAAGGTAAACGTATTGCTGACTTCCTTCAAAGACTGTGTGTGTTAGTGTTAGCCCTTGTACACACGGTCGGGGATTCCGACAACCAAATCTGTCGGATTTTGTCCGAAACTGTTGTATACATACGGCCGGACAAATTTGTCGGAAAATCCGACGTGATGACGTAATTTCGTTACGACGGGACTACGTTCAGGCTAGTAGCCAATAGCTTTGGTGTAGGAATTTGATCTGAGCATGCGTGGCACTTTGTCCGATCGGAATTCTCTACACATGATCGGAGTATGTCCGATCGGAGCATTTTGTCTGGAAATGTTACCAACAAGTTGGAAAACTTGGTCCGTCGGATACTCAGACGGAAGCAGTCCGATGGAGACCACACACAGTCGGAATATCCGAAAAAACGGTCCGATCGGACACATTCCGTTCGGAATCTCCGACCGTGTGTACAAGGGCTAAGTGTTAGCCCCTGTACACACGGTGGGAGATTTCGACAACCAAATCCTTCGGATTTTGTCCGTCGGATCTTGTCCGAAACTGTTGCATACACACGGTCGGACTAAGTTGTCGTGATGACGTAATTTCGTTACGACGGGACTACGTTCAGGCTAGTAGCCAATAGCTTTGATGTAGGAATTTGATCTGAGCATGCGTGGCACTTGGTCCGATCTGAATTCTCTACACATGATCGGAGTATGTCCGATCGGACCAGTTTGTCGGAAAATATTTCCAACAAGTTGGAAAATTGGGTCCGACGGATATTCCGACGGAATCAGTCCGATGCAGACCACACACCGTCGAATTATCCGACAAAACGCTCCGATTGGACACATTCCATCGGAATCTCCGATCGTGTATACAAGGGCTATCCATCGGACCCAATTTTCCAACATGTTGGAAATATTTCCCGACCAACTGGGCCGGTCGGACATACTCCGATCATGTGTAGAGAATTCCGATCGGACAAAGTGCCACGCATGCTCAGATCAAATTCCTACATCAAAGCTATTGGCTACTAGCCTGAATGTAGTCCCATCGTAACGAAATAACGTCATCACGTTCTGAAAGATCCGATTTTTCACCAACTTTGTCCGACCGTGTGTATGCAACAGTTTCGGACAAAATCCAACTGGCAAAATCCGACGGATTTGGTTGTGGGAAATCTCCGACCGTGTGTACAGGGGCTTAGAGTATAACCATCTTCTGAAAATTTGAATTTAGAAAAGGACAAAATAAAACAGAAAATAAAATAAAGCGACAGAGTAGAAAATAAAGTGATAAAATAGAATATAAAGGAATAGAAAAGAATAAACTAGAATATATACGCCTTCCGAAATTCAAATACCAGCTATTCTTCACAAAAGTATTTGGATCGAATTGATATTTTTCCATTCAAATTCGACTTGAATACTTAGAATCCACCAGACAAATTTGAATCTGGTCGAAAACCAATAAACTAAGCGAATTTCGTAACAAATGCAACAAAACAAATATAGTAATTTAACAAAATCGTTACGAAATTAAAATAATTTTTTTTGTTTTTCGTTCTGCCTAAAACACACACATGAGACCTGAAGCCAATGTGAACCGGTCATCAGACCCGTGATGGACATCAATGCTTTACAATCAATAACTGAAATACTTAGGCAGATTTGTTTTTACATAAAATTTATTATTTGGTAAACTTTTATTTAGAATTTTCTTTATCAGGTAGAAGTACACACTGCTACCCGTCCAGGAATACCCCCGTTGAGTACACATACCCCGGCTGGGAGAACCTGGAAGGTACATACAGACTACTTTTTTTTTCTTTTTTCCTTTTGCAGTCAGGGTTGGATTTACTATTTGGCCTATAGGCGTAGAGGGGGGAAAAGAGGAGACTTTCCCTATCGTGCTACATCTTCTCTCCAGTCCTCAGTAGAATAACAGTCATATCGTAATTTCCTTAACGCAATATTCCAAAGCCAGGTTGGGGGGCAATAAAACAAGAAAATGCTCTGTGGGCAAGGGGGGGGGGTGCTGAGAAGTGGTGCGCCAACGGCCTCCAGTGGTGGAAATCCATCCGTGAACAGATATGTAGTGACTGCATCCTTTATGGAGGACCCCTATGACCAGTAGACCTTCACAATTGCAGGAATGAGGTCCCGATGCCACCTGGGAATCACATATAGTCAATGTAAAAAAAAAAATACCAGGACTCCGCTCACAGTCACCGGTGGTCCATCTCTTGGCACAGAAAACCGTAATGTGTACATCCCAATGATCCAGGACTAAAAAGAACGACAGATATTAATAAGGAGAAATTTAGTTTTTTTTTTGTTTTTTTGTTTTTTTTTAATTTATCAGCTCAAGGAAGCTAAAACACAGACAGAAACCAACTGAGAACAAGACTGGAGCTAGTATAGAAAATAAAAATTGAAGTGTAATGCTTTGTGTGGAGTCTTTTTTTTTTTGAAGGAGGAGAGAAGGGGGTTAGGCAAGCAATCCTAATTTCACGTGAGCTCCAGGATCACTGTCATTAATATGAGCACCAGTAAGAGTCTTGAGTAGCTGTAGTACACGGGGATAGAACCTGGAACGAGACGAGAGAGAGAGAGAAGTCAGAACGCAACATGGCAAGGTGGACACCAAAAAAAGTCACATTCATTGTAGTGCTCATATGCTAAACAAAATGTCCTTATTTTCCAGAAATCATACATTGCTTAATGGCCCTGTAATCTATTTTTTAACGAAATGGTTTCTTAATGTGTTTTTCTGCCTCCTTGTAATGTCCTCCATGACTTTGAGAACCCGCGTCTTTTCTCCCTCACTTTCATTCGGAATGAGAAGTAAAGATGGAATGCAGCCATGTGTACTGTTCTATGCACATTGCATACTCCATATAGTCCATCTCAGAAGTGAGCAAGTGAAGGTGGCTATGTGGAATGAACTTAGTCACCCTCTAAGGCCGCGTGCACACGGGCGGACTGTATGGCCTACTTAGTCCGTCATACAATCCGACGGGCAGTCCGTCATACTTTCGAATGGACGGACTTGACCACACACGGATGCACAAACAGTCCGTCGAAAGCTTGCGCGATGACGTGTACAGCACGTACTACGGGACTAGAAATAGGAAGTCCAGTACACAGCAATGCACCCTTCCGCCGTGTAAATCCTTTCTGAGCATGCGCCATTCTTAGTCCGTCGAACTAGCCTACTGACGAGCGGATTGTCCGCTGAAACCAAAGTATGACGGACAGAATTTCGAAAAATCCGAAATACTTAGTACGCCAGACTGCACGCTGAAAAAGTCAGCTGAAGCCCACACACGAGCGGACTGTCTGCTGAAATGTGTTTCGACGGACTAAGTAGGCCATACAGTCCGCCCGTGTGTACGCGGCCTAACACCCTGATGCCAACTTGCCCTTGACATGCAGGTTGTGAGCTATTGGGTACACCAGTTAGGGAGCAAAGTAGCATTGAGGTGCCAGGCTCTTTAATGCTGTCTACATTCCAGCCAGTGGGTGGCCACTCATAAGTGGCATCGCCCCCCTAAGCCATAAGTCCAGCCCCTAATCTCCATGCAGGGTGCCGGGCGCATAGATTTCAGTGTTTTTTTTTTTAAGCACATGATTAGAGCCTGAGGCTCCAATTGGCTTCAAAAAGGGTGGGCTTGGGCTGCAGAGAACTGCACCCCAAGACCAACCACTTGTCGACATTAGCGAATTACAATTCACTAATTTCTTACTGCTTCTCCTCCCAACCATTTAGGAAGCAGGTCCTAAGACCTGATTGGCTGGGAGGAGAAGTGACCGCTGGGACTTGGGAGGAGATGCAGGGGGGAAGATGCCGAAGCCACGACCTGGATGGGGTAAGTGTGGGGCTAACAGGCAGCCTGGTGATTGAGCAAGCGCAGCGGCGAGTGGGTGAAAGGAGGGGTTTGGTGTCAGGTTTGTTTGTCGCCCCCCCCCCCCCAAAAAAATTGAGCACTAGCCGCCATTAATTCCAGCACCTCCACTGAAAGAGAGACTGTACTGTGGCCGACCAATTGGGTAAAGGGGAGAGGGGTGCAATCTTTGCCAATGACCACCAATGGGGGTACTGTGGTTTAACTCACTGCCATTGACTACCAATGTGGAGGGGGACTGCCACTGACCACCACCAATGAGTGGGGGCTTAACTTTCACTGCTACTGGCCACCAATTTGGGAGGGGGGGTCAACTTCCACTAACCACCAATGCAAAGGGTGTGGTGGGGGGGTTAACTTTACCTGCTAACGAGCAACAAAGTGGGGCGGGGGGGGGTTAACGGTTATTGCTACTGACCACCAAAGTTGGGGATGGGGGGAGTTCAATTCCACTGCCACTGACCCCCAAAGTGTGTGAGTGTGGGGGCACTGGTTAACACTTTTGCCTCCAGTGCTGGGGATATTTATTGCATCCACTGATACCACTGATACCACTGCTGGGGGTTATAATTACTGCCACTGGCCCAATGCTGGAGGTTATTGTACTCCAACTTCTTTTTTAGTTTTCTTTGTTGAAAAACTAAGACTAAGTTTTCTGGAAGCTGAGGCTCGTTATAGCTCATTCATTTTGAAAGGGCTGCTCAGCTGGTGCAATGCACCTCAATGGCTGAAGATGCCCTGCTCTTGTGTGGCCCCCCTGGAAGTGTTGGGGGCCACACTTGAGGCCCTCTATAATTTACAAGTTGTCCATCACTGCTCTAACAGATCACTACAGCAAAAGAAAAGGAATTTGGAGAAGCTGAGAGCAATAGAAGGGACTCTTCTGAGTTGGGAACATATTCTGGAATAGAACATTCTTTTTAACGTTGCTTTAACATGATAATTGTTATATGGAATTAAATGGTCTTTCATCTTACACCATGTGTGGTATGCCGGCCTATCGCGTTCTCTCTTGGCTCCAAGCAGGTGTACACGTTTAGACTCCACACTTAGAGGTTTTTTTTAAATACTTCTATACCGCATGTGACCGATTACAACATATAATTGATGCAGCAGAATCCTCACAAATTATGTTACTGTGATGAATATTTTAATTGGTGTAATTTTCAGAAACTTTCTCACAAGTGCAATTACAGAAAAAAAAAAGATTACCAAACTTAAGAAAAAGTGTCTGATAGAAAATGTCATATTGTACATCTGCCTGTTTAATTAAAGTGGAACCCCAGGCCGACAGCTAAATACATAGCTAAACTACCTCTACACTAGTGAAAGATTTGTAGGTATGTCCAGCCGGTCTTGTCAAGGGGGTTCTTTGAGTTGTACTTGATTAACCTCCCATCTGATGGTGCCGGTATAGTTTCGGGGCAAACACCATTTGGCAGAGCCAACAGCACGACAATAATGATCTTTTAAGCTGTCTTTTGTGGGAAGGGGGGGGGGGGGGCATGCATCCCACTGACCTTCAATGTAAGGGGCATTCTTCTCACTGGTTGCCAATGTAAGGTGGCATTCTTCCCTACTGGCCCCCAATGTAAGGAGCGTTCTTCTCACTGGCCGCCAGTGTAAGGCGCAGTCTTCCCCACTGGCCACCAATATAAAGGGGGCATTTTTCCCCACTGGCCGCTAATGTAAGGAACATTCTTTAGCACTGGCCGCCAATACAAGGGGGCATTTTTCCCCACTGGTCACAAATGTAAGGAGCGTTCTTCTCACTGGCCACCAATGTAAGGGGCATTCTTCCCCACTGGCCGCCAATGTAATGAGCATTCTTCTCACTGGGTGCCAGTGTAAGGAGCCGCCTTCTCACTGGCCACCAATATAAGGGGCATTTTTCCCTACTAGCTGCCCTTGTTCTCACTGGCCGCCAGTGTAAGGAGCCATCTTCTCTCTGGTCGCCAATGTAAGGAGCCTTCTTCTCACTGGTTGCCAATGTAAGGAGCGTTCTTCCCACTGGTCGCCAATGTAAGAAACCTTCTTTTCACTGGCCGCCAATGTAAGGGGCATTCTTCCCCACTGGCCACCAATATAAAGGGGGCATTCTTCCCCACTGGCCGCCAATGTAATGAGCATTCTTCTCACTGGCTGCCAGTATAAGGAGCCGTCTTCTCTCTGGTCGCCAATGTAAGGAGCCTTCTTCTCACTGGTTGCCAATGTAAGGAGCGTTCTTCCCCACTGGCCGCCAATGTAAGGGGCATTCTTCCCCACTGGCCGCCAATGTAAGGGGCATTCTTCCCCACTGGCTGAAAAGGAAGGAGCATTCTTCCCACTGGCTTCCAATGTTAAAGGGCATTCTCCCCGCTGATCTCCAATGTAAAGGGCATTCGTCCTACTAACCACCAACATTCTTCCCATTGACCACTAATGAATTTGTTTTAGCAGGGTTCCCCCAAAGACCTGATAATTATTTTAAGGGTTCATCTGAGGTAAAAAGGTTGAGAATGGCTGCACTAGGTAGTTGCAATGATATGTACATTTTACCAAGACATGGCAAAGCTGCATTTGGGCATTGAGACTTGTTTTGACCTTCATCATTGGGGATTTCAGTTACCCTTTCTAAACCTTTTCAACACAGAGGAACCCCTGCTAATATTACAATATCTACAACTCATGATACGTTAGTGTGATGGTCAGTGGGAAGAATGCTCCTTACACTTGTGGTCATTGGAAAGAATTCCCCCCTTACAGATCGCTAAAAAGCTCAACGGTGTCATTGGTAACTTATCTCAGGCAGAAATTGCTCATGGAACCCCTAGCAACCTCTGGAGGAACCCTAGGGGGGTCTATGGAACCCTGGTTGAAAACCCCCGATTTAGGAGGATCCTCAACTGCCTATTCTTTGTTTTATATTGACATCAGTTTGTGCAGATGGCTCTCTCAATAAAGTGATGGTGTGAATTTGAACAGATTTATTTGACTCCCCAGCAGCCGGAATAATAAGAGTTACATAAGAAATAAGCTGGATTGTGTGACGCGGAGGCAGCGTGTTCCCGCAATGTTTTCCTATGGATTCTGCTTACTAATTTACATGGCCTCCTGTCTTTGCCGCAATTTGTCTCTGGCAGCTCTCTGATCTATTTTCTGTTGCTAATAGAAACAGTCATTAATTTATTTCTGGCCTCTACAAGCGTCAGATAAAGTGGAGCCGGCTGTGATCTATTTCTGTCTCCTCCGGAGCATCATTTGCTGATTCTCCGTCTGCTTTACATGTTAAACAACTCACCGTTTGAATCTTCTGTTCCCCTCGGAATATTGGGATTTTCTACATGGAAAAACAGACAGAATGTTAGACTGAAGTTAAATCTTTACCCGCTGTCAGTCATTAAGGTAGTGACATCCATTGTCTTCCCCCTCCATGATAACATGTTCTACCTGCTGATAAAATGTACGGCTATGAGTCCCTTCTGCATTGTATATGATTACATGACAAACCAAATCCAGCCGATATTCAAGGGATGGGCGGACTGAATTATCTCACCACTGTTATTTTTTTCAGCAGCAGGCTCTGACCAATGTCCCCGGATCTGCCTCCTGCTGCTTCCATTAGGGAATCACACCTCCCTACAGCTGTAGTTTCCCTTTTATAAAATGAACGATGGGAGAATTGAAGGTCTGGAGTGGCCCCAATAATAATGGTTGCTGTAGGCAGGCGGAGCTGGGAACTGGGATGTAGGTGGCTCCTCAACTGATTCATGGTATGAAGCCTTGGGGGAGTTAGGCCTCATGCACACAGGGTGTTACAAATATGGCTTTTGGAGGCATTTGACTTTTTTCCTCCCCAAATGCTCCTTTCCTGAACCCCCAAATGATGGATAGAAAAAAAAAATACCCAACACACCTAAATATTTTGGCCAACTGAAGGAATGAATGGCCAAACGCTTGACGCACCTAAATTAATTTTCAAAATGCGGCTTTAGGGGCATATTTTCATGCTGCATTTTGCTCCCCTAGAGCAAAGGCATCCAGGGGAGAAAAACAAAACAAAAAAAAAAAAAACAATCCTGTGTGCATGAGGCCTTAAAATTAAAGCATTTACTGAACATTTAAATATCATATTAGGATGAATTCTGAAAGCCCAAATCTGGGAAACTCAAAAATTATCACTTGCAGTGGGGCTGCACCTGCACTGCCAGGGTTAATTGCTCATTTGGGTCTAGGGGGCATAGAAAAGATCTACTTACCCAATTCTCCATGCTGCTAGGCTTCTCCCTCATGGCCCACTGGTCTAAGATCCTGACATCATCAGGTTCAAAGCAAGGACCCCTGCATTGGTCATAATGATGCCAAGGAACTGTCCACTGCCTGAGTGTATGAGAGCCATCTGCTAAGGGAGTTGAGGTAACTTAAAGTGCGAAAACTCTCCCCTAATTAGAGAAGTTAACTCTTGCAGTTCGGGTGCAGCCCCACTGTAGGAGATATGTATTAAGTTTCTCTGAGTTAGGCTTTAAGGATAAGTGCACTTACCCCTTTTCTCTGTGACAAAATGTACCCCACCCTTTCCAAATGTATACTCACCGTCCTGCTGTCCACTGCAAAGGTTATACTGGTATTTAAAGAGACAATGCGGGCTTATTTACTAAAGCTGGCGAGTGCAAAATTAAGGCTCACTTCTGCATAGAAACCAAATCAGCTTCCAGGTTTTATTGCCAAAGCTTAATCAAACAAGCTGATGTTAGAAGCTGATTGGCTACCATGCACAGCTGCACCAGATTCTGAGTGCTCCAGCTTTAGTAAATCTCCCCCAATGTCACTTTGTTCACCAAGGCAAATGAAGTGTGTATGCATAAGCCATGTACCCCACCCAACCCATCGCCCAGCATACGACTCCCCCCTGTCTGCCTTCAAACTATGTTGAAGCCTAGAGAGATGACATCATGGCTACACCCACATAACACAGATTGGGTTGCTCAGGCCCAAGTTACCGAGACACAAGGGAGGTCACATGCTTCTTCATACCCAGAAACCCCTGCTCTAGGAGTGTGGAGCAATGGTGAATGAAGCTTGGATGGGTATGGTTACATGTCTGGAGGAGAAAGTGGTAAAGTTACAATGTGTACTTAAATCTTCCTTGTGTTGTGCTTACCCAACCTATGGAGTGATTCCAACAGACTTTTATGAGTTGGCCTTCTGAGCATCTCCTGGGAGGGTGGGGTACTTTAGACTAGGAAATGAGGGGGGGCTGGGTGCAGAAAAATACACTTGGCCTTTGACTACCTCCTTACGTAGGTATAGCATACAACCTTTACGGTGAATGCCATCAGATTAGCTTTGGTGTTGTGGGGTTCATTTCTCACCACATGCACAATCTACATGGAGTTCATATGTTTAGAGCTCTTTCCAGGTGATTCAGGCTTTCCACAATGATACGCCAATCAGTTTTGCCCCATCTGTGCTCTTGACTACCTCTTATGCAGATGTAGCATACAACCTTTAAGATGATAGCCAACAGACTTGCTTTGTGCATGTGGTGGAAATTGAATCAAGGACCCCAAGAAAACAAAGTTAAACTGTTGGCTATCACCTTAACGGATGTATGCTACATCTACGTCTAAGGGTATTCAAAGGCACACGTTGGCACCAAAATTGATTGGCTTACCATTGTGGAAGGAAACCTTAACACCTGGAAAGAGCTCTAACATATGAACTCCTTGTAGAGTGTGTATGTGGTGGCACTGAGTCAGGGACACCAAGAAGACAATCTACATGGAGTCAATATGTTAGATCTCTTTCCAGATGTTCAGGTTTCCTCCCACAAAAGGTAAGCCAGTCAGCTTTGGCCCCAATGTGTGATTGTGGTGGGACCATTAGAATGCAACCTTGGTTGTCCCAACATGCTGCTGTATGTTGAAGAAATACTTTAAAGACTATTGTGTATTCGAAGTATAAGTGCTGCAGATAGTCCACATCAACTTCCCTCCAGCATTGGCTCCCAGCTAGCAGAACATTCAACTGGTTTTCCAGCTCTATTGATGCAACATTGTTAATAATTGGAATGCTATCTCTCCCCTGCTGAAAACCATGCTATATTTTATCATTTAACTCCTGGAACAGCCTTGTGCCAGCACAGCACTCGGACCCCCAGCTTACCTTGGCTGATTATTTATCGGTTTGATGTTTGACTTGCAAGTTATGCTTCTCTCCCTTCAGAAATGGCCTGTCTATAGTGATATATTGTAAGACTGACAAGATACCTGTGAGAGATTTATCAGGTATCCAGTCTAGCACAGAGCGTCCCTGTATACAGACTGTCATTGCCGCTCATAATTAGAAACCCAGGACATGGTCAGTGACCCTTCAGAAAACTTGCGAAAGTTTAAACTTGCATAAGATGTCCTTTATGTGCGGGTCTACAGGTGTCTTCTGACCAGACTTTTCCTTGCTCAAGGAGATGGCTGAACTTGTATAGAGTAGGGTAGCTTTAGTCAGGAGACGCCTATACAGTGCCTTGAAAAAAGTATTCACACACCTTGAAATTTTCCACATTTTGTTGTTATGCTACAACCAAAAACGTAAATGTATTTTATTGGGATTTAATGTGAGACCAACACAAAGGGGCACATAATTGTGAAGTTGATGGAAAATTATAAATGGTTTACAACATTTTTTTTTACAAATATGTGAAAAGTGTGGCGTGCTGGCGCCCCCCTGAGTCAATACTTTGTAGAAGCCCCTATCACTGCAATTACAGCTGCAATTTTTTTAGGGGATGTTTCTACCAGCTTTGCACATCTAGAGAGGACATTTCTGCCCATTCTTCTTCTTTATAAAATATCTCAAGCTCTGTCAGATTGGATGGAGAGCGTCTGTGATCAGCAATTTTCAAGTCTTGCCACAGATTCTCAATGGGATTTAGGTCTGGACTGTGACTGGGCCATTCTAACACATGAATATGCTTTGATGTAAACCATTCCATTGTAGCTCTGGCTGGATGTTTAGGGCCGTTTTTCTGCTGGAAGGGGAACCTCCGCCCCGGTCTCAGGTCTTTTGCAGATTCTAACAGGTTTTCTTCTAAGATTGTCCTGTATTTGTCTCCATCCAACTTCCCATCAACTCTGACCAGCTTCCCTGTCCCTGCTGAAGAAAACCATCCCCACCACATGATGCTGCCACCACCAGGTTTCATGGATGGTGTGTTCAGGGGGATGGGCAGTGTTAGTTTCCCCCACACATAGCGTTGTACTTTGAGGCCAAAAAGTTCAATTTTGGTCTCATCTGACCAGATCACCTTCTTCCACATGTTTGCTGCCCCCTCCCCCACATGGCTTCTCACAAACTACAAACAGGACTTCTTATGACTTTCTTTCTCCAATGTCTTTCTTCTTGTCACTCTTCCATAAAGGGCAGATTTGTGGAGAGACGACTAATAGTTGTCCTGTGGACAGATTCTCCCCCCTGAGCTGTGGATCTCTGCAGCTCCTCCAGAGTTACCATGGACCTCTTGGCTCTTCTCTGATGAATGCTCTCCTTGCCCGGCTCGGTCAGTTTAGGTGGACAGCCATGTCTTGGTAGGTTTGCAGTTGTGCCATACTCTTTCCATTTTTGGATGATGGATTGAATAGTGTTCCATGAGATGTTCAAAGCTTGGGAGATTTTTTTATAATCTAACCCTGCTTTATACTTCTCCACACTTTTGTCCCTGACCTGTCTGGTGTGTTCCTTGGCCTTCGTGATGCTGTTTGTTCACAAAGGTTCTTTAACAAACCTCTGAAGGCTTCACAGAACAGCTGTATTTATACTGAGATTCAAAATTACACACAGGTGGACTCTATTTACTAATTAGGTGACTTCTGAAGGCAGTTGGTTCCACTAGATTTTAGCTAGGGGTATCAAAGTAAAGGGGTCTGAATACAAATGCCCCCCACACTTCACATATTTATTTATTTTTAAAAAAATTTTAAATCATCCATTTTCCTTCCACTTCACAATTATGTGCCACTTTGTCTTGGTCTATCACATAAAATCCCAATAAAATACATTCACCTTTTTGGTTGTAACATGACAAAATGTGGAAAATTTCAAGTGGTATGAATACTTTTGTACATCCGAGCCCAAAGATTCCTCATTCTATATACGATTTCAACCATCTCCTTGACCAGGGAAAAGTCTGAGACACCTGTAGACCTGAGCCCAGACTTTTCCTTGGTCAAGCTGATGGTTGAACTTGTATAGATAAAGGTATTTTGGTCAGAAGACAACCATAGATTTGAACCCCAAAGATACCCTACTCTATACAAGTTCAACCATCTCCTTCACAATGGAAAAGTCTGAGACACCTGTAGACTTGAGCCCAGACTCTTCCTTGGTCAACGAGCTGGTTGAACGTGCATAGAGTAGGAAATCTTTGGGCTTAGGTCTACAGTTGTCTTCTGACCAGACTTTTTGTTGGTCAAGGAGATGGGTTAAACTTGTATAGAGTAGGGTATCTATGGTCAGAAGACACCCACGTAACCAATCCTAAAGATACCCTACTCTATACAAGTTCAACCATCTCCTTCACAATGGAAAAGTCTGAGACACCTGTAGACTTGAGCCCAGACTCTTCCTTGGTCAACGAGCTGGTTGAACGTGCATAGAGTAGGGAATCTTGGGCTTAGGTCTACAGTTGTCTTCTGACCAGACTTTTTGTTGGTCAAGGAGATGGTTAAACTTGTATAGAGTAGGGTATCTATGGTCAGAAGACACCCACGTAACCAATCCTAAAGATACCCTACTCTATACAAGTTCAACAATCTCCTTCACAATGGAAAAGTCTGAGACACCTGTAGACTTGAGCCCAGACTCTTCCTTGGTCAACGAGCTGGTGGAAGTGCATAGAGTAGGAAATCTTTGGGCTTAGGTCTACAGTTGTCTTCTGACCAGACTTTTTGTTGGTCAAGGAGATGGGTTAAACTTGTATAGAGTAGGGTATCTATGGTCAGAAGACACCCACGTAACCAATCCTAAAGATACCCCACTCTATACAAGTTCAACCATCTCCTTCACAATGGAAAAGTCTGAGACACCTGTAGACTTGAGCCCAGACTCTTCCTTGGTCAACGAGCTGGTTGAACGTGCATAGAGTAGGGAATCTTGGGCTTAGGTCTACAGTTGTCTTCTGACCAGACTTTTTGTTGGTCAAGGAGATGGTTAAACTTGTATAGAGTAGGGTATCTATGGTCAGAAGACACCCACGTAACCAAGCCTAAAGATACCCTACTCTATACAAGTTCGACCATCTTCTTGACACTCAAGTGTAAAAGGTGTTGTGGCAAACCGCATTGCGTGAAGCTTGTCAAAAAAAAGGACCAGGAGCTTCTTTTGGGCGATAAGCTTCTCGCGAAGTGATTAGCCACGATTGCAGCCTGATTTATGACGGCAGAACCTCACAGTGTATTTAGGTGCCATTAAAATGAATGGCATCTGAAATTCGCGTTGTGCGATTTGTCATTTTATCAGAGCATTTTGAAACCGATTCAAAATGTCCAGGTGTGAACACAACATTAGGCATCATGCACAAGCTTTACCAAAAACCTTAACACCCTTCCATGAGAATTATTAAATCAAACCATCACATTCACATGTCTTAGCCCTTGTACAAACGGTCGGACATTCCAATGGACAATGTCCGATCGGACCGTGTTGTTGGATAATCCGACAGTGTGGGCTCCATTGGACGGTTTCCGTCGGAGTATCCGACGGACCAAGTTTTCCAGCTGGGCTATAAAATTTTCTGACAACATGATCCGATGGGACTTTGTCCGATTGTGTGTAGAGAATTCCGATCGGACAAAGTGCCACGCATGCTCAGATCAAATTCCTAGACCAAAGCCATTGGCTACTAGCCTGAACATAGTCCCGTCCTAACGAAATAACGTCATCACGTTAAGTACGATCGGATGTTCTGACAACTTTGTCCGACTGTGTGTATGCAACAGTTTCGGACAAAATCCGTCGGATTTGGTTGTTGGAATGTCCGACCGTGTGTACAAGGGCTAAGATAAAAAAAAAAGGTTTCCACTTACCAAATACTATTAATCTGGTATGTGTGTCTGTAGAACCCAGCGGATTCTGAGCTGTGCAGCGGTACATAGAGCCGTTTAGTTCTGGCGGCACCCGTTCCAGGACCAGCTCCTTCCCATCATGCTCTGAGCTCCCATCCAGCAATCTCCCGCCGACCCTCGTCCATGTAAAGAGGGGCTCAGGAAAGACTTCATTCTGCACATAATAATAGGGGGGGGACATGGGTCATTGTTTGCTTAAAGAGTAAATACATTTTTTTTTAACCCCCCCCCCCCCCCATCGTGTGATCGATGTACATTGCAGGGGTTGAAAAAAACTTTGTTGCAGATTCCTACCCTAACAATATGGGGTTGATGTACAATAAGAAAAAAACTGGAGTGCAAAATCTGGTGCAGCTCTGCATGGTAAGAAGCTTCTAACTTCAGCTTCTTCAATTAAACTTTGCCAAAAAAAATAAAAAAAAGGGAAGCCGATTGGCTTCTATGCAGAGCTGCACCAGATTTTGTACTCTCCGTTTTATTGAATCAACCCCTCCCCCAACCCATGGGTTTTCTGAAAGCAGATATCCTAGAGAATAAAATAGTGGTAGTTCTAATTTTTTTATGTCACGTGATATTAGCGCAATGGTTTAGGAAATGCTAAATTTAAGTAAAAAATACACCAAGGTTGTAGGGCGCACTCTTTGGGTAAAGAGGTTGGTTTTTGGGTAAAATATAAGAGATGAGGAGTAAATAGATACCAAACATGTCAAACTCTTAAAAAATTGCATGCATCCGTGAACCAGCAACAAACTTCAGGTAACGCTAACCAGAAAAAATGGGCCTAGGGTTACAGATTTCGCTCAGATGTACGTGAAAATATGTAACATGTGTAGCATAATCAAGGTTTCCCTACCTAGGCACCCCCCCAAGGCGTGTATTTACATTCATACATGCATGTATGTGGGGGGTGGACCTGCTGCGTTGTGGGTGGACCCAAGCACGCCGTGTTGCAGGTTGACCCCGAGAGCGCCCCATTGTGGGTGGACCTGAGAGTGCCCCCTTCTGGGTGGCCCTGAGCCCGCCCCCTTCTGGTTGGACCAGAGCGCACCCCGTTGCCGGTGGACCAGAGAGCGCCCTGTTGTGGGTGGACACAAGTGTGCCCCGTTGCAGGTGGACCTGAGAGCGCCGCGTTGCGGGTAGTCCCGAGCTTGCCTTCATCTGGGTGGTTCTGAGTCTGCCTTACCAAGAGTCTTGCACCCGAGGGAGGCCAGGAAGGGTTCTTCTTCTTTGGGAGAGGACTATATCCAAAGACCTGCAGGTAGGTTAATTGGCTTCTGTCCAAAATTGGCCCTAGTATATGAATGGGGAACTTGGATTGTGGGCTCCTTGAGGGTAGGGACCGATGTGAGTGTGCAATGTACAGGGATAGGGACAATTGTAGACACTCACTCAGGTTGAACTGGATGGACTGGTGTCTTTATTCAACCTTACTAACTATGTAACTATATGACACGCCCTACTTTTTTGGTACACTTTGGTGTTTTGGCGTTTTTGGTTTTGCGCACCATGAAATAAAGAGTGGGCAGTAATACTTTGAATAAATTCCAGAGATGCTTACCTGAAAGCCTTGGACTACCATGCGCACCGTGTCCCCCACACGAGCTCTGGTTGGCGTCATCGTTATTTTGGGCCCTCTCGGAGCAGCTGCAAAACAAACAAAAAAAAAACCAGAGAGACCTTATTAGGCACCACTTTACGTACCGGAGGGGCCGAGGGCCCGAGAAGACAGAAACGAGGACATCTTGGGGAAATATGTCCAATGATGCCACCGAGTAATAAAGATTCAATTGTGCAAAACAGCTGGCCATTATTTTATGATTAGAGACGCCAAGCACTTATCTTTGCCATTTGTTCCACTTTGGTGTCCTCTTATTATTTACCACGCGCCTGAATGTTTTCCTCGGCGTGCGCACATCATTAAAGCTCAAACTGTGATATGCAAAATACCGCGCACACGGGAAGAATGAAATATCGCCTCCTTGACAATTCCGCTTTCAGAAGACTTTGTGTTCCTCGCCTAATTGGCCCCAATTAACTGTCCCGGGTATCGGGACACCATCAAGGTCACGACACGTGTTTGACTCCCTCGTATGCGCACAAGCCAATGACGGGAATGGCTCTTCCACCGGAGGGACGGAAACTAAAGCTCAAAGTACCCCAGACGGTCGTTTACTGCAGCTGGCACATTTCCCCCCCCGTGTCCTGCTCGCCGAGTGCCTCTGCCGACCACCAGGTTTTATAGACTAACCATCATGACTCACGTTTAATGAACACCATAAGACGAGGCAGAATTAAAGGTTACATCTCTGGTGATTATACACATTTGTGTTCTCCTCCAATAATAGTCTTATTTATATCTCACTATGGACTCCGGATACACCGACAACCGACAACCGACTGCATGGAGTCTGACTCACCAAGCAGGACGCCCGCGTTCCATCGCTCTTCATTAATTGAAGACCAATGAATATTTATTTTTTTTGTACTTTGGTTAGAGTGAAGAAGGATCTTCGTAAGGATTTTAACCCAAATCGTTGTCCCACCAGGTGGGATAGTTACTTGGATGTTGTGTGGGGCCTAGATTCCTATGGTGATCCCAGTTCTGCCTTGCTGGACTACAGAGCACATCCAGTGAGCAGCTTTCTGTGGTGATCTAAGTTCTGCCCTGCTGGACTACAGAGCACATCCAGTGAGCAGCTTTCTGTGGTGATCTAAGTTCTGCTCTGCTGGACTACAGAGCACATCCATTGAGCACCTAGCTTCCTATGATGATCTCGGTTCAGACTTGCTGGACTACAGAGCACATACCAGTGGCGGCCTGTGCATTGTGGGCGCATGGGCGCCACCCCCCCCATCCCTGCTACTGCCTCCCTATCCATGCGCCCGGGCCCCTATCAGGACGCTGGATGCATGGACTCCTATGGAGGGGGGCAGGAGGGGGTGTGTTTTTTTTTTTTAAGCACATGATTAGAGCCAATAGGGAGAAATAGGCTTCAAAAAAGGGTGGACTCGGGGCGCAGAGAGTGCGCCCTGATCCCACCCAATTGTGTGACCATAGCAAATGAATGGAGAGGGGGGTTAGATTGCGCTATGGACCACTTACTTTAAAAGATATTGAATTTATGGTGTGGAAAGTATGTAGGTTATGACAAATATAAATATGAAAAATATATAAGAAATATGAAAAACATGTAATGTGGAAAAATAGGTAAGAGCAGCCTCTATTTGTTTCCACCTTGACAAGTGGAAAGATACTAAGAAGGGGTGAGGAGAAATAGACTTGGCACTATACCCTTTCCCACTGGGAATCTGTACGTTTTAAACTTTATGGGATATATTTTCCAGCGTGCTGGCAATTAAATGAAAGTAATGAATATTATGAAAACAATGAAAACCACTAAATTTCAAATGCTTACCATAAATAGTTCTAACAATATGTAAAAGTGCAAGTACAAATAAATTACATGTGCCACGAATCATATACTGTCATTCTTAGAAAAAATTATTAAAATGCAAGTGAATAAAGAATTAGAACACAAAGTGGTGGCTATTTCTTGCCTTAAAGTGTAGTGACTGTGCTTGGTCTATGAAAAAAAAGAGTCATGGGAAATGGCGGCGATTGACCGCACATGCGCAAATAGCATATCACACAGCGCAATAACAAGATACGAGGGCATTTCCCTCACTAAAGATGGCGGCGGCGGACCGCGCATGCGCGATGAGGACAATACACCCTATATAAGACTAAAGGTGTATGAAGATGGCCGCTCCGGATGACGAAACGCGTAGGGTGTGGCCAGACGACGTACACCTCTAGCACTAACCAGGAAGCTGAGCGGGACTTTTAAACCTGCCTGAAAGCTGTAACATAACCGCAATTGCAATATCTACGTTTGTAAGTAGTTTTAATTCATTTTCTTAAATAAAGATGCATTTTAAAACGTTATCACGCTATGGATATGCCTCTCTTTTGACATACACAACGTGGTTTACTACACTCACGGAAAAACGAGAGACCCCCAGTATTGCATCAGAAGCAAGCCAGAGAGCGACACAATAGCTGATATTGTGAAGGTCGATCCACCCCCGATGGGGTATTTTTTCCGGTGAGAGCATATTATTGAAGTAACCACTGAACACGGGAAACACTATTTGGAAACCATCACCCCCCTTCTCTCCCTTTACGCACGGAAGATCCCGCCACTCACTAGAGACTATTCGCAATTTAAATACATATGGTTCACTGTGAATGCTAATTCTAATTTTAATATTAATTTTTAATATTGTTTTTTGATTTTGCACTGCACACGTTTGTTTTTATTCACAGTGTGCTAGCTATCACGTTACTTTATCTTGATTATATTCAGCATGACTCTTTTTTCATAGACCAAGCACAGTCACTACACTTTAAGGCAAGAAATAGCCACCACTTTGTGTTCTAATTCTTTATTCACTTGCATTTTAATAATTTTTTCTAAGAATGACAGTATATGATTCGTGGCACATGTAATTTATTTGTACTTGCACTTTTACATATTGTTAGAACTATTTATGGTAAGCATTTGCCATTTAGTGGTTTTCATTGTTTTCATAATATTCATTACTTTCATTTAATTGCCAGCACGCTGGAAAATATATCCCATAAAGTTTAAAACGTACAGATTCCCAGTGGGAAAGGGTATAGCGCCAAGTCTATTTCTCCTCACCCCTTCATAGCAAATGAATATTCGCTACTTTCACACTGCAATGCCTCCCCGCCAATCTGGAGGCAGGTCAGTGAGAACTGTTTCCTGATTGGCCAAAGCGCCAGGAGTCCCTATTGGATGTTCAGTGCTTTGGCGGAAGTGGGACAGAGTGGAAGAAGCTGACTGGAGAGAAGACGCTGGAGAAGAGGACACCCAGTAAGCGCCGGGCCTCCTGTAAGGGATTCCATCTGTAGGGGTGGGGGGGTGCTGTGTTACCTCCGGGGGGTAGAGATGTGAGCGGGGTGCCCCGCGATCCATCTGCACAGATGGTGTCCCGCGATCTATCTCGAGCAAGGAGAGGTGTAAGCGTCCCACAGTCCATTTGATGGGTACAGTGGCTGCAATTGATACGTTTTTCAACATTTTATTTGTGTCCCCACCCCCCCCCCCCCCCAAAAAAAAATTTGAGCACCAACCACCACTGGTACATCCAGTCATGGCCTAGCTTTTTATGGTGATCCCAGTTCTGCCTTGCTGGACTACAGAGCACATTCAGTGATTGTCTGGCTTCCTATGGTGATCCTAGTTCTGCTTTGCTGGACTACAAACCATGTCCAGTCAGCAGCTTCCTATTGTGATCTAGTTTCTACTTTGGTGGACTACAGAGCACATCAAGTCATCGCCTAGCTTCATATGGTGATCTCAGTTCTGCCCTGCTGGAGTACATATCTCATCCACCAACCACCTATATGGATTACAGAGCTCATCCATTGAGCACCTAGCTTCTTATGGTGATCTCAGTTCTGCCTTGCTGGACTACAGAGCACAATCCAACAAGCACCTATCTGGACTATAGAGCACATCCTGTGAGCGCCTAGCTTTCTATGGTGATCCCCAGGGCTGCTGTTAGAAATCCCGGGGGCCCCATACAGCCTACCTGAGGATCTAAGGGATTGACAGCTTTGCTGGCTTTATCCGGCCCTTGGGGCTCTATTCCTCCCAATGACACCAAGGATGGGGGCACAGTTCTTCCCAATGACACCAACCATGGGGGCTCTATTCCTCCCAATGACACCAAGGATGGGGGCACAGTTCTTCCCAATGACACCAATGATGGGAGCACAATTCTTCCCAATGACACCAAGGATGGGGGCACAGTTCTTCCCAATGACGCCAACAATGGGGGCACAGTTCTTCCCAATGACGCCAACGATGGGGGCACAATTCTTCCCAATGACACCAACGATGGGGGCACAATTCTTCCCAATGACGCCAACGATGGGGGCACAATTCTTCCCAATGACGCCAACGATGGGGGCACAATTCTTCCCAATGACACCAACGATGGGGGCACAATTCTTCCCAATGAGACCAACAATGGGGCACAATTCTTCCCAATGAAAACAATGGTGCACAATTCCTCCCATTGACACAAACAATGGGGCATAATCTATGCCAATGACACCAAAGATGGGGCAAAAAGGCAAAAATATGCCCACTGAAACAAACGTTGCGGCATTTTTTTTCCCACTGACGTTGGGACCCTTTCTATTCCCAATAGCCACATTCAGGCCTCCCTAAGGTCTGAAGGACAGTAGACTGGTTTGGAGACCCTTGCCATAGATGATTCCTTTATGACCCAAGAGTATACTAAATGACAGGACCGGCCACACACCTCTCTCGTAGAGGGATGGTGGGATTAATCACATTGACAGCAGGTGGGAAATGTCCCCGGTGTCACCAAAAATGCCCCATGGCACTCGTCATTGGCTTCTAACACATCCTTCACACTCCAATCAATGATGGTAACAGAACGCTCCTTCGCTTTTATCGAGACACTTCTATTGCTCATGGGTGGCTTGAGGAAAGCAGACTTTGTTGTTTGTACATGTTAAGCACTAATTACGCACCACTTCTGCTGTGCCTGGGGCGAGCTGCCGGCCCGCTGGACTAATGCGTTACGTTGATGAGAAGTAAACTCCTCCTGAGTAACCAGAATGATAGCGCAGAGGACAATAAAAGCCGACTTAGAACCATCAGGACACCTGCAGGGTCATTGCTCCGGTAATTATTACAATATTGCTCTAGCCAGCTTTAAATATTAATATGACAATGCTGGTTTAACCTCTGAGACCGGCAATAAATCCTGCAAATTACCCGAGAGACCAGATGAATGTATGAACCGCCGTCTGCTGTACCATTCAGGAACATGCACAGCCAAGCTGACCGCACAGATGCAACGTCTGCTCCATACGTCCCGTACATCCAGGGGGGCCGTTCACACTGAGCCCCGCCGCAACACATGGCAAGGAACCTGCTCTATGTGTGGTGCCCCGGTGGTGTGGTGCCATGTACGGGGCATGGCGCCCCCCCCCCCCCCACAGTGCATTGTTCGGTGCACCACAATGCAATACTGTGCGTGTGTGTGTGTTGTGGTGCGCACGTTTTCATTATGGCAACACACATGCCATAGCACATATTAACACATGTGCATTAACCAATGGCATATTCTCTGTGGGTGCAATGTGTGCGGTGCACTTAGTCCCCAGGGTGGGGGGTGGCACAGTGTCCTCACCCATTGAACGACAATTGGGAAACGCTGTTTTGGGTCTTTGCTGCAGCTGCGATTTGTCATTCGCAGCTGCAGCGAAGATCCATCCAGCCTGTATGGGGAGTAGGAGCTCAGGCATGATCAGAACAAACCCGCTCAAGCTGTTCCACCAGGAAACTGACAAACCCACCTGCCAATCGTAAACAGCGGATCATTCCCTGCCCCGCCACATGCCCCTTGCATATATGTGTGATAGTAATAGTGCCTCATGGTTGATAATAATGGGAGGAATAGTGTCCCATCATTGGTATCAGTGGGGGGAATTTGGGCCTGTCATTGGTGTCAGTGGGGGGAATAGTGTCCCATCATTGGTGTCAGTGGGAGGAATAGTGTCCCATCATTGGTATCAGTGGGAGGAATAGTGCCCCATCATTGGTGTCAGTGGGGGGAATTTGGGCCTGTCATTGGTGTCAGTGGGAGGAATAGTGTCCCATCATTGGTGTCAGTGGGAGGAATAGTGCCCCATCATTGGTATCAGTGGGAGGAATAGTGGCCCATCATTGGTGTCAGTGGGAGGAATAGTGGCCCATCATTGGTATCAGTGGGAGAAATAGTGCCCCATCATTGGCGTTAGTGGGGGGGAATAGTGCCCCATCACTGGTATCAGTAGGAGGAATAGTGCCCCATCATTGGTATCAGTGGGAGGTATAGTGCCCCATCATTGGTGTCAGTGGGAGGAATAGTGCCCCATCATTGGTATCAGTGGGAGGAATAGTGCCTCATCATTGGTGTCAGTGTGAGGAATAGTGCCCCATCATTGGTGTCAGTGGGGGGAATTTGGGCCTGTCATTGGTGTCAGTGGGGGGAATGTGGGCCTGTCATTGGTGTCAGTGGGAGGAATAGTGCCCCATCATTGGTGTCAGTGGGAGGAATAGTGCCCCATCATTGGTATCAGTGGGAGGAATAGTGCCCCATCATTGGTGTCAGTGGGAGGAATAGTGTCCCATCATTGGTGTTAGTGGGAGGAATAGTGCCCCATCACTGGTATCAGTAGGAGGAATAGTGCCCCATCATTGGTGTCAGTGGGAGGAACAGTGCCCCATCATTGGTATCAGTGGGAGGAATAGTGCCCCATCATTGGTATCAGTGGGAGGAATAGTGCCCCATCATTGGTGTTAGTGGGAGGAATAGTGCCCCATCATTGGTATCAGTGGGAGGAATAGTGCCCCATCATTGGTATCAGTGGGAGGAATAGTGCCCCATCATTGGTGTCAGTGGGAGGAATAGTGCCCCATCATTGGTATCAGTGGGAGGAATAGTGCCTCATCATTGGTGTCAGTGGGAGGAATAGTGGCGCATTGTCTACATCAGTGGGAGAAATTTCCAAGGGCCAGATAAAGGCATGCAAAGCGCTTCATCTGGCCCATGGGCTGCAGTTTGGAGACCACCGGTCTAGATTAATGAGACTATTTACAGAGACCCGGTTCTGTATAGTTTTGGTTCTGAGTCCAAAACTAGCCTTTTATTTTAGTTTTCTTGCCGGTAGCCGCGCTCTTTTGAATTCCTGCTTTATATCTCAATAAAAGGAATAAGTAACATCATGATTTACAGTCTGGGGAAGTGACATGGCGCACCAGTTGACCATCACTGGAAGCCTACGGTGAGATGTGCAGCTTAAATGAATTGGACCTACGAAAAGCAATCCATGTTGAGATCACGTTGCCGTATGATGCCTCACCACTGACTGTTTTACCCCCCAAAAGTGCCGAACCAACACGCCACAACCGTGAGCATGTAATGGCTGCTACCTAACTGGTGCGGATGTGACAACCATATTTAGCGGAGGAGGACGGAGACCCCAATGTCAAAAGTGATATCACACTTGATTGGAAGTCCAGGTGTTTATTAAGAGTGACACATATACAGATCAACCCCACGCGTTTCGGGAGAATATCCCTCCTCCCTTCCTCAAGGCTCATGGCAGCAGATGTCAGTAGACCTCTGCACCAGTATACCAACATCTGCTGTTTATAAGCCTTGAAGAAGGAGGAGGAGGCAGCGTATTCCCCAAAACACGTTTGCATGATCTGTATATGTGTCACTCTCAATAAATAACTGTTAACCACTTGAAGACCACGCCTTTTCTGCAACTTTTTTGTTTAAAAGTTTAACCACTTGCTGACCGCCGCATGTACATATACGTGGGGAGAATGGCACGGCTGGGCAAATGGGCGTACCTGTACATCCCTTTGAATTTGCCACTGCGTGCGCGACCCTGCCGCGTCCCCCCCCCCCCCCCCGTGAGTAGGATGGCGGGTCCCGCGGAATCGATGTCCGCAGGGACACCCGAGATCGTCTCACGGGGAGATGCGAATGTAAACAAGCATCTCCCCATTCTGCCTAGTGACACTGTCACTGATCATAGCTCTCTGTGATCGGGAGCTATGATCAGAGACGCATCACTCGTAACCCCTAACAGTTAGAATCACTCCCTAGGACACACTTAACCCCTTTCTAACCAGCTAGTGGTTAACCCCTTCACTGCCAGTGTCATTTTTACAGTAATCGGTGCAAATTTATAGCACTGATCGCTGTAAAAATGACAATGGTCCCAAAAATGTGTCAAGAGTGCACGATGTGTCCGCCATAATGTCGCAGTCATGATAAAAATCACAGATCGCCTCCATTACTAGTAAAAAAAAAATTATAAAAATGCCATAAAACAAACCCCTATTTTGAAGCTGCTATAACTTTTGAGCAAACCAATCAGTAAACACTTATTGCGTTTTTTTTTTTGTTCTTTTTTTACCAAAAATATGTAGAAGAATATATATCGGCCTAAACTGAGGGGGGGGGGGGGGGGGCGAATTTTTTTACATTTTTTTGGGGGGGATATTTATTATAGCAAAAAGTAAAAAATGTGTTTTTTTTTCAAAATTTACACTCTATTTTTGTTTATAGCGCTAAAAATATAAAAACCGCAGAGGTGATCAAATACCACCAAAAGTAAGCTCGATGATTGTGAGAAAAAAAAAAAGGACGTCAATTTTGTTTGGGAGCCACGTCGCGCAACCGCACAATTGTCAGTTAAAGCGACGCAGTGCCGAATCGCAAAAAGTGCTCTGCTCTGGTCTGGTCAGCCAAATGGTCCGGGGCTGAAGTGGTTAAAATAGTATTTTTTGCTAATATATATATATATATATATAATTTATTTTTAGCAGAGACCCTAGAGAATAAAATGGCGATCATTGCAATATTTTATGTCACACAGATTTTGCGCAGCGGTTCTTTCAAACTTAATTATATATATATATATATATATATATATATATATACACACACACACACACGCAGAACATACTGTGTATGTGTATATATATATATATATATATATATATATATATATATATATATATATATATATATATATATAAAAAGTCCAAAGGATTGCTGCACTTAAAAACTTTGTTTATTCGTTCAAAGATTTGTAAAATTACATCTCAGAAAGTGTGATATATATTATATATTTTTTTATTTTAATATTTTATATATATAGTTACATAGTTAGGTTGAATAAAGAGACCAGTCTATCCAGTTCAAACTGAGTGAGTGTCTACAATTGTCCCTATCCCTGTACATCGCTCCCTACCCTCAAGGAGCCCACAATCCAAGGTCCCCATTCATATACAAGAGCCAATTTTGGACAGAAGCTAATTAACTTAACTGCATGTCTTTGGAGTGTGGGAGGAAACCGGAGTACCCGGAGGAAACCCACGCAAGCACAGGGAGAACATACAAACTCCAGGCAGGTAGGGTCGTGGTTGGGATTTGAATCAGCGACCCTTCTTACTGCTAGGTGAGAGTGCTAATCACTACACCACTGTGCTGCCCCTACCAACCACTGTGCCACCCATATATGGAACCCTGATGTTTAGGGAGGGTTGCTCCTAAATTTACCTGCCAGGTGTCTCTGCCTTGGCCAATTGTGTGGGATCAATTGAGTTCACCCCAAGTTTGGAATTGCTGCACTTCCCTCTTCTGCCACTAGGAGGCCGGGTACCTGGTGACATTAGATAAGACAAGGGCAAAGCAAGGACAGATTAGGAGTATTTGAGGTGTCTCAGCCAATGGGCAGGGTTTTTTTTTCTTGAATCCCTTGGCCTGCTGGAGGAGTGAGGTCAGGTGATCAGTGTTCTGTGCCACCTGGACGGTCTGTCTGGCTGGACGTGCGTTTATATTGCCCCGGGCCGCTAGGCCAGATATTGGGCCTATCCCGGGCACATCTGGCCGCCAGGCTGTCTGAGGGCCTATCCAGAAGCAAGAAGCAGTGTAGGTTTGGGACTGCGGCTTGCAGTCCAACCAGAAGCGACGGTTCTGCCGGCCGGAGAACCTGTCGTGGTCGGAGGTAGACGGGAAGCTGTCGCCATTAAGGGACCAATCACCTTATTACCGGGGACCACAGTGAGTAGTTGAAGCCAGTACCAGAGCAGCATTCTCACCAACCTGGGGACGGTGAAGAATCTGGAAACTTCAGCAGGTGCAAAGCCAGGGACCCAACCAGTGGAGGTGACGCATGAGGAGTATCTGGAGTGCCAAGCCAGGGACCGAGCAATGAAGCGGGGGTGTCCCCATCTCATGATGTCCAGAGCTCATGACGTCTAGATCTCATGATGTCCCCATCTCATGACGTACCCATCCCATGATGTCCCCATCTCATGATGTCCAGATCTCATGACGTCCCCATCCCATGACGTCCCCATCCCATGACGTCCCCATCCCATGATGTTCAGATCTCATCATCTCATGATGTCCAGATCTCATGATGTCTAGATCTCATGACGTCCCCATCCCATGACGTCCCCATCCCATGACGTCCCCATCCCATGACGTCCCCATCCCATGACGTCCCCATCCCATGACGTCCCCATCCCATGACGTCCCCATCTCATGACGTCCCCATCTCATGACGTCCCCATCCCATGACGTCCCCATCTCATGACGTCCCCATCCCATGACGTCCCCATCTCATGACGTCCCCATCCCATGACGTCCCCATCTCATGACGTCCCCATCCCATGACGTCCCCATCTCATGATGTTCAGATCTCATGACGTCCCCATCCCATGATGTCCCCATCTCATGATATTCTCATCATTTGGCGCCCTAGTCGCCAACAGTTGCATAAGAGGTTAAATTCTCCAATCTACAATATCAGCACTTCTAAGGGGCCTGTTTTACATTTATATACAGACTGGACCTCGGTGTGGACAGAAGAAGATTGAGGTTGCCTGGTTTGGTAATTGTTGTCTCACCTTGAGCATATCAATGTTGTCTGCAATTGGCAATACAGACATCCTAGCAAATCCCGAACACAAAACATGAATACTGATCCTTTTTTTTTTTTTCCTTGAGTTTGAAGGCTGCTTCAAGAAGACTTTAGAGAACCAGAGATGTTTCATCGGCGGAAATTGCGACTTTTGTCAGTAATCAGGCAATTTCTTCCACCCTCCCAAGTCCCTCCGACAAGACAGAACTCTCCATCCGACTTCTTCCCCCCACCCCCCTCCCTCACTCAGCACCTGATATTTTTCATTACTATTGAAGTATCTCAAGTGCCTCTCTGGACGCCATTATTTAAAGTCACTTGTCCGAGACTTTGGATGGTTTCCTTCGTGAAGAGGAAGCAGCGAGCGAACAGCTAATTAGCGCCAGCAAAAGGAAAAGGCTCTCGGTTTGGGGCAATCTGATGTGCTGGGAAGAAAAAAAAAAAGGAAGCAGTCCAAACTTTGTTGCTACAGAAACATTTTCCCTCGGCAGCTCCTGGGAGTACGAGACTGCGAGCAAAGAGAAGAATAGTATCTGACAGCGCAAGATCTTCCCGCTAAGCACTTTCCTGACAAAATGAGGACAGTGGAATTACTCTCCCTGGTGACCTGGCCCTTTCCCGCTTTTCAGATGACGCTCCTTTTGTGTTTTCGAAACAGAATTAGATTGGAGACGTCTCCGGACGAACACACACACACATATATATATATATATATATATATTGCAATCCAACTCATCTTTCCGAATTTCCAGTTATTGTGTCGTGTGGCCCCTCAGACGGATCATCCAGCTACGGCTTCACACTTAGGGCTCTGTACACTTGGCTTCGCCTATAACACACATTTACCCCTTCGATACCGGGGCACTTTCACCTCTTTCCTGCCCGGGCCAAATTTTCAGCTTTCGGTGCTTTCGCACTTTGAATGACAATTGCGAACACTGTACCCCCATACAAACAGGTGGTCATGCAAGCGGGCATCAAAAGGGTTAACGCGGACCAAAAAAAGTCTCTCACGTCTCCTTAGATCTCGGCAAGGACGCCGGGTCACGGGTAGAAAGAAAAAGATCTCAGTGCTCACCGCTTAAGTATAAGATTTAATTTTTGTGTTTAAAACACAAACTACTCACATAAAGATGATAAAAACACAGCGTGTAAATCCGGCAATCGTGTTAGTGCCGTAGGGCAGTAGCGGGTGATGTCATGCGTAGCTCCTCCCTCCGTACGTGTTGCGTCCAATCAGAACGTCACCGAACTTGTCCCCCCTTCCCTTCGTTAGCAGATGGAGGCACTTGGGGAAGGGGGGAGGAGTCCAGTGACGTTGATGTCCGTGACGTCACCGGATTTGCGACAGATTATGGTCCGTGTTATGGTCCGTTAACACGGACCATAAACGCCTCTCACGTCTCCTTAGATCTCAGCAAGGACGCCAGGTCATGGGTAGAAAGAAAAGATCGAAGTGCTCATCGCTTAAGTATAAGATTACATTTTTTGTGTTCAAAACACAAACTACTCACATAAAGATGATAAAAACACAGCGCGTAAAGCCGACAATCGTGTTAGTTCCGTAGGGCAGTAGCGGGTGACGTCATGCATAGCTCCTCCCCCCCCGTTGCGTCCAATCAGAACTTCAAAGTCACATAACTCGTCCTCCCTTCCCCTTCATTAGCAGATGGAGGCACTTGGGGAAGGGGGAGGAGTCCAGTGACGTTGATGTCCGTGACGTCGCCAGACTCCTCCCCCTTCCCTTCGTTACCAGATGGAGGCACTTGGGGAAGGCGGGGGAGGAGTCCGGTGACGTCAATGTCCGTGACGTCACCGGATCTCCGACGGAACTCCCCGAAGACCCGGACTCCGGCGGAGAGGTGAGTACCGATCAAAAGAATTTTGATCGATCAGGACACATTCAGGGGTTGTTGGAAGGAACAGGTCTCCCGATGATAAAACATATCAATCAGACGTTGTGTAATGAGAACATGTACAAATAAAATCATTAGCCGCTGTAATATCCAAGTGACACTTGACACACATGTAGCTACCTTGTCAGCATAAAATATCCGCAAATGGAGGTTCCCACAATGAACGTCCATCGTGGGAACCTCCATTTGTGGATTTTATCATAGATAGGGAGACCTGTTCCTTCCAACGATGCCTCATGGGAAAGTTAGGCAAACATTTTTTCTTTAGATTTTGAAAGATAATGTTACGCCAAGTAAATTGATACCCAACATATCATGCTTAAAAATTGCGCCCGCTTGTGGATGGCGACAAAATTTGACCCTTTCGTCTTAGAGGACAAAGGACACGATCGTTTCCACCACCACCGACGGCTCCAGTAAGCGGTGGAGATGACCAGAGTGTGGAGATGACCGGACCCCCCCCCCCCCCCCCCCCGATAAAAGTGAGTTTGTGGCGAATCCATTGCGGAGACCACTTATCTGAAAGCCAGCCCGTTGTTGAAAACACCGGGGTTATGGCAGCTAGCTGTTGCCATAACAACGGTATTTAGTGTCAAAGTACCAACGTACAATCACGCCGATTTTTGCCCTAAAGTTCACACAAGTAGAGCTTTCCTTTGGTGGGGTTTTTTCTCATCACTGGGTTCTTTAGCAAAAAATAAACAAATATTGTCCTGTGGACACAGCCGGTGAAGCTGAGCGGCCCGCGGTCAGTGCTTCCTGGCAGGACATCGTATGATGTCCAGTAAGAAAAAGCCATGGCTCAATTGACTATTGACTGGGCAGGAAGTGGTTAATGAAGATTGGAAAATGCCCTGTGTGGTGATTTTTGATTTGTTTTGAAGGAGCTCAATAGAACCCTGGCTCAGTAGTACCACCCCCCCCCACTCAGCAGATCCCCAGCTCAGTAGTACCCCCCCCCCCCCCACTCAGCAGATCCCCAGCTCAGTAGTACCCCCCCAGCACTGCTGATCCCAGGGTTGCCAACATTCAGTTATGGACATGCAGTCTGCATCTCTGTAATGGACATTCACGGACAGATTCACAAATTATTGGATTTTACAAACTGTTCGTAAATTTACTAATAGTTGGGAAACCTGGCTAAACCCCCACTCAGTAGTAACTCCCAGTTCTGCTGATCCTCAAACCAGTAGTAACCCCCTCCCCCCCAGCTCTGCTGATCCTCCTCCCTCTCAGGTCCCCGCTCACCTCCTCCTATATTGCTCCCATGCTGCACACCACGTGTGCGCTAGTTTCTCTTGCTCCGGTCCCCCCAGCTCTGCTGATCCTCTACCGCTCAGTCCTCCCCTCTCCGGGCCCCAGACACCTTCTGATGTAGCGTTCCCATGTTGCACACCATGTGTGCCTTCTGCTAGTTGTTCCACTCCAGTCTGGACCCCGCTCATCTCCACCACCAGGTGTGACATCTGCCCCAGACACTCCCAGAATATATGCACATCAACTGGAAGTGACTGCAGACGGCTTCTTCCCTGTTCGCTTGTTGGTTTCCCAGTGCATCCTGGGATATCTCATACCTGAACTACCTCCAAAGCAAAGCTAAAGCTAAATAAAAGAAGCTTTAGGTGCTGTAAGCAAACACTTCTATGCCACCACCATGTCTCACGGTGGGGATGGTGTGTTCGGGGGATGGGCGGTGTTAGTTTCCCCCACACATAGCGTTTTACTTTTAGGTCAAAAAGTAGAATTTTGGTCTCATCTGACCAGATCACCTTCTTCCACATGTTTGCTGCCCCCTCCCCCACATGGCTTCTCACAAACTACAAACAGGACTTCTTATGACTTTCTTTCTCCAATGTCTTTCTTCTTGTCACTCTTCCATAAAGGGCAGATTTGTGGAGAGACGACTAATAGTTGTCCTGTGGACAGATTCTCCCCCCTGAGCTGTGGATCTCTGCAGCTCCTCCAGAGTTACCATGGACCTCTTGGCTCTTCTCTGATGAATGCTCTCCTTGCCCGGCACGGTCAGTTTAGGTGGATGGCCATGTCTTGGTAGGTTTGCAGTTGTGCCATACTCTTTCCATTTTCCGATGTTGGATTGAACAGAGCTCCGTGAGATGGTCAAAGCTTGGGAGATTATTTTTTTATTTTATTTTTTAAAACCCAACCAGGGCCGTCTTTAATATTGATTGGACCCTGGGCAAAACTTTTCTTTTGGAGCCCCCTCCCCATACAGTTTCGCTCTCCACCTACTCTGAGACATACAATAAATAGCAGCTAGACTCAAAATCAGTTTACTGAATCAGATCAGGCAGCTATTGCGATTGGTTGCCAGAGGTTTCAGTGTATCATTACCGCTCACTGACTGGTTGCTAGAGGTTTCAGTGTATCATTACCGCTCACTGACTGGTTGCTAGAGGTTACAGCACACATTACAGCTCACTGGTTAGTTGCTAGAAGTTACAGTACATTACTGTGGATATGATCTCAGGGGGGCATGATATACATATCAATGCTGCCGGCCACCTCTATTTACATATGAATGCCAATAATTTACATGTAAACACAGGGTCTGCAGGTGAGTCATCTGGGACACAGCACAGGACTAAAACTTTAAGGGGCGAGGGAATTTAAACCAGCATAGTTGGCAAGTATGAAGCAGCTGCCCCTTTTGCCCTGCCTTAAAAACGGACCCTGAACCCAACCCTGCTTTATACTTCTCCACAACTTTATCCCTGACCTGTCTGGTGTGTTCCTTGGTCTTCATGATGCGGTTTGTTCACTAAGGTTCTTTAACAAACCTCTGAGATTAAATGACACACAGGTGGACTCTATTTACTAATCAGGTGACTTCTGAAGGCAATTGGTTCCTCTAGACTGTAGTTAGGGGTATCAGAGTAAAGGGGGCTGAATACAAATGCCCCTCCCCCCCCCCCACACTTTTCACATATTTATTTGTATCATTTTCCTTCCACTTCACAATTATGTGCCACTTTGTGTTGGTCCATCGCATTAAAATCCCAATAAAATACATTTACGTTTTTTTTGGTTGTAACCTGACAAAATGTGGACAATTCCAAGGGGTATGAATACTTTTTCAAGGCGCTGTAATTTGTGAAGCGAAAAAAAAAAAAAAGTGTGACCAGGACTGTAAGGAAACCATTTTATTTAGCGCCAGGCGCTTTGATTGGCATTAAGAGCGCTTAAAAAAAAAGCGTGTCCAATGCCACATTTAGAAGAAAAATGTAAATGAGCTCTTTAGGTTTTCGCGCGGGCGAGACCGTATTAACGGCGCGCCGCGTGTCAATTATTGCCTGTATAATATGCAACAATGCCGTGTACACAGGCGTAATGGAGAATCCCTCCCGCCCATAGAGTTGAAGAGAAAAGCGGGCTTCAGACCTGGCGGATTAATGTAGAGAAATGATGGCGAGGAATGAAAAATTGATCCGCGCGATTTTTTTTTTTTTTTTTTAATGAGACTTTTAAGTAAAGGGCTCTCTCTTTAGTGTATTAACAGCCCATCAGAAATTTTTCGCTCGGAGGCAAATGCAGATCATCGCACCTCACTGCTACCTCGCCTAATGGACGTAAATTCTAATTTATATTTCTAAAAGACGGTCTTGGCGCTAAGAGGAACTTCTCCCCCCGCGACTTCAGAGAGAAGATCCTGGCGAATTGGTTTGACATTAGAAATGAGGTTTAAATTCAAAGCGGCATCTACTAGGCTTGAGCGACCACCAACTCCATCGGAGAGCCGTAAAAATAAAGTATGTAGGTAAGAAAGGCGCCGGTGGCATTTAAATCTCAGACTCTTCCGTTGACGGGGCTACAAATCTTTTTTTTTTTTGCTGTATGACAAGTGCAGTCAGGTGTACACCCACCTTAGGGACTCTTCCCAATAGAAGACGGTCCATAGACCTGCCTGTCACTTGAAAAGAGAAGAAGGATCAATGTCTAAGTTTCGAGGCGTGTTACAAGTTACAAATAGAAGAAGCTTTCCTTTTTCCGAACATTACTTGAGATAGGCTTGTTTTGGTACCATCACACCTACAAAGTGACTATGGTATTTAAAAAAAAACGTGACTGGTAAATAATCGGCCTTCAGAAGCTGATCTGTGTCCAGGGGTGGACTGACAACTCATGGGGCCCCCCGGGCAATAGGAGATTATGGGACCCCCAGGCAATCTGAGATTATGGGGCCACACAGGTTACACATACATGTACACACACAGTATACACAAACATGTTTCTATTGGCTGAGAAGGTACTGGATGGGTGAGGCAGCTATAATCTCGGGATTTTAGACCAAAAGGATGTCGGTAAGGGACATTTCAGAGACAGATGTAAAAAAAACACTGATTTTTACATACTGTTCCTGGTTTTACTGAGGCTGGTAACCCTGATGGGGCCCCCTAGTGGCTCGGGGGCCCTCAGGCAGTGCCCGAGTGGCCCAATGGTCAGTCCGCCCCTGTCTGTGTCTGATCTAATCTAATCGATCTAGTTCAGTGGTCTCCAAACTGCAGCCCCTTTGCTTGCTCTTATCTGGCCCTTGGGGCATTATCCCCCCCCCCCCCCCACTGTTCCAGACATACAGTGGGGGAAATAATTATTTGAGCCCCTGCAGATTTTGGAAGTTTACCCACTAACAAAGAAATGAAGAGTCTATCATTTTTTTCTCATAGGTGCATTTTAAATGATAGAGACAGAATAGCAACCAAAAATCCAGAAAAAAAAAAAAACATGATACAAATGTTTATAAAGTGAGTTGCAGTTTATTGACTAAAATAAGTATTTGATCCCTCAAGCAAAACATGACTTAGTAGTTGGTGGAGAAACCCTTGTTGGTGATCACAGAGGTCAGACGTTTCTTGTAGTTGGTCTCCAGGTTTGCACACATCTCAGGAGGGACATTGGTCCTCTCTTCTCTACAGATCTTCTCTAAATCCTGAAGGTCTCTTGGCCGTCTTTTGGCAACTTGAAGTTTCAGCTCCCTCCATAAATTTTCTTTAGGATTAAGATCTTGAGACTGGCTAGGCCACTCCATGACCGTAATGTTCTTCTTGAGCCACTTCTTTGTTGCCTTGGCGGTATGTTTTTGGTCAATGTCATGCTGGAAGACCCATCCATGACCCATCTTTAGTGTTCTTGCTGAAGATCAGGAAGAAGGTTCTCGTGGCATTTTTTTCTGGATTTTTGGTTGATCTTTTGTCTCTATCATTTAAAATACACCTATAATAAAAAGTTATAGACCCTTCATTTCTTTGTAAGTGGGCAAACTTCCAAAATCTGCAGGGGATCAAATACTTATATTCCCCACTGTAGTTCCTGCCACTAACACCAATGATGGGACACTATTAATCCCATGGACATGAACAAGGGGGCAATACTCTTCCCGATGACACCCTTGATGGGGCTCTATTCCACCTATTGATACTAACGATGCAGCACTTTTCCTCCCACGAATATCAATGATAGGACACTATTCCTTCCAATGACCCCAATGATTCAGCACTATTCCTCCCACTGACACCAATGATGGGACACTATTCTTCCCATTGACCCCAATGATTCAGCACTATTCCTCCCACTGACACCAATGATGGGACACTATTCTTCCCATTGACCCCAATGATTCAGCACTATTCCTCCCACGGACTCCAATGATGGGGCACTATTTCTCCTAATGATGCCAACGATGGGGCACTATTACTCCCAGGAATGCCAACGATGGGGCCACGATTACTCCCACTGATGCCAGGACATTTTCTTCCCCCAATGGCCACAGTACGGAATCCCTAAAGTTTTAAAGTCTTTAAACTGGCCCTTTGTTTAAAAAGTTTGGAGACCCCCGATCTAGTTGATCTAATTTTGATTGGATAGTGAATGACGAGCAAGTTGGCCAGTGTATATATATCAGGGGTGCCCAACCAGTGGCCCGGGGGCCACATGTGGCCCGCAGAGGCTTCTGATGTGGCCCGCAACCTCCTTCTGTGGGATGGCAGATTGGCAAGCCCAGATAATGGGTTGCAGACCCGCCATCCCAGAGCATCTGTGTTAATGAAGCCGGCAATGCAAGCAGCTGTGGAGCAGAGCTGTATAAGCTGATGCTTCCTGTATAGTGCAGTCTCTTGCCACAGGCGGAGTGATACCAAATGCACTCTGTCAGGGACAGCAATAGCAGGCAATACTTGAATGGAAGACTTATTAAAAGGTCAGTTTGCAGTGTATATATGGGCAATCTACGCAGTGGTTACTTGGCTGCTTTCAAACTGATCAATCCCCTTCCATTAGGGCGGATCGGAGGACCCATAGAGTAGAGTGGGCTGTGTCAGTGTCCACTCTGCATGGATCTGTCATCCGCCTGCTCTGCTCATTGTGGCCCGCGACCGGTTACCAAGTCGCTTAAGTGGCTCTCGCTCTTCAAAAGGTTGGGCACCCCTGGTATATATATGATTACCATATTACTTTTTCCTTGATACCATCATGATACAGAAGTTATTCAGTAGCGCCAAAAGGCTACAGCATTGACCCAGTTATGCCCAGGTTGGCCATAAACAGAGCTCATTGAGGGGAATTTAGTAGGACTGGAGCAAACAGCAGCCATTGTGAATGGCAACCAATCAGCTTTCATTCGCAAAGCTTAACTGAATAAGCTGAGGATAGAAGCTCATTGGTTGCCATACACATCTTTTCCAGATTGTGTCTGCTCCAGTTTTAGGGAATTCCCCCATTGTCCACAAAGGTCTTCTCAATGATTGCTGACCTAGAGCGACCAAACAAATCCATTTACAAAAACGCAGGCAGCTTTTCTATGTGTATGCAAGCACAGCAAAATTATTGTTGGAGGTTCTACATATAGATATTTACCCACTTCATCCTTCTCAGTGATTATTACTCGTCTGAACAGCAAAGATTGCGGATTACTCGAAGAACCCCTAGCCACTCCTGGAAGAATCCTAAGGTTCCATGGAACCCTGGTTGACAAGGGCTGGGCTAGATGATGCTGAAAATCCTCCGAGCTCTAGCTGACTTGCTCAGTGGCGTAACGAGAACCTTCAGGGCCCCAATGCAAGAAACCATGAAGGGCCCCCCTGAACCCCAGCCAGGGCCCTTCCCTCCGAGTTCGGCGGTGGAACTCCATGGCGTGGTCACAGGTATGACCTTTGTGAGCCCTGTAGTTCCACCACTGGTATCAGCAGTTTTTTATTTATTTTTTTTTTTTTTTTTTTAGGTGCCCCATCTGGCTGGGGAGAACAGACATCGGACTGAGTGGCAATGCATGGAGCAGGAGAGGGGTACTCTGAGGAGCCACCTGAGGACACAGGTCATGCGGGGAATGCACAACTAAAGAGCAGCCAGTGCGATAGTCGAGCATGGAGCTCTGCTAGTCACTCTCCACCTCCAGCCACCCGTGTGCATGGTGCACTGGTACCCCTAGCTGCCTATGCTGCTGCCGGCCATATGTAGAGGGGGCTGCATGGGCCCCCTGCAGCACAGGGCCCAGTTGCGGTCGCGACTGCTGCACCCCCTATAGTTATGCCCCTGGACTTGCTGCAGCTTCTAATGCACATTGTGAGAAGCTCACAGTATGTAGGGAAATCAGAGTAAGCCATTTCAGTCCAGGAGAGGAGCCTGTACAACTGAGCAAGACTGAAGGGAAGGCTGGAGTTTACCTCTAAATGTAAAATATTGATAAGTCCAACCCAAACCTCACAAAGGTCATCTTTTCACATGAACTATAATACGACTTCTAGCAGTACGTTTTCAATCAGATGCTGTTCGCTGTTTGAGAGAGGAGCGGGGGTTGATGGACAGTCTCCCAGTGGATGTTCAGCTCTCGTCGTATTACAGAATAACTCAATAAGCAGTCTAGAAGTCTATGAGAGGAGCTGCTGATTGGTGTTGAAGTGTCGTCTATATATCTGTACTCCTCCACAGGTCTGCTTATCATTTCTGGACGTTCTTGACTGGAAATCTTTCCAGCTCGTCATCTTTTTTAAAGGAGAAAAAAAAAAAAATCCTCAATGATCAACTATGTGCGAGTGTGTCATAGTCCAGATCTCCTGGGATCTATTCAGAACCAAGAGAAACATTTGATCCACAGACATGAGCGCTGGCTCTAGTTTGCGATATGAGGAAGAAGAAATTTAAAACAAGAAAAAAAAAAAGAAAAAATAACAACTTGAAACAAAGTCACAGAGAAGAGGTGACAATGAACTTCCCTGAGATTTTCTCTCATTATGACGGATTCATCAAACCAAGTCTGAAGCCAACGTCTTCCTGAGATACGCGGAGAGATTAATCCTCCGACAGAAATGCAATATGTCACTGACAATCAGCACAAGTTTCCAAGAGGAGGGCTTCCAATTTTACCGAGCAGATGGCAATAATTGACGGCATATTTTAAAGTCAATGTACACCAACATAATCATGTCAAATGTTACAGTTCAGACATGGCAAAGATAAAGAACTCAATTCTAGTGCGGAAAATCTGCAGCTGAGGGAAAAAAAAATGTAACCCTTTCCTGCCAAATTCTGCAAGAACACGAACAGGAGGAACCGTTAAAAATACGATGATGTACCAAAAGCAATGCAAATGTGGGCATCATTTTTTTTTTATCTTTAATTAATTTACATACCGTAGGTTGTTCAAAAGTTGGTAAAGTAATGCCGCGTACACGCGATCGATTTGTCCGGCGGACTTTCTTTTTTTTTATTTTTTATTTTTTTCCATAAATTTTTTTTATTAGCAATAATAGAAAAAGAGAACAGATACAGCAGTGAAAAGTGTAAGTTGAATGCACCGAAAACGTGCGCAGTTGCGCTCTAATACAGAAAACATCTAATTGAACATGTGGTACAAGCGAGTCACAATAATAATCAAACAATTGGCTGTGGCTCCAATGATTGCGGGCGTATACAACCGAACAGAATATGTGAGCATGTCAGGCCCTATCTTGCAAGATAAGAGATTAAGGTAGTAAGAGTATCAATCACATATATGCTACGGAGCTTGACCTTCAGTGTCTGTGGCCTGGATCGCTATATCTGGAGTCCTGAGAAGATAGGTGTTATCACCTGTCTCCATGGGTTCAAGGGGCAAGGAAGGATATCGGTCTGTCAAGGTGGGTCAGTCTTCTAAGGGGGGGCATGGGGCATGTGGGGAGGGTCGTTAAGAGAGTGGGGGTAAGGGAGGATGGGAGTTATCCAGGGGCATCGCCTTCTCGGCCCCCCCCATCGCAGCGGTGAGGGGGAGAGTTTCTCTTGGGGTCCCCGGCCTGCGGGAGCGCCCTCTGAGACCCCGTGAGGGGTATTCCCAAGGTACCCGGTAATAATGACTGGATTAGTCTACCGAACCGACTTGGCCACACACGGACGCACGGAAAGTCCGGCGTTTGCTAGCGCGATGACGTACAGCACGTACGACGGGACTAGAAAAAGGAAGTTCAATAGCCAGTAGCCAATAGCTTCCTTTTCGTACTTGCTTCTGAGCATGCGTCATTCTTAGTCCGCCGGACTAGCATACTGACGAACGTATTGTCCGCTGAAACCCAAGTCTAGCGGAAATATTGGGCTGCAAAACTACTTTCTAAGTCCGCCGGACTTTACGCTGAAAAAGTCAGCTGAAGCCCACACACGATCGGATTGTCCGGTGAAATGCGGTCCGCCGGACAATTTGATCGTGTGTACACGGCATAACTCTTCCCCTATAGTAACTCCTCCTCTTCTTTTTTCATTGCAGGTAAATAATTGGTTTAAAGCTGAAGCAATGGCTCATCATTGAGTTCTTGATGATAGAGGGGGGCAGGAGGTCCAACATCCACAGAAGGCTACAGAATGTTTTATGGCAATGGCACCATTGACAAGTCACCAATGACAAGACATTGCTCTTATCAATAGTGCCAACTCTGTTAATATTCTGTATCCAGGGCAGGACTTAGGGTGGTGGGGGCCCCTGGGCTTGAGTCACTTTCGGGCCCTACCCTCTATATATTATCGTATTTATCGACGTATAACACCCACACCAAGTTTAGGAGGGAAGTTTAAGGAAAAAACTTACATTTAAATGCCCACCAATGCAGCCTTATCAGTGTCCATCTGCAGCCTTGCCCATCTGCAGCCTTGTCCACCCATCTGCAGCCTTGTCCAGTGTCATTGCAGCCTTGTCAGTGTAGCCTTGTCATTTGCAGCCTTGCCCCAGTGTCATTTGCAGCCTTGTCATTGCAGCCTTGAAGTTTAAAAATGGCGCCGCTGAGATACAGAGTTCTGTGTATCTTGGCGGCTCTCGGGTCCTCTCGGTGGCTCTCGGGTCCTCTCAGCGGCTCTTGGGTCCTCTCGCAGTCCCGAGCGGAGCCAAGAGTAGCCGAATGTACTTGGCTCGGCTCACAGTCATGCCCAGTCCCTGTGTTATGTTCATCATAGGGCGGGACTGGGCATGACTGTGAGCAGAGCCAAGCCGAGTACACTTTGCTATGTATCTCAGCGGGGCCCCCTATTGGGCGGGGCCCATGGGCTTGAGCCCAGTCAAGCCCAATGGTAAGTCCTGCCCTGTCTGTATCCTTTTGTGAATGTTGGACAGCCTGCACCCCTCCTTCATCAAGAAGTCAATGACAGCACATTGCTTCTAATCTACTTGGAATCCATTATTTACCTGCAATTAAAAAGAATTAGATTTCCTATAACGTTAAAGTTACTCTACCAACGTGCAAAATTTTAATGACTTATGTAAGTAAGTAAAAAAAAAAGTTATGTCCACTTGAATACAGCCCTTGTAGTACAGAGATGTATAAGGAGAAGCAAAGGTGACAGATTCCCCTTTGTATGAGATAAACAGGATGACTTGATCTATTACAGTGAATGTCAGTCATGTTGGTTATGTGCAGAATAGAGTGCGAGTGAGCAAAAGTCAAGGGACATTAAAGGGAATATATCCAGGCATTACTCAAATTTTACCCCAACCCTCCCTTTACCCCAAGGGTAGGCAACATCGGCCCTCCAGCTGTGGTGAAACTACAAGTCCCATGAGACATTGCAAGACCCTGACTATCACAGGCATGACTCCTAGAGGCAGAGGCATGATGGGATTTTCTGTAGTTGCATAACAGCTGGAGCGCCGAGGTTGCCTACCCTTGGTGTACAGGGAGGTTTGGGGTAAAATTTGAGTAATGCCTGGATATATTCCCTTTAATGTCCCTTGACTTTTGCTCACTCGCACTCTATTCTGCACATAACCAACATGACTGACATTCACTGTAATAGATCAAGTCATCCTGTTTATCTCATATCTTTATCTACCCCCTGCTCTACACCTCTAGATCGTATTCCAGTGTTTTTTTTTTTTCTTCCTTCGTTCTTGTAGAAAGAAACAGCTGTTACTTATTCCGTGCTTGTAAAATTCTTGCCGGGTCAGCTGCTGGGAGGTAATTTCCTATTGGCACTCCCCAGGACTACATGTCCCAAGAACCCATTCCCTACACAGTTTGTGGGCATGCTCTTGGGAGCGAAGGCAGAACCGTTCTGCTGGGAATAAATCAATGGGGTCGATTTAGTAAGACACGTAGGCAAGGGACGTTGCCACATAGCTCAGTGAATGTGGTGAAATTTCACTTTGCAGCTAATACCCAATCACATGCCAGGGAAAAAAAACAAAAAAAACAATTTGTACTTGAACTTCTTTACATGATTGAATGATGGTAATCACCAGAGTTTGACCAAATTCACTAAACTCTGGGATAAATTCCTTTTCAAAGTGAACAGTCTATTTGCCTTTAGTTAATCAACCCTGATGCATTCATGCATGTGGATAGGGTAAGGTGGGGTTGGAGGATCACTGTTGCCAACCGTCAGTATTTTTACTGGCAGCCAATGAAAAAAACAGGCAATTTTGCCAGTAAAAGGAAAAAGTTGCCAGTAAAAAATATGGCTGTGATGTTCGGTTCGGTCCAGAGCTGGCCAAGACCGTCTGCCAGAGCCTGCTACAGTGTGTTCGGGCAGCTCTGGTGGAGGTGGTGCCCGAGCGGGTTGTGTGATGTCATGGTGCAAGGGAGCCAAGCAGAGCGGCCAGAGCCTCGTGTGTGGGTCTGTAGGACAGGAGCAGGGCTGGTCGGAAGTGGGACTGTCAGCGCTGTTTAGACCGAAGTGGACTGAAGGGACCAAGAGTCAACTTCATGTGTGTGTGTGCGTCTTCCTATTCTAATTTATTGCCCTCCTGAGTCCTGTCCCTGAGCTACTTACTATATCGAAAATAAAATAAGAAATATGTTTTTTGGCCTAATATCTACCTTAAATCACATTGCTAATTGCATATTGTACTTGTTTGTAGCCTAAATACCAGGAAATGCCAGTAAAAACCTGGCTGTGCCAGGAAATTTCGGGTGTCTTGTCAGTAAATTTCAGTCTGGTAGGTTGGCAACACTGTGGAGGATACATGGAGTTTCTAATATGCAGCAGGCAAAGCTGGTTAGGAGTTCAGTACAGAGGAGTTGTCAGCCCAAATATGAAATAAGGAGCAGACTGGACCGTGGTGGTAGTGGGAGGCACAGGAATGGTAAAGGCTCACTAGGACAGGCTACTAAAGATATGGGATCTTTAGTAGGGCAACCTTTGCAAGGCCTTCTGTTCAAGGAGTACACTAGTCAAGGGACCCCAATAGATATAAAAAAAGTGCTGCTTTGTAAAATGTTTATTTTACTGTGATGCCTATAGACCATTTGGGCCTTCTCTGGAAACCTGTCCAAAAAAACCTTCAGATAGAAAGTCCTGCCTTGCTGAAAAGACCATTGGATGCTCATTATGATGGTCACATCCTAGCAACAGGACGTGTAGGAGTTGTTGTGCTAGGTTTCCAGGGGGTCCTCTAATGAGGGAGTGAGCATCCAATGGTTTTCACGTCTTGGCAACAAGGCTGGACATGGGGGTTGCTAACTATGAGTTCTTCAGCTAGGCTTCCAGGGGGCCCTGTAAGAGTGGGAGCGAGCGTCCAATGGTGTTCACATCTTGTCAACAGGGCAGGATGTGGGGGTTGCCAACTGGGAATTTCTCAGCTAGGCTTTCAGGGGGTCCTGTAATCCTGGGGATGAGCATCCAACATTTTCACATCTTGGCAGCCAGGCAGAGCATGAGGATTGCTAACTGGGAGTTCTTCAGCTAGGCTTCTGGGGGGGGTTCTGTAATGGTGGAAGTGAGCATCTATTGGTTTTCACATCTTGGCAACAAGAGAGTACGTGCGGGTTGTTGAGGTCTTCAGCTAGGCTTTCATGGTGGGATTGAGCATCCAATGGTTTTCATGTCTTGGCAACAAGGCAGGACATGAGGATTGCTAACTGCGAGTTCTTCAGCTAGGCTTCTGGAGGGTTTTGTAATGGTGGAAGTGAGAATCTAATGGTTTTCACATCTTGGCAACAAGAGAGTACGTGGGGGTTGTTGAGGTCTTCATCTAGGCTTTTTAATGGGGGGATTGAGCATCCAATGGTTTTCATGTCTTGGCAACAAGGCAGGACACAAGGGTTGCTAACTATGAGTTCTTCAGCTAGGCTTCTGGGGGGGGGGGGGGGGTCCTAGTGGTGAGCATCCAACATTTCTTGCATCTTGGCAACAAGGTAGGACATGGGGGTTGCTAACTGGGAGTTCTTCAGCTAAGTTTCCATGGGGGGCCCAAACGGCCTACATGTAGGACAATAAAATGAATGGACATTCTACAAAGCTGCTCAGTTGTTTTTTTTTTTTATATCTACTGGGACCCCTTGCCTATATAGGCTATTTTCTGAAAACAGTGAACTAAACCTTTAGGAAAAAACAGAGGTGGTGTTCTTTCTTGCTAACTAATCAGATGCTTGCTTTAAATTTCAAACGTAAAAGGATAAAAACCATCAAGAGGTTGTTATGGATACTTTTACATTCCTTTTACAACAGCCTTTATTAATGAGCATGAATTCTGACCTTTAATCCAGGTAATGTGAAATAATATCTCGAATAACCGCGCAGGAAAAAAAGTAAACAAATAAGATAAAAATAAGCATTTTGGTCAAATCAGTACTATTCATCTTAAAATGTCCACAAATGAATAGAGCCCTTAGAAATGACGTCATCGAAAAAGGACCACTATTACCGGGAAGCCGATGTACAATGAGGCTTGCAGTTCGCACACATTACCAACCACTAATGTCTGGGCGGGCTACAAATGTTCTAGAGGAGACATAGATTGATGGAAGCAGCAGAGAGCTGTAGAGATTAAATCTCAGCCTTTAGAATAGGGAGCAGAGATGAGGGACGCTGACCTCTTGAGTGCATCCAATTACTTCCACACAAAACAAGTTTGCGGGCCAATTAGCCTAATGGTGAACAAGACATTCAGATTGCAAGGCAAACAAAGAAAGGAAAAAAGATGAGATAAAAGCTGGTCTTAGAGAGTATGTTTTTTTTTTTTTTGGAAGGAATGAAAAGTTCAGTCTTGCTGATGCCAAGCCATCACCGGCTAACCTTTGAAATAATGACAAGCTCTGGTTCAGTCACAGTGTTGTTGTCATCTTGATGTACCCTTCATTCCGTCCCATAATACCACCATTGTAAAGTCAGCACATGTTCTCTTCCAACTAAGCCACCTAAGACAATTATCCATTGCCATATAGCTGGATTTTACCATACAAAATGGCGGGCGTCTGCACACATGAATGAGATTGGTAAAAGATGGCTTCAGCTCCTGTTCTCCACCTGTAGAGAACTCCTCAGACACGTTTCTCCCTTTTCGGGGCTTAATCGTAATTAATCATTGCATCTATGATTAAGCCCTGAAAAGAGCGAAACACGTCTGAGGAGTTCTCTACGGGTGGAGAACAGGAGCTGAAGCCCTCTTTTACCCATCTCATGCACATTTATGCAACAGGGAGACTTTGCTGATGGCCACCATTTTGTTGAAGTCTACTAGAGCCTGTCAAGATGATCCTGTCAGTCTTGTACCGATCTATTCACATGCTGATCCGACTGACACAGGTTTGGGGGCATTTGAGCGGTACTATTTTCATTGTTTTGAGGCTGATCACAGAAATCACAGCCTTTTTGGAACTTTTTTTAACATGAGGGGCAACCCCTTCAAACTCTTTTCATGATAAGAGAACCCCTGCTACTAATTACTATATTTAAAGCTCATACAGTGCATTAGTGTGATGGTTACTAAGAAGAATGCCCCTTACGTATGTAGTCATTAGGAGGAATCACCTCTTACAACACATGTGTCCACCCGGCCATTTCATATGGCCCTCACCCTTCTGCAGCACCCGCCCTCGTCTACACCCCCACCTTGTCTCAGCAGTCAGCAGCAGAGAGGAGGACAGAATTCCTCCACCAGATGCTGCACTTCTCCCATTCAGCTGCAGAGAAGCTAGTCTGTAACATCGATCACCACCCCCACCTGCCTCAACAGTCGGGAGCAGAGGACAGAACTCCTTCAGCAGATCCTGCACTTCTCTGTGCAGCAGCTGAGAGGCTCTTCTCTGCCCCCCCCCCCCCTCCCCATCTCGGCAGTCAGCAGCAGATCTCCTCCTACAGATCCTGTGCCTCTCTCGTTTCTGTCTCCCCTAGTCTCAGCATTCAGCAGACTTTGGCAGCTAACTCCAGCCCTCATCCAGACCCTGCACTTTCTGATTTCCATATCCACCCCCATCTTCTTTCCAACAGCAGCACAAGGTAAGGGGTTTGCACTGTGATGTAAGTGAGGGTGAGAGACTATTGACGTCTGATATGGGGGGTTGCTCTGGACATCGAGTTTAACAGATACAACCAGCCCTCTGAGGGCAACCATAATGCTGATGCAACCCACAATTAAGTTTCATTTGACACCCCTGCCTTACAAGATAGCTAAAAAAAGATCATTGGTGTTAGTGCTTACTCTGCTGAAAGGCAGAAGTGCTCAGTCTTCAAAGAACCTCTAGAAACCTCAGGAGGAATTCTGGTTGGGAACTTATGCTCTGGACATTCGTAAAAAAAATAAAATAAAAAATAAAACACCTGGGAAAATCCACGAGGGTAAGCAAAGAAGCAAAATGCAAGAACTCAAATTGGAGCAAAGCAAACAATGATGTTGCCCAAGTCATCCAGTTAGAGCTCCAGTGCAGCATAAAAATGAAGCCAACCTTGGCCATCAGTTTAAACCAAACATCTAGTTGGTTGTTGCCACCAACTAAATGCTGAGATTTCTGTGTGTTTAGAACAAACCCAACCCAATAAGTCATTGGTGTCAATGGTTACTCATCTGAAAGGCAGAAGTATTCATTCCTCAAGGAACCCCTAGAAGCCTCAGGAGGAACCGTGGTTGAGAAAGACTGTTCTGGACACATTTTTTTTTAAGACGTCTGGGGAAAATCCTCGAGGAGGAGCAATGAAATCAAAATGCAAGAACAAAAATTGGAGCAAAGAAAACAATGATATTGCCCAAGTCATCCAGTTAGATCCCTGGTGCAACATAGAAACTGAAGCCAGCCTTGGTCAACGGTTTGAACCAAACACCTAGTTGCTTGTTGTGACCAATAAACACTCTGTTTTCTATGTGTTTAGGACAAGAACATGAAAATAAGCAAGTTCCGTGAGGAAATGGAGGACAGAAAACCCCCGGTCTAGCATAGAAACTGAAGCCAGCCTTGGTCAACGGTTTAAACCAAACACCTAGTTGGTTTTTATGACCAATAAACACTCTGTTTTCTACGTGTTTAGGACAAGAACATGAAAATAAGCAAGTTCTGGGAGGCAATGGAGGACAGAAAAGCCCTGGTCTAGCATGGAAACTGAAGCCAGCCTTGGTCAATGGTTTAAACCAAACATCTAGTTGGTTTTTATGACCAATAAACACTCTGTTTTCTATGTGTTTAGGACAAGAACATGAAAATAAGCAAGTTCCGGGAGGCAATGGAGGACAGAAAAGCCCTGGTCTAGTATGGAACCTGAAGCCAGCCTTGGTCAATGGTTTAAACCAAACACCTAGTTGGTTTTTATGACCAATAAACACTCTGTTTTCTATGTGTTTAGGACAAGAACATGAAAATAAGCAAGTTCCGGGAGGCAATGGAGGACAGACCAAACACCAAGTTGGTTGTTATGACCAATAAACACTCCGTTTTCTGTGTGTTTAGGACAAGAACATGAAAGTAAGTAAGCTCCGGGAGGCAATGGAGGACAGGAAAGCCCTGGTCTAGCATAGAAACTGAAGCCAGCCTTGGTCAACGGTTTAAACCAAACATCTAGTTGGTTTTTATGACCAATAAACACTCTGTTTTCTATGTGTTTAGGACAAGAACATGAAAATAAGCAAGTTCCGGGAGGCAATGGAGGACAGAAAAGCCCTGGTCTAGTATGGAACCTGAAGCCAGCCTTGGTCAATGGTTTAAACCAAACACCTAGTTGGTTTTTATGACCAATAAACACTCTGTTTTCTATGTGTTTAGGACAAGAACATGAAAATAAGCAAGTTCCGGGAGGCAATGGAGGACAGACCAAACACCAAGTTGGTTGTTATGACCAATAAACACTCCGTTTTCTGTGTGTTTAGGACAAGAACATGAAAGTAAGTAAGCTCCGGGAGGCAATGGAGGACAGGAAAGCCCTGGTCTAGCATAGAAACTGAAGCCAGCCTTGGTCAACGGTTTAAACCAAACATCTAGTTGGTTTTTATGACCAATAAACACTCTGTTTTCTATGTGTTTAGGACAAGAACATGAAAATAAGCAAGCTCCGGGAGGCAATGGAGGACAGAAAAGCCCTGGTCTAGTATGGAACCTGAAGCCAGCCTTGGTCAATGGTTTAAACCAAACATCTAGTTGGTTGTTATGACCAATAAACACTCTGTTTTCTATGTGTTTAGGACAAGAACATGAAAATAAGCAAGTTCCGGGAGGCAATGGAGGACAGACCAAACACCAAGTTGGTTGTTATGACCAATAAACACTCCGTTTTCTATGTGTTTAGGACAAGAACATGAAAATAAGCAAGCTCCGGGAGGCAATGGAGGACAGGAAAGCCCTGGTCTAGCATAGAAACTGAAGCCAGCCTTGGTCAACGGTTTAAACCAAACATCTAGTTGGTTTTTATGACCAATAAACACTCTGTTTTCTATGTGTTTAGGACAAGAACATGAAAATAAGTAAGCTCCGGGAGGCAATGGAGGACAGAAAAGTCATCGCCTAGCATGGAAACTGAAGCCAGCCTTGGTCAACGGTTTAAACCAAACATCTAGTTAGTTTTTATGACCAATAAACACTCTGTTTTCTATGTGTTTAGGACAAGAACATGAAATAAGCAAGTTCCGGGAGGCAATGGAGGACAGACCAAACACCAAGTTGGTTGTTATGACCAATAAACACTCTGTTTTCTATGTGTTTAGGACAAGAACATGAAAATAAGCAAGCTCCGGGAGGCAATGGAGGACAGGAAAGTCTTGTGTGCTATGGTCCATGAGGTCAAAAAGAGTCGAACACGACTAAACAACAAAAACAAAGCCAACCCAGTAAGTCATTGGTGTCAGTGGTTACTCATTTGACAGGCAGAAGTACTGATTCCATAAGGAACCCCTGGAAACCTCAGGAGAGGTTGAGAAAAGCAGTTCTGTACATTCGTAAGACAGCTGGGGAAAATCCACGTGGATGAGCAAGACCACAAATTGGAGCAAAGAAAACAACGATGTTGCCCAAGTCATCCGGTTAGATCCCTGGTGCAGCATAGAAATCAATGTTTTTGAGATAATACCTCTTTAACCTCCTTAATCCTGTACCTGGAGCAAGGTAGATTGTTTTTTGCCCTCATATGGTCCAATTGAATGAAACCTAAACAAAAATATTTTGCAGAGCTGACCTGAAGTCCCCATCGAAGGGGGTCTCCTGGTTGATGGACAGCAAACACCAAGCATTTAAATGCACCACCATCGCAGGCTCGCAATTAAAGTGTAGCCATTTGTTTCATGTTGATAAGTTTCTTCCTGCTGGGTGTGCGCAGGACTAAAAAAAGTCGGTACGACGAGCTCCCGTCTGACCTTCTCCTTAATTTGTGAGTTTTTGTTTAGTTTGGCCATAAATGACAAGGAATTAGATTTTTTTTTTTGTGAGAGATAATGACTGGCTGTTTGCAGGGAGCATCCGTTATGTTGGATGAATATGGCTTGATCTCTGCAGCCAATTAAAGATTGTTACAGCCTTCCATAAATAAGGGAGCGCACCTCCAGCCACATACCCTACTGCTATTTTTAATTGAACTCCCTAACACAAAAACTTCAGGTTTAGGTGTGCAGCAATGAAGATGAAAAGGGATTTCATCGCCGCACTGTGTCTAACACAGCTATTCCATAAAGCAGTTCTAAACCACCAAAAAAAAAAAAAAAAAAAAACTAATTAAATCCTCCCAATTAACTTTTTAAAACCATGTGTGCTTATAGTTTGTGATAAATGACTTGCGTTTTTTGATGAAGCCATCTGTTGATCCTGCAGGTGGGTTGCTTCTCCTGGTTGGCGGTGGCAACAATTTGTAGGGTCGTGCAGGGGCGGACTGACCATTCGGGTACTCGGGCACTGCCCGAGGGCCCGATGCCACTAAGGGGCCCCATCAGAGTTGCCATTCTCAATAAAACCAGGGACAGTATGTAAAAATCTGTGTTTTTAAAAAATCATCAAGATTATAGCTGCCCCGCCTCTCCAGGGACTTAGGAAAGGGAACTGTGGGAGACTGGAAGGTGCTGCAGGGTCTAGGGGGAGCACTGTGGGGGCTTGGGGGCAATGAGGGACACTGTTGGAGGTTGGGGGGCACTATGTTGAGGCTGGAGGCTCTGCAGTCGGCTGTGTGGCACTTCAAGGAGCTAGGTGGCACTGCGTGAGATTGGAGGGCACTGGGGTGGAAGTGTGGTCCACTATGGAAGTTTGGAGGGCACCATGGGAGGTTGGGGCAATGTGGAGGATGAGGTTTCTAGAGTGGGATTATTGTTACTATACAGGATTTATATATAGCGTCAACAGTTTGCGCTTTACAACATGAAGGCAGACAATACAGTTTCAATACGGGAGGAATCACAGGGCCTTGCTCCTTAGAGCTTACAATCTAAGAGGGAGGGTCAATTAAACAGAATGATGGCATTAAAAAGGGGATCAACTCCAGAGATAAAATGATAATTCTCAAGCTCTACAAGACTCTGGTCCGGCCGCACCTGGAGTATACTGTCCAGTTCTGGGCACCAGTCCTCAGGAAGGATGTACTGGAAATGGAGCGACTACAAAGAAGGGCAACAAAGCTAATAAATGGTCTGAAGGATATTAGTTATGAGGAAAGGTTGCGAGCTCTGAGAGAAGAGACGCTTGAGAGGGGATATGATTTCAATTTACAAATACCGGACTGGTGACCCCACAATAGGGATAAAACTTTTTCGCAGAAGGGAGCTTAACAAGACTTGTGGCCACTCATTAAAATTAGAAGAAAAGGGGTTTAACCTTAAACTACTTAGAGGGTTCTTTACTGTAAGAGCGGCAAGGATGTGGAATTCCCTTCCACAGGCGGTGGTCTCAGCAGGGGGCATCGATAGTTTCAAGAAACTATTAGATAATCACCTGAATGACCACAACATACAGGGATATACAATGTAATACTTACATATAATCACACACATAGGTTGGACTTGAAGGTCTTGTGTCTTTTTTTCAACCTCCCCTACTATGTAACTATATGTGAAACAAAAAGGTAATGGCTGTGGGGGTTGAGTTGATGGAAAAAATAAAAATACAGTTGTTAGGTAGAGGCAGAATAGGCTTCCCTGAAGAGGAGGGTTTTTTAGGGATTGTCTAAAAGCAAACGGAGTAGGAGACAGATTGGGGTAGGCAGTTCCTTAGAATAGGCGAGGCTCAGGAAAAGTCCTGGAGGCGAGCATGGGAGGAGATGACGAGGGAGCTTAGAGAGCAGGAGGTCTTGGGAGCAACAAAGAAAACACGGGGGAGTCTCTCCAGGAAGCTGCCACTCAAGCAGGGGAACTGTGGGATACTGCAGGGTGCTGCAGGGTCTAGGGGGCTCTGTGGGAGCTCGGGGCAGTGTGGGACACGGTTATAGGGAGAGGGCACTATGATGGGGTTGGAGGCTGTACAGTAGGTTGGGTGGCACTTCAGGTTGCATGGTGTGAGATTGGATGGAGAACATGGGAGGGGACACTGTTGTGCACTATGGAAGTTTGGAGGGGCACTATGGGAGGTTGAGGAAATGTGGGGCACTGTTGGAGGTATTATGGGGGGGCCTGAGGCTCTACAGTAGACTGGGTGGCACTGTGTGAGGTTGGAGAGCCCTGTAGGGGTGGGGGTGCTTCAGTCCACTGGGGGGGGGGGGCACTATGGGATCTGGGGGAAGTTAAGGAGTCTGCAGCTGGCTAGAGAAGTGATAGAAGAAGCGGTCATGGTTCGTTGGTTGAGAACCACCAATCTAGGGGCAAAAGGATTTGACAAGTTTTCTAACCCTAGGTGGCACTGTGTGAGGTTGAAGAGCCCTGTAGGGGTGGGGGTGCTGCAGTCCACTGGGGCGTGGGAGCACTATGGGATCTGGGGGAAGTTAAGAAGTCTGCAGCTGGCTAGAGAAGTGATAGAAGAAGCGGTCATGGTTCGTTGGTTGAGAACCACCAATCTAGGGGCAAAAAGATTTGACAAGTTTTCTAACCCTAGGTGGCACTGTGTGAGGTTGGAGAGCCCTGTAGGGGTGGGGGTGCTGCAGTCCACTGGGGGGGGGGGCACTAAGGGATCTGGGGGAAGTTAGGGAGTCTGCAGCTGGCTAGAGAAGTGATAGAAGAAGCGGTCATGGTTCGTTGGTTGAGAACCACCAATCTAGGGGCAAAAAGATTTGACAAGTTTTCTAACCCTAGGTGGCACTGTGTGAGGTTGAAGAGCCCTGTAGGGGTGGGGGTGCTGCAGTCCACTGGGGGTGGGGGGGGCACTATGTAATCTGGGGGAAGTTAGGGAGTCTACAGCTGGCTAGAGAAGTGATAGAAGAAGCGGTCATGGTTCATTGGTTGAGAACCACCAATCTAGGGGCAAAAAGATTTGACAAGTTTTCTAACCCTAGGTGGCACTGTGTGAGGTTGGAGAGCCCTGTAGGGGTGGGGGTGCTGCAGTCCACTGGGGGTTGGGGCGGCACTATGGGATCTGGGGGAAGTTAGGGAGTCTGCAGCTGGCTACAGAAGTGATAGAAGAAGCGGTCATGGTTCGTTGGTTGAGAACCACCAATCTAGGGGCAAAAGGATTTGACAAGTTTTCGAACCCCTATAGGTGACCTATAGATGTGTTGCTTTATTTTGCCCACAGACCACCATCCAAAACCAACGAGTGCCTCTAGTTAATGGCTTTCAGTCATCTGGTTGGGGTGAACAGCAGGGCTCTCCAGTAACGAATGGGAATCAGATGTTTTAGGTGGCATCATCACCCTGAAAACAAGTATGCAAACAGGAGCTGAAAATAATTTTAATGAAGTACACAAAAAGTATTTTTAAGACGCTCTTATGGAACGAGTCCAAGAATGGCTCTAACAAGCTGGATATAATTATTTTTCCAGAATTGTCTGATAATGATGCAGCTCCTCTCAGAATGAATGTCTTACTTATTGCTGCTTTCTGAAAGGCGAATATGAAGATTTTCTTGTTGAGAACACTGGATTGGAACGCACAAGCTACTTACATTTCCGTTTGATTAATGAATGCACCAAAATTAACTTGTAAACAAAACACAGAGGAAATCACAGAGTTTACTCCGGGCTTTACTTCCGAAGGAGCCGAGTCAGCATAAACTCATCGAGAGACGTACAGAAGGCTCAAATCCTATTCTACATCCGTATCCTATACACTCTGCCATAGCTGCGGAGATAGTGCCAAGAGAATGAATTACTCTCCACTCCGGTAATGAACTGGCGTAGGCAGAGGTGCAGCTTTTGCCCATGGCAACCATTTTAATTTTCGTCTCTAAAAATATGTAAAATCTAGAGAAACCCCGGGTTTAAAATGTAAAAAAAATATGAATGTTGCTTCTCATTGGGAAGCCTGAAACCTGGGATGATGCACAGAGGTCACCCCATCACATCAGAGGCCCCCTCACTATATCAGAGCCTTCCATCACAACAGATGTCCCCCCATCACATCTCCTTCATCACAACAGAGGTCCCTCATCACATGAAAGAGATCCCTCATCATCTCAGTGGTCTCCCCATCACATCAATGCCCTCCATCACATTAGAGGTTTCCGTCACAGCAGAGGTCCCCTATCAGAGTCTCCCCTACATATCAGGTCCCCCCCCCATCGCTTTAGAGCCCTCCATTACATAATTTCCTCCTCATCATATCAGAAGTTCCCCATCACTTCAGAGCCCCCCATTACATCAATGCCCCCTTATCACAGTAGAAGTTCCCCATCACTTCAGAGCCCCCCATTACATCAATGCCCCCTTATCACAGTAGAAGTTCCCCATCACTTCAGAGCCCCCATTACATCAAATTCCCCTTATCACATCAGAAGTTCCCCATTACATCAAAGCCCCCTTATCACATCAGAAGTTCCCCACCACTTCAGAGCCCCCCATTACATCAAATCCCCCTTATCACATCAGAAGTTCCCCACCACTTCAGAGCCCCCCATTACATGAAAGCCCCCTTATCACATCAGAAGTTCCCCACCACTTCAGAGCCCCCCATTACATCAAAGCCCCCTTATCACATCAGAAGTTCCCCATCACATCAGAGCCCCCATCACATCAGAGCCCCCCCATCACAGTAGAAGTTCCCCATTACATCAAAGTCCCCTTATCACATCAGAAGTTCCCCATCACATCAGAGCCCCCCATTACATCAACGCCCCCTTATCACAGTAGAAGTTCCCCATCACTTCAGAGCCCCCATTACATCAAATCCCCCTTATCACATCAGAAGTTCCCCATCACTTCAGAGCCGCCCATTACATCACATCTCCCTTATCACATCAGAAGTTCCCCATCACTTCAGAGCCCCCCATTACATCACATCTCCCTTATCACATCAGAAGTTCCCCATTACATCAAAGCCCCCTTATCACATCAGAAGTTCCCCATCACATCAGAGCTTCCCCATTACATCAAAGCCCCCTTATCACATCAGAAGTTCCCCATCACACCAGAGCCCCCCATTACATGAAAGCCCCCTTATCACATCAGAAGTTCCCCACCACTTCAGAGCCCCCCATTACATCAAAGCCCCCTTATTACATCAGAAGTTCCCCATCACATCAGAGCCCTCATCACATCAGAGCCCCCCAATCACAGTAGAAGTTCCCCATTACATCAAATCCCCCTTATCACATCAGAAGTTCCCCATCACACCAGAGCCCCCCATTACATCAAAGCCCCCTTATCACATTAGAGAGTCCCCACTTCATGTCAGAGGCCCACCATCAGATCAAAGATCCCCTTTTACTTCAGAGGTCCTTCTATGCCATCAGAGCCCCCCCCATCACCACAGAGTTCTCCACATCACAGATCGCCTAGTCGCACAGGACTTCCGGTCACAAAGTTCTCAACTGTCCCTCATTTGGGGGGGGGGGGGGGCTGATTTCTCTCTTTTGAAACCAAACATCTCTGTCTCTCATCCAGCCTCAGTTGTCCCTCTGTGTTGCCTGATGGTGTCACCTCCATACAAAATGTACTATTTTATTACCAAAAGTCTCATACAGCAATAAACTCTTTACCCACACTCTAAATCAGGGGACTTCCAACCATTCTAAACAAAGGGCCACTTTCCTGACGTTCAGACTTTAGGGGGGGCCGGGCTGTGACCAGTGGGCGTAAAGAATCCCATCGTTGGCGTCAGTAGGAGGAATAGTGTCCCATTGTTGGTGTCAGTGGGAGGAATAGTGCCCCATCATTGGTGTCAGTGGGTGGAATAGTGCCCCATCGTTTGTGTCAGTGGGACGAATAGTGCCCCATCATTGGCGTCAGTAAGAGGAATAGTGTCCCATCACTGGTGTCAGTGGGAGGAATAGTGTCCCATTGTTGGTGTCAGTGGGAGGAATAGTGTCCCATCACTGGTGTCAGTGGGAGGAATAGTGTCCCATTGTTGGTGTCAGTGGGAGGAATAGTGTCCCATCACTGGTGTCAGTGGGAGGAATAGTGTCCCATTGTTGGTGTCAGTGGGAGGAATAGTGTCCCATTGTTGGTGTCAGTGGGAGGAATAGTGCCCCATCATTGGTGTCAGTGGGAGGAATAGTGTCCCATCACTGGTGTCAGTGGGAGGAATAGTGTCCCATTGTTGGTGTCAGTGGGAGGAATAGTGCCCCATCATTGGTGTCAGTGGGAGGAATAGTGCCCCATCATTGGTGTCAGTGGGAGGAATAGTGTCCCATCATTGGTGTCAGTGGGGGGAATAGTGCTCCATCATTGGTGTCAGTGGGGGGAATAGTGCCCCATCATTGGTGTCAGTGGGAGGAATAGTGTCCCATCATTGGTGTCAGTGGGAGGAATAGTGCCCCATCATTGGTGTCAGTGGGAGGAATAGTGTCCCATCATTGGTGTCAGTGGGAGGAATAGTGCCCCATCATTGGTGTCAGTGGGAGGAATAGTGTCCCATCATTGGTGTCAGTGGGGGGAATAGTGCTCCATCATTGGTGTCAGTGGGGGGAATAGTGCCCCCTCGTTGGTGTCAGTGGGGGGAATAGTGCCCCATCATTGGTGTCAGTGGGAGGAATAGTGCCCCATCATTATTGTCAGTGGGGGGAATAGTGCTCCATCATTGGTGTCAGTGGGGGGAATAGTGCCCCCTCGTTGGTGTCAGTGGGGGGGAATAGTACCCCATTGTTGGTGTCAGTGGGGGGAATAGGGCCTCAAGGGCTGGATAAAAGAAGGCAACGGGCCACATCCGGCCCCTGGGCTGCAGTTTTGAGACTTCTGCTCTATATTACTGTATTGGTTATTTTGAAAAGCCAATATAAAGGGAAAAACTGAGACTAAAATAAGTCCATGTAACCGGGGCGGGGCGTTTATAAAAACCTCCTGTGTACATTCGCAGGGCGGGCCAGATTTTCAGCCGTGCCTTTTGTACCAATACAATGCTCCATGGACCTTCTCCAGTTCACCGCCGAAGAAAAAAAATAAAAAAAAAAACACCTGAAACTTTTTAGCTTGTTCTTGTAGCGTTCGCATTCCCCTCCTAGACACTTCCTATACAGCGGAACGTTGCACGATTGTGCGCCAATTACTTCTATTGTGCTGCAGTCTTTTCCTGTGTGCGCCACCTTTTCAGCAGCTATGATCTACACCATAGAAGGTCATTATAGAGGATTAAAATACCAGGAGCAATAAAAAGGAAAGGAAAGAAAAAAAAATAAAAAAATAAACCTAATCGGCAGAAAGAAAGAAAAGTACGGTAAATGACGTTGGCCATACATGGGTTGGTAAAAGAACGCAATGCTCATTATTTCCAGCAATGCATGCAGCTTATTGGGCTGTTTCTCCTCCAGAAGGATACAAAAAGAGAAGGGGGGACAATATTGGGACTTTAAATGGGACGTGAGGAAAGGTTTTACACCCCCCATCCCATCTGTATGTATGTGTATATATATATATATATATATATCTATATATATATATATAGATATATATATATATATAGGTCGACCGATATGGATTTTTCTCTGGCCGATGCCGATATTTAGAAATCACAGAGGCTGATGGCCGATATATGATGCCGATTTTTTTTGGGCCGATATGTTAGGCCAAATTTTTAATTTTTCTTTTCCTTCCCCCCCTCCCCCTTTCATCTCATAAAATCTAACAGACACCTTTCCCACTGGGGCGTTTTTCAGGCGCTTTTGGGCTAAAAATGCGCTGGCAGGATGATAAAAAAAAAGTCCCGCAAGCAGCCCGTTTGGAGTGGTGTATACCCCTCCCCCACCGCTCCTGCCCATTGATATGAATGGGCATCGCTGCCGAAGCGCATGCAATGCGATTTGGCAGCGGCGCTTCACAGGGGGGCACATTTAACCCCTTCCTCGGTTCGCTAGCTGGATTATATGCGCCCACGCTAGCAGCCGAATAGCACCGCTAAAATGACGGTAAAGCGCTGCTAAAACTAGCAGCGTTTTACCATCAACACCTGCCCGCTCCAGTGTAAAAGCAGCCTTAAAGCGGAGGTCCACCCTAAATTGGACCTTCCGCTCATCGGAACCCTCCCCCCCTCCGGCGCCACAATTGGCACCTTTCAGGGGGGAGGGGGGTGCAGATACCTGTACAGTACAGGTATTCTGCACCCACTTCCGGGATAGCTCTCTGCGGAAAGGGGCGTAGATTACGCCCCTTTCCGAAAGTCCCCCGCTGCCTGCTGGGAAACACACAGATCCCAGAGGCAGCGGGGACCATCCTTATTGCGCAGCGCGACTCGCGCATGCGCAGTAGGGAAGCGGGAAATGAAGCCGAAAGGCTCCACTTCCTGATTCCCATACCCAAGATGGCGGCAGCAGCACCCGAGAGACGATCGAGAGATCGGCTTCGGGTGCCGACATCGCGGGCGCGCTGGACAGGTAAGTGTCACTATTTTAAAAGTCAGCAGCTGCAGTATTCGTAGCTGCTGGCTTTTAAAAAAAAAAAAAAAAAAACGCGGAGTCCCGGCGGACTCCCGCTTTAATAAGTAATACAGAAAATTTCTTACATTTAAACATTAAACAAAACAAACCTCCAATCGGTTTACTTGAATGTATAATTTAGGAAAAAAAAAACTATATATTAACTAAAAACAGGTAGTCAAAACTTTTGGATGAAAAAAAAAAATGGGCTAACTTTACTGTTTTTTTTTTTAAATCATTAGTGTATTTTTTTCCAAAAAAAAATCGCGTTTGAAAGACCTCTGCGCAAATTCCGTGTGACATAAAATATTGCAACAACCGCTATTTTATTCCCTAGGATCTCTGCTAAAAATATATATAGATATATATATCATTTTTGAGGGTTCCAAGTGATTTTCTGGCAGAAAATACAGGATTTTTACTTGTAAACTACAAGTGTCAGAAAAGATTTAGTCTTTAAATGGTTAAACTGAGAACTTCTACACAGGGAGTTGAGTTCATTCATAAATGTAAACATTGTATCTCTTTACTCTTTTCTTGGCAGACTGCCCAGAGAGGAGGAAAGTGGCTTCTATGAAGACTCAGGCAACTTGCACTGACTTCTATTACAGAAGTCATTTGCAAGTCGTGCTGTAGTTCTAATCGGCCTTTTTATCAGCACAATCGGCCGATGCGATTAATAAAAAAAAGGGGCAAATGTCGGACGATATATCGGTCGACCTCATATATATATATATATATATATATATATATATATATATATATATATATATATATATATATATATATATATATATATATATATATATATATGAGAGGGAGGTTGGGACTTTAGATGAGGTGTGCTTGGTGGAACCAAAACATAATCATATGGGTATAAAAAATTGCAACAACCTCCATTTTATTCTCAGCAAAAAAAAAAAATATATAATGTTTGGGGGGGTCTAAGTAAGTTTCTAGTAAAAAAAAAAAAAAAAAGAAATACAGATAGAGAAAGAGAAATGTCTAGAAAGAAAATAGACATTTAAATAGAAAAAAATTGAAATCTCTTGATGGGATTTTTGAAGCACAACTTGCACAACATTCCAATAAAAAAAAAAAAAAAAATACAAAAACTTTTATTATATAATTACAACAATAAAAATGTATCCAGATAATTTATAAGAAAACAAACTAGTAAAAAAAATAAATTGGATACATTTTTAATTGTAATCATGTAATAAATGTTTTTGTATTATATTGGAACGTTGTGCCTGAAAAATTCCCACCAAGAGATTTTTACAAATGCTTAGACCCCTTTCACACTGGGGCGTTTTTCAGGCGTTTTTCATGCGCTTTAGCGTTAAAAAAAAGCGCCTGAAAGAAGCCGCAACTGCAATCCCAATGTAAAAGCCCGAGTGCTTTCACACCGAGATCCCTTTCACACTGGGGCGTTTTTCAGGCGCTTTAGCGTTAAAAAAAGCGCCTGAAAGAAGCCGCAACTGCAATCCCAATGTAAAAGCCCGAGTGCTTTCACACTGAGGCGCTGCGCTGGCAGGGCGTCAAAAAAAGTCCCGCAAGCAGCTTCTTTGCAGCGCTTTTGGAGCGGTGAATACAACGCTCCTAAAGCGCCCCTTCCCATTGAAATCAATGGGAAGCGCCTGTAAAACGCTATTGGCAGCAGCGTTTTGTGGGCGCTTTTAACGCTTTATTTGACCACTAGCAGGGGTTAAAAGCGCCCCAATAACGCTCGAAAAACGCTGGTAAAGCGCTGCTAGTTTAAGCGGCGCTTTACGAGCATTTTTCGGGCGCTGACATTGTGAAAGGGCTCTTAAAGCACTTTGGCTTTCACATTGGGACTGCAGATGAGGCTTCTTTCAAGCGCTTTTCAGGTGCTTTTTTTAACGCTAAAGCGCTTGAAAAACGCCCCAGTGTGAAAGGGGTCTTAAAGCGGTTGTATTGCCCGCTTTGCGTTTTTTTTTTACCTACAACTAAGCCTATAATAAGGCCTATAATAAGGCTTGCCTGTAGGTAAAACGAACATCTCTTAAACGTACACCATTTAGGAGATATTCATCTTACGTGCATCCGCTGACGTCAGCGGTGCATGCGCTCTGGAGGTCCGACGTATTGCGCCAGAATCGAGGGCTCCCGCGCAGGAGTGACGTCATTGTGGCTCCAGCCACTCACAGCAAACCCGAAAGAAATTCCTAGGCTAGGCCATTGTTGGCCTAGCCTAGGAATCGGCTCCCATCAATACCTTTTCATAGAAGTATTGATGGGATTCGATCAGGATTTTTTTTTTCTTTTCAGCGAATAGATGTAGGTACCTCCCCCCCCTTTCTGAGTCACCCATTGCTCCGCCCCTACCCACCTGCAAGCACTGTCCCTTGGTACCCACCTCCCAATACCGCCGCTTTTAGAGAATGCGGAAACAAAGTCAGTAATAACATAAAAAAAAAAAAAAGATGTAAAATATTGTGCAAAGGGCGGGGCCAACGCAATATTGAACCCTACGGACTAGGACTGGGATGCCATTAAGGTTCATGTGTGTGTGTAAAGACAGGTGTCCCAATACTTTTGACAATATGGTGTATATGCGTTGATTTGAGCCCATTCCGGGGCTAGGTCATTAATGGCCAACCCATGCCTGTGGATTACTTCACTTCCAACCTGTGCCCATTAGTCAGGTCGGGATTTAGTGGGAGACATCTGAAGCTTCTCCTAAGGGTTTCGTCTTGCTGTGAGGACAACCTCTGGGTTTTCTGAAGAGCTCTTGCCCCCTTTCCGCAGCTCACGAAGCCGCAGCCCGTGCCGGGCAGAGCTCTTGTACCTTGCAGGTGGGTGGAGGACGCAGCTTGTAATGATCCATTATGGAGACTTGGCGGGAGCCGCCGCTCATCCCTCCTCTGCTGAATGAGCCACAAGGACAGTTTATTTCTGGCCACCACGTGCACCTCCGGGACACGGGCAGATCTGACGCTGGCACAAAGTGGTCTCTCTGTACTCTCTGATCAGCCATTACTCATTTCCTTTTTAAATAATTGTATTCCGGTTTATCAGCTGCAGTGATTTATGCTTTTCTATGAGTGTGCCAGAGCTTTATTAAATGTTCCAATCTATCGTGTCCTGCAGAGGCTCTTTGCAGCACGCGGCGGGGCTCTCGCGGTCCTCTGGAGCACCCCCCTCCCCCTCTCCCTCAATGACATTTATCTTTATCAGGGATCAGATCGAGATTTGCGGCCCCGGCGTCTTCTGCATTTACTTAGCTTTTGGAGAAGGAATTAATTCCCCCCGCTTGGAGACAATGGGAGAGAGGCCCTAAAAAAATTGTCATTTTGAATAAATCACGGGCAAAAGGTAGAGGAAGAAGAGAGCGGCGGGAGCACGCCGGACTGAAAATGAAGGTTATTAAAGGATCCTGACAAGTGAAGGTTGTAATGTTTGTGGTTTATAGTTCCGCGCTTTGCTGTGCAAAGGATGCAACGCCTTCCCCTGCCGAAGCGCGCCTTCCTCCACCGGCGACCACTTCCCCCCACCGGCGACCACTTGCGGGGGATGCAACGCTTTCCCCTGCCAGGGCGCACCTTCCTCCACCGGCGACCACTTGTGGGGGATGCAACGCTTTCCCCTGCCAGCGCGCACCTTCCTCCATCGGCAACCACTTCCCCCCATCGGTGACCACTTCCCCCAACACCGGCGACCACTTCCCCCCCCACCAGCGACCACTTGCAGGTGATGCAATGCCTTCCCCTGCCGTCGCGCACCTTCCTCCACCAGCGACCACTCCCCCCCACCCCACCGGCGACCACTTGCGGGGGATGCAACGCTTTCCCCTGCCAGCACGCACCTTCCTCCACCAGCGACCACTTCCCCCAACACCGGCGACCACTTGTGGGGGATGCAACGCCTTCTCCTGCCAGCGTGCACCTTCCTCCACTGGTGACCACTTCCTCCACCGACGACCACTTCCCCTCAACCGGTGACCACTTTCCCCCACCGATGACCACTTTCCCCCACCGACGACCACTTTCCCCCACCGACGACCACTTTCCCCCACCGACAACCACTTTCCCCCACCGACAACCACTTCCTCCACCGACAACCACTTCCTCCACCGACAACCACTTCCTCCACCGACAACCACTTCCTCCACCGACAACCACTTCCTCCCTACCGGCGACCACTCCCCCCCCCACCAGCGAGCACTTGGGGTTGCAAGGCCTTCCCCTGCCAGAGCGCACCTTCCTCCACTGGTGACCACTTCCTCCACCGGCGACCACTTTCCCCCCCACCGGCGACCACTTCCTCCACCAGTGACCACTTCCACCCCCCCCCCCCCCCCACCGGCGACCACTTGTGGGGGTTGCAAGGCCTTTCCCTGCCAGTGACCACTTCCTCCACCGGTGACCACTTCCCCCCACCGACGACCATTTGCGGGGGTTGCAAGGCCTTCCCCTGCCAGAGCGCACCTTCCTCCACCGGTGACCACTTCCCACCACTGACGACCACTTTCGGGGGATGCAACGCTTTCCCCTGCCCGCACGCACCTTCCTCCATCGGTGACCACTTCCCACCACTGACGACCACTTGCGGGGGATGCAACGCTTTCCCCTGCCCGCACGCACCTTCCTCCATCGGCGACAACTTCCCCCAACACCGGCGACCACTTGTGGGGGATGCAACGCCTTCCCCTGCCGGCGTGCACCTTCCTCCACCGGCGACCACTTTCCCCCCACCGACGACCACTTCCTCCCTACCGGCGACCACTTCCTCCCCACCGGCGACCACTTCCTCCCTACCGGCGACCACTCCCCCCCCACCAGCGACCACTTGTGGGGGTTGCAAGGCCATCCCCTGCCGGAGCGCACCTTCCTCCACTGGTGACTACTTCCTCCACCGGCGACCACTTCCCCCCCTAACGGTGACCACTTGTGGGGGTTGTAAGGCCTTCCCCTGCCAGAGCGCACCTTCCTCCACCGGCGACCACTTCCCCCCACCGGCGACCATTTGTGGGGGTTGCAAGGCCTTCCCCTGCCAGAGCGCACCTTCCTCCACCGGCGACCACTTGCGGGGGTTGCAACGCCTTCCCCTGCCAGAGTGCACCTTCCTCCACCGGTGACCACTTCCTCCCACCGGACACCACTTCCCCCCCCGGGTCCTTCACACCGCCTACAGCTGGGGTCAGCCGATCTACTTCCTCCTCTCTATCGCATTATGATCCGAGTTCCACCTAAAGACGCCCCCCTTCCCTTTTTACTGTCTAGAATTGGTATATTGAATTCAATTGCTGTTATGTCGCTCATGCCATGACCATACTAGAGTAATTATTTTTTATCAGAGGCCTCCAAACTGTGACCCCAGGGGGCTGGATGTGGCCCTTTGCTTGCCTGTATCTGGCCTTATCTGAACTTGTCTGACCTGCCTCAACCCGATAGAACAACTTTGGAATGAATTAGAGCAGAGACTGCGAGCCAGGCCTTGTTCAACATCAGTGCCTGAACCCACAAACGCGCTTCTGGAAGAATGGGTCAAACATTCCCCATAGACACCCTCCTAAACCTTGTGGACGGCCTTCCCAGAAGAGGTGAAGCTGTTATAGCTGCAAAGGGCGGAGCCAACTCAATATTCAACCCTACGGACTAAGACTGGGATGCCATTAAAGTTCATGTGTGTGTAAAGGCGAGCGCTCCAACACTTTTGGTAACATAGTGTATATGTATGTTTTTTGCTTTTTAATATGATGTATAATAAAATTTCATAATTTTTATACATACGAGTTGTAATCTCCATGTCTTGCCTATATAGTCCGATGTTTCTTTTATTTTTATTTTTTAAATCTGTTGTTCTTCAGCTTCCTATTAACGGGCCAAGCTGTCCAGCAATCAAGAAGTGGTGAAAAGAGATGGCCAGCAAACAGGCAGTACTCTCGACATCTAAGGAGACTTTCCAGATAAGCTTATATTGGATTGTCCATTATAACTATTATTTGTATTGTTCTTCTCGTGGTATCAGGTAGACATGTGCAAAAGGAAAAAATTTGTTTAGTTTTGTTTCGTTTTAATTCGTTAATTCATTAATTTTGTTTAGTTATATTTGTTAACTTCCTTAAATTCGTTTTCGGATTTTCTACCGAATTTTCTACCGAATTCGAAAAATCGGCCACATTCGAAAATATTTCTACCGGATTCGAAATGATTTCAACCACATTCGAAAATATTTTGTGACCCGACTTTAGGGCCATGTATCTCGGGGTCACTTGGTTCTAGAAACTCCAAATTTGTATATGTTGTAGTGCTAGTATTATCGTGTTTGCATACCAAATTTGGGGTTTCTAGCTATAAGTGACCCCGAGATATGTGGCCCCAAAATCAGGTCGCAAAATGTTATTAGTTATTAGAGCAGAGAATGACATTTTGCGACCCGAATTTGGGGCCACATATCTTGGGGTCACTTATAGCTAGAAACCCCAAATTTGGTATGCAAACACGATAATACTAGCACTACAACATATTCAAATTTGGAGTTTCTAGCACCAAGTGACCCCGAGATACATGGCCCTAAAGTCGGGTCACAAAATATTTTTGAATGCGGTTGAAATAATGTCGAATCATGTTGAAATTATTTCGAATGCGGTTGAAATAATTTCGAATCATGTCGAATTCATTCATTATATTTCTTTCGTATTCGTTGTAATTTGTTATTTTTTTATTCGGACATTCGGATGCAAAATTCGTCCGAATTTCGATTCGTTGCGAAACGAATTGCACAAGCCTAGTATCAGGACTTCCCCTGAGTCCGATGCCTCAAAAGGCTCCAGCGGCTTCATTCCGGCATCTCCATCGCCCCGGAATATTGTCTGGAAAGTATCATTTAATATGCACAGAAAATGTGACACTATCTGTGATAGCACACTGACGAGCCAAACATAGCGGAGCCTCCACTATTCATTGCATAAAACTTTGATATTACCAGAAAATAGATGTGTCTTATAAATATTCAGTGTTGTGTTCTACTTGGCAGAATGCAAAACTGTCCAAGATGAAAGAGGATAGAGGTAGAACCGTCTACGGAACACAAATTGCCTCAGTGCCACCTTAATGAGGGATGCTAGACCTGGTCTTCCACTTTGGATTATTTCGTGTCCGGAAGTGGAACCTGGGAACCATCGTAGTCTGCCGAGGAACATCTTATTGGCGAGGTGACCTAGAGGAGCTGATATTTCGGGTGTTAATTTGCTATTCTTCAAACACGGCAGATAAGAGACTCCTCCCGAAAATTATACGTTATCAGGGCCGGTGCTACCACTAGGCAAACTAGGCAGTCGCCTAGGGCGCACTGCTGTCTAGGGGCGCTGGTTTCCCTCCACGTCTGCATGCTCTCCAGGCTGCAGCATGTAACTAACTCAGTCTGACCGGTAGTGTAATTAGAGGTGCAGCCAGTGCTGGAGGAAGCAGAGCCCATGCTTCCTGTATAGCAGTGCCTTCTGTCACATGGGCAAATGGGGTGGAGTCAGGGTTGGAGCCAATGGGGGCAGAAAAATTTGCTTTCGCCTAGGGTGTCAAAAATCCTTGCACCAGCACTGTACGTTATATCTGGTGTTTGATATTGATGGTTTTTGTCTAACCAGGAGAAAGGTTAGATGGGGGTACCCTGATTTCATGTCCAACTTGTTACCTCTAGGTTGAAGTTGGCCATAGTGGTTTAGTGGACAATATAAAGTGTCTAGTTTTTCAGGTTATTTGGGAATCTCAATGTTTGGCTTAGTGGCACAAGGTGCTCCATGATTGTATTGTTAAAGTGGCTGTAAACCCTTAGAAACCACTTTGACCTACAGGTAAGCCTAGATTAAGGCTTACCTGTAGGTCCAAGAAATATCTCCTAAACCTACACGGTTTAGGAGATATTTGCCAAAATACAGGCACCGCTGTCTACGGCGCATGCACCGTAGACAGTGGCGCTCCGCTGTCAACGGCGATATGCCACGAGTGGCGGCTCCCGTGCGCAAGCGCGGGAGTGACGTCATCGCTTGGAATGTGGTGACGTTCGTTGCGCTTGACGGGACTGCGCTGCGGCGAATCAGAAAGACAATAGAGAACATTAACTCGCTATTGTCACACAACTGGGTGGGCTCGGGGCGCAGTGCTCTGCGCCCCGAGTCCACCCTTTTTTTTAAGCCAATTAGAGCCTTTGGTTCTAATTATGTGCTTCAAAAAAGAAAAAAACCCATTGAAAGCCATGAGTCCGGTGCCCTGCATGTAGATTAGGGCAGACGCATGGATTAGGGGGGGTGCCCCTTATGTATGGACAGGCCGCCACTGATTCCTAGACAGGTAAGCGTCTTTTACTAAAAGTCAGCAACTACAGTATTTGAAGCTGCTGAATTTTTTTTTGGGGGGGGGGGGGGGATGGTGGGACTGAAAATCCTCTTAGCCCTTGTACACACGGTAGGACATTCCGAAAACCAAATCCATCGGATTTTGTCCGACGGATTTTGTCCGAAACTGGTGTTGCATACACACGGTCGGACAAAGTTGTCGGAAAACCCGATCGTTCGGAATATGATGACGTTATTTCGTTACGACGGGACTACGTTCAGGCTGGTAGCCAATAGCTTTGGTCTCGTAATTTGATCTGAGCATGCGTGGCACATACTGTCCGATCGGAATTCTCTACAAACGATCGGGAAAAAGTCCGATCGGATTTTGTTGTCGGAAAAATTTGAGGTCCTGCTCTCAAATTTTTTTCCGTCGGAAATTCCGACAGAAAAAGTCCGATAGAGCCCACACACGATTGGATTTTCCTGACAATATAATCAGATCGGACCTTTTCCCGTCGGAATTGCCGACCGTGTGTACAAGGGCTAAGACTGCAGTAATGGCCAGGTTTACACTGCATGTGATGTCACATGGTCATATGGTGTGACGGAGGAAGCTCTGAATGATTCTGCAGCCTCCTGGGGATTTCAGCGTTGTGCCGTAGGAAGTCCTGATAACAGATAAACACACAGAGAGTGTGCCGTAAATCAGGGGAGATCTGGGCATGCTCAGTGACATCATTCTAAAGAACAAAAAGGGATAACAACAATACTAAGCAAGTAAGGAGATATCTACAAGCCGTGTTCATTAGGGGTTTTTTTTTATGCTGATTTACATGGGACAAAGTTGTGGGGGAGAGTTTACAACCACTTTAAGTGGTTAAAAGAGGCTCCGCCCAGCGCGTTTCTCCTTGATAGTCATCGTCCAGGAAAAGGCGGCTGATCCAAGACATCAAGGGAACTGTTTATAAGTGCCGTAAATCAGGGGAGATCTGGGCATGCTCAGTGACGTCATTCTAAAGAACAAAAAGGGATAACAACAATACTAAGCAAGTAAGGAGATATCTACAAGCCGTGTTCATTAGGGGTTTTTTTTTATGCTGATTTACATGGGACAAAGTTGTGGGGGAGAGTTTACAACCACTTTAAGTGGTTAAAAGAGGCTCCGCCCAGCGCGTTTCTCCTTGATAGTCATCGTCCAGGAAAAGGCGGCTGATCCAAGACATCAAGGGAACTGTTTATCAGTGCTGCTAGAATTATATGTCAGTTCAAGAAGAAATTCATTCGGGAATCGCCAAAAAGCTTAACAGGGCCACTAGATAACTTAAAAAAAGTGAAAATGCTTATTTTTTATTTTAATCTTTAATCAATGGCGGTCATCGCGTGACGTAAAATGTAGGATGGGATCATCCTGCTTACCCCCCCCCCCCCAAACTCATCCTTATCCTTCTTCTCCATGTCACAGCAGAAATAGACACATAAAAGCCTTTGATCTCCTACTGCGATGTGAATTTATAAAGTTCAGGCACTTCGAAGAACAGACAAGTTTATAATAAGGTGTAAAAGTAATAGTCGGGGAAAAAAAACATATCAAGACAGATTAAAGAAGAAAAAACGAGAGAGAAAAAAAAAAAAAAAAAAAACTTGTGAAGCAAACTGCATCTCATTTTCTTCTGTAGGTGGAAAAGTGTGAAGACGGCTATAAATACTCATCCCAGAGGCAGATTATATATTTATTTACCGCATTATTTTTTTTTTAAAAGCGCCCTCCGCCGGAGCGCCGCCGACTAAGGGGCTCCCAGTGAACAGAACCCATAAAACAAGGCCCCGGTCAAGCTGTCTTGCAGGTCTCCCCGCCGCCTTGCATAATGGAGGCCCATAACTCAGGCTCGCGAGCCCTGCGTTTTTTTTCTTCATTCCATCACAAATCACGGCGCATAATCGTTGGAGAGGCCGTGGAAATGAATTTGGGATGTCATCTGCCATGTAATGATAAAGCCAAAGGCCTTGAATTATGGATCTCAATTACAGTACAGGAGCACTTCATTACGACGCGGCAACTCCCCACCGCCGCGCTTTATGCTCGCCATTCCCCCTACCCAACGCCGGCACATCTGCTTTTTTTTTTACGAATGCCGAAGACAAATTCTCATCAGACGATGAGGAATAAGGCGGCGCGGGGGGGGGGGGGGGGGGGGGGGGGTGGGGGGTACACGGAATGAGTCACCGAACCATAATCGGTCATTTCTATACTTTCACACCAATTACTGTGATCTATGATGTTACTTAAAAGCCGCCATGGCAGCCGTCCAGCCACATTTAGATAATGAAACATGCAGCCGGGCAATTTAACCCCCATCTCCGCCGGAAGTCGACCGGCGAGGTCCAACGAAGGCAACCTAATGGCAATCCCTGGCGGAACCAGAGAGGTTAAACCCGGCGCTTCTAATGGATTCCAAATTAAGTTTGTATTTTTTTTTTTTCCCTTCAGTTGCCTTTTTAGTATCGGAAAAAACACATTTCCGGCCTGGCATTTTCCAATAGAATTATACTTTCCAGAGGCACTTATGTTAAACCTTTTATAGATTCCCTTTTAAAAACGATGACCTTTCGTGATTTCCCAAACCGCCGGAGCTGCTCGCTTACTATGGCGGAGACTTTACTTGTGTGGGCCGAGTGATCTCTCCTGGCCGATCTGAGACTTCTAATGTGAATGCGGGCCGGAGCATAACGGGACAAGACGGAGACGCGATGGACGTGTTCACTCGCCTCAACGGTTTTTATAAAGTGGAGGAACGGCGTACATTTCTATCAGACCTACCAAGGCAAGAAGGAATGTGGTATTTATTTTTATAGGCCTGCTTTAAAGTGAAACTTTGACCAAGCTATAATTCGATATCCTTTAAGTAGAACTCGAGTGTATGGGCTCATTTACACACATTAAGGACTAGTTTAAACTTTGCTTCAAAACAAGGCTTCGGACAAGCTTTGTTAAAGCTCTCTAAACGCCAGTCAAAGCCCCTGTCACTAAATAAAATGGTTAGCTTACAGTCCTGTTTACACCTTGCTTTTGCTTTGCTTTGGCTTAAAAAATTATACCCCATGTAGCTTTAGTGGTGCTTCAAAGCCTCCATAGAAATCGATGGCAAAGCCTGCTTGAAGCCCCACTGAAGCCTCATCAAAGCCCTGTGAAGCCTTACAAAAGCCCCACTGAAGCCCTATAGAAGCTCCATCAAAGCCTCATTGAAGCCCCACTGAATCTCCACCAAAGCCCCACTGAATCTCCACCAAAGCCCCACTGAATCTCCACCAAAGCCCCATTGTAGCTCCACCAAAGCCCCATTGTAGCTCCACCAAAGCCCCATTGTAGCTCCACCAAAGCCCCAGTGAAGCACCAAGAAAAAGCAAGGTGTAAAAAGGACTGTAAGCTAACCATTTTATTTAGTGACAGGAACTTTGACCGGCATTCAGAGCGCTTTAACAAAGCCTGTCCGAAGCCTGCCCATCGAAGCTCCACCAAAGCCCCATTTTAGCCCCACCAAAGCCCCATTTTAGCCCCACCAAAGTCCCACCGAGGCTCCACCAAAGTCCCACCGAGGCTCCACCAAAGTCCCGACAAAACTCCGCCAAAGAGCCAAGAAAAAGCAAGGTGTAAAAAGGACTCTAAGCTAACCATTTTATTTAGTAACAGGAACTTTGACCGGCATTCAGATCGCTTTAACAAAGCCTGTCCGAAGCCTGCCCATCGAAGCTCCACCAAAGCCCCATTTTAGCCCCACCAAAGTCCCACCGAGGCTCCACCAAAGTCCCACCGAGGCTCCACCAAAGTCCCACCGAGGCTCCACCAAAGTCCCACCGAGGCTCCACCAAAGTCCCACCGAGGCTCCACCAAAGTCCCACCGAGGCTCCACCAAAGTCCCACTGAGGCTCCACCAAAGTCCCACCAAGGCTCCACCAAAGTCCCATCAAAACTCCGCCAAAGCACCAAGAAAAAGCAAGGTGTAAAAAGGACTCTAAGCTAACCATTTTATTTAGTGACAGGAACTTTGACCGGCATTCAGAGCGCTTTAACAAAAGCCTGTCCGAAGCCTGCCCATCGAAGCCCCACTGAAGCTCCACCAAAGCCTCATTTTAGCTCCACCAAAGCCCCATCGAAGCTCCACCAAAGTCCCATCGAAACTCTGCCAAAGCACCAAGAAAAAGCAAGGTGTAAAAAGGACTGTAAGCTAACCATTTTATTTAGTGACAGAAACTTTGACCGGCATTCAGAGCGCTTTAACAAAGCCTGTCCGAAGCCTGCCCATCAAAGCCCCATCGAAGCTCCACCAAACTCCCATCGAAGCTCCGCCAAAGCACCAAGAAAAAGCAAGGCGTAAAAAGGACTGTAAGCCAACCATTTTATTTAGTGACAGGAACTTTGACCGGCATTCAGATCGCTTTAACAAAGCCTGTCCGAAGCCTTGTTTTGAAGCAAAGTGTAAACTAGCTCTATCTGAGAACCTCAAACCGAAAAAGCAATGTAATACATTTTTTTTTTTTTGTATATAGTTCCCTGCACCATGAAAACAATCATAGCAGCCGTTCAGACGTTTGATCGTTTTTACGGGCAGTGGGAGGGGACATCTCCTCCGACCGCCCTCCGATGCTTCTACCGGCTCTGCCCTTGCGATTGGCGAGCTGGAGAAGGAGTCCGTGGGTGCCCGAGGTTTGAGATAGAGATTTCTGGTGACCAGATGGTCCCTGGCAGTCTCTCTGACCTTCAGGGGCCCGGGCGCAATGTTATGACGTCACATCCGGCGGAAGTAAACTAGATTTTTTTTTTTTTTTATATCTCGGTCTTTCCTGCCTAGAGGAGAGATGTGGAGTCTTATAGACCCCACATCTCTCCATAAAGAGGACCTGACATGCCCCATTCCTATTACAAGGGATGTTTACATTCCTGTAATAGGAATAAGAGTGATATACATATATATATATATTAAAGGGAAAGTGTATTGAAAAATGCAAATAAAATGAACAATAAAAAAAAAAAAAAATGTGTTTAAAGCGCCCCCGACACAGAAGCGAACGCATACGTACGCCAAGCCCACATCTGTAAACGGCGTTCAAACCACACATGTGAGGTATCGCCACAAACAGAGCGAGAGCAATAATTCTAGCACTAGACCTCCTTTGTAACTCAAAACATGTAACTTGTAAAAATGTTTAAAGCATCGCCTATAAAGTTTGGCGCCATTCCACGAGTGTACGCAATTTTAAAGTGTGACATGTTGGGTATCTATTTACCCGGCGTAACATTATCTTTCATATTATACAAAAAAAAATGGGCTAACTTTACTCTTTTTTTTTTTTTTTTTTAATTCATGAATCTTTTTTTTTTTTTTTTCAATAAAAGCACATTTGAAAAATTGCTGCACTAATACCGTGTGACATAAAAAGCTGCGACGACCGCCGTTTTATTCCCTAGTGTCTTTGCTAAAAAAAACTTATATAATGTTTGGGGGTTCTGGGTCATTTTGTAGCAAAAAAAAAAAAATTATGAATTTTCCATGTAGGAAAGCAGTGACAGAATAGGCTTGGGTGGAAAGTGCTTAAACTCTTTCTTTTTACATTTTTTTCTTATATCCCGTTACCGAAGTAGTTCCGTGTCACCATAGTGGGTGGATGGGGGTGGTAAGGGATTTCTTTTTTTTTTTTTTACACTGTTATTACTTCTGTACAAGCAATTGTTTTAGCTATCCTGAATGGGTTAACCATTCATAAACATCTTTTTTTTGGTTGCGATCTGTGATTGGCTACAGCTAAATCACATGGCACATATAGCCAGGTTACCATGTGATTGCTGTGAGCCAATCACAGATCACAACAGTAAACAAGCTGCTCATGAATGGAAAGTCATTCATGACAAGTTGTGTACATTAGTATCATGTGATCTCCATGACCAATTACCAATAACTGTACTCCGCTGTGTCCGGTGAACATAGTGTAGAACGCAGATATGTGCCAGCGCACCAAGGATCGGCACAAAGTGGCGTCTAAACGGGTACATTATTGCATGATCACAACACAAGAAAGGTGCAACGTTTCGGAGTCACGCAGGACTCCTTCGTCAGGCATGTGATCATCACATGCTTGACGAAGGAGTCCTGCGTGACTACCCATTTGGACGCCACTTTGTGCCGATCCTTGGTGTGCTGGCAAGTATCTATGTTGTGACTTGAACCAGTATCCAGCTGGTTGTTGCTGCAGCACCCAAACCTTGAGAGCTTATACCAGGAACGTGTGCGATGGGAATATGAAGTATTACCGGTGAACACAGTGGTCACAGAAGGGGCGCGCTGCCCACTCCTACCCTGGAGCAGGCACAGTGTCCAACATGGTTAAAGTCTTCCTCTATAGTAGCTCCTCTTCTACTCTTTCACTAGAGGTAAATAATAGATTTCAAGAAGAAGCACAGTGTCCTCGTTGATGAGGTGCCCTCGTTGATGAGGTGTCCTCGTTGATGAAGTGCCCTCATTGATGAAGTGCCCTCATTGAATTCTTGATGAAGGATCGGTGTAGGCTGTCCGACGTCCACAGAAGGCTATAGAAAGTTTACGGAGATAGCACCTCTCTTGTTAACGGTTCGGCCTCTGTAAAGATTTTGTAGCCTCCTGTAGATGTTATAGAAAGCAAAGGGGTTCTGGGACTTTAAATGAGGTGCATGATATCATGTACCTCCATCCCTATATCAGAAATAAGAAAGGATTTTTTTTTTTGGGGGGGGGGATGACGGGATCAGAGCAACTCCAAAACTGCAGCTCTTGTGGGATGTTCCCAGTCTGCAGGGGTCAGGACCGACCAAAAGTGGTCCAAGGAAATCCAGTGACTGTCTCATGGGATGGCCAAGTGTCACTGATGGAGGTGGAGGAGGGCTGGGCTCATTAATGGAGGTGGGAGAGGGAAGGCTCATTGATGGAGATGGGGAGGGAAAAGGCTCATTGATGGAGGTGGAGGGGAGGAAGGCTCATTGATGGAGGTGGAGGGGGAAAAGTCTCATTGATGGAGGTGGAGGGGGAAAAGGCTCATTGATGGAGGTGGAGGGGGAAAAGGCTCATTGATGGAGGTGGAGGGGGAAAAGGCTCATTGATGGAGGTGGAGGGGGAAAAGGCTCATTGATGGAGGTGGAGGGGGAAAAGGCTCATTGATGGAGGTGGAGGGGGAAAAGGTTCATTGATGGAGGTGGAGGGGAGGAAGGCTCATTGATGGAGGTGGAGGGGAGGAAGGCTCATTGATGGAGGTGGAGGGGAGGAAGGCTCATTGATGGAGGTGGAGGTGGAAAAGGCTCATTGATGGAGGTGGAGGGGGAAAAGGCTCATTGATGGAGGTGGAGGGGGAAAAGGCTCATTGATGGAGGTGGAGGGGGAAAAGGCTCATTGATGGAGGTGGAGGGGGAAAAGGCTCATTGATGGAGGTGGAGGTGGAAAAGGCTCATTGATGGAGGTGGAGGGGGAAAAGGCTCATTGATGGAGGTGGAGGGGAGGAAGGCTCATTGATGGAGTTGGAGGGGAGGAAGGCTCATTGATGGAGGTGGAGGGGGGAAAAGGCTCATTGATGGAGGTGGAGGGGGGAAAAGGCTCATTGATGGAGGTGGAGGGGGAAAAGTCTCATTGATGGAGGTGGAGGGGGAAAAGGCTCATTGATGGAGGTGGAGGGGGAAAAGGCTCATTGATGGAGGTGGAGGGGGAAAAGGCTCATTGATGGAGGTGGAGGGGGAAAAGGCTCATTGATGGAGGTGGAGGGGGAAAAGGCTCATTGATGGAGGTGGAGGTGGAAAAGGCTCATTGATGGAGGTGGAGGGGGAAAAGGCTCATTGATGGAGGTGGAGGGGGAAAAGGCTCATTGATGGAGGTGGAGGGGAGGAAGGCTCATTGATGGAGTTGGAGGGGAGGAAGGCTCATTGATGGAGGTGGAGGGGGGAAAAGGCTCATTGATGGAGGTGGAGGGGGGAAAAGGCTCATTGATGGAGGTGGAGGTGGAAAAGGCTCATTGATGGAGGTGGAGGGGGAAAAGGCTCATTGATGGAGGTGGAGGTGGAAAAGGCTCATTGATGGAGGTGGAGGGGAGGAAGGCTCATTGATGGAGGTGGAGGGGAGGAAGGCTCATTGATGGAGGTGGAGGGGAGGAAGGCTCATTGACCAGTCAAGGTGTCCATGCTGACCCGTGTCCACAGCCAAAAGTGCCTACAATATGCATGGAAACATAAGAACAGGATCACGGAGCACTGGAAGAAGGTGGCCTTGTCTGAGGAATTCAAGAATGGTTTGAGGAACACAACAAGTTCGAGGTGTTGACCTGACCTCCAAATTCTCAAGATCTTAATCCAATCGAGCATCTTTGGGATGTGTTGGAAAAACAAGTCCGATCCATTGAGGCCCCACCTTGGAACTTACAGGACATAAAATATCTGCTACTGACAGCTTGGTGCCAGGTACCACAGCTTACCTTCAGAGGTCTAGTGGAGTTCATACTTTGATAGATTATGGTGGGTGGACTTAACGTTATGGCTGATTGCTGTTGTTTTTTTGTTTTTTTTTACCATTTATTTATATGAATGCCTCATACTGGACTTAGTTCAATGACATTCTGTGAACAAGGCTCTCAAGTGCACGTACGTTGGGTAGATCCACCATATTGCATCTCACTCCTTCCCAAAGTCAGCTTACAAAGATGCAGAGTTGTGCCAAACCCACACCTGACAACAAAGGCATTGCAGTCCTTCTGCTATCAGACCCCAAAAATCAATAAGGATTTCATCCGCATTGTACGCCTAAATTGGTTCATTAAGGGTTTTCATCCAACAATTTATGCCAATTACACCAAGATCCATTGTGAAATTAGTGTAGAAAAGATTCTGTGACAAATTTATCAAGCGTGTTTTATTTTACATCATGAGAACCAGAAAAAAAAAAAAAAAAAAAAACCTTGGCTCCATCTATAGAACTTTCTGCTATAATGGAACAAATACTGCACAGAAGATTTGTGATGATAAGCACGCCATTACATAAATTAGCATTCATTTTGAAAGAAAAATAAGACTTATTTTGATGAATGACCCGGTTAGTCTTCTAGGTACGGAGCCAGGATGACGGCTGAAGTGTGGATTGAGGTTTCTGCAATGGACCAAGGCTTTGTGTCTGCAGTGCCGATACCTGGCAGACTGCATATACCAACACCACAATGTTTCTACACTCAAAGTAATTTATTAAACCCTCAGTGTTTTTAGCTCAACACAAGGAGCACAATAAAATAGCCAATCCCCAGTAAACTACATTTGTTAAAACGTAAAAAAAAACATAAATTATACTAATCAATGGGAAACCTGAGCTTGGAAGAATGCATGCCACCTTGCTAAAATGAACTTCTCACCAGAAGCCCTCTTTCATATTGGAGGTCCCACCTTCATGTCAGAAGCCTACCCTTCACATTAGAGGTCCCCCATCACATCAGAGTCCCCCTTTCACACCAGAGACCCTGCATGACATCAGAGGCCCCCCCTATGCATAACAGCCCCACCTCTTTACATCAGAGGTCCTCCCATCGTGCCAGAGGTCCACCCTTCACATCACAAGTCCCCCTTTTACACCAGAGAGACCCTTCACCACATGAAAGGCCCCCCTACACATAACAGCCCCACCGAATCAGGTTCCATTACACCATCAAAGTGTCAAAAGTCACACAATCCCTCCATCACACAGCCCACCCCCTCTCCTTTGCAGCACCCCCTAATTACATAGTTCCTCAAACACAGAGCACTCACAATCACACATTCCCCTCTTAACATAACCTTACCCTTTAGCTGCAGCAGTGAGGCAGAGGATGGAAGGTGGAGGAGACAATGGAGCAGATCTAGAGGTGGTGGTGGTGGAGTAGGTCTAGAGGAGGTGGTGGAGCAAGTCTAGAGGTTGGAGGCGGAGCAGGACTAGAGGAGGTGGTGGTGGAGTAGGTCTAGAGGAGGTGGTGGAGCAAGTCTAGAGGTTGGAGGCGGAGCAGGACTAGAGGAGGTGGTGGTGGAGTAGGTCTAGAGGAGGTGGTGGAGCAGTTCTAGAGGAGGTGGTGGAGCAGTTCTAGAGGAGGTGGTGGAGCAAGTCTAGAGGTTGGAGGTGGAGTAGGTCTAGAGGAGGTGGTGGAGCAGGTCTAGAGGAGTTGGTGGTGGTGGAGTAGGTCTAGAGGAGGTGGTGGAGCAGGTCTAGAGGAGGTGGTGGAACAAGTCTAGAGGTTGGAGGCGGAGCAGGACTAGAGGAGGTAGTGGAGCAGGACTAGAGGAGGAGGTGGTGGAGTAGGTCTAGAGGAGGTGGTGGAGCAGTTCTAGAGGAGGTGGTGGAGCAAGTCTAGAGGTTGGAGGTGGAGGTGGAGTAGGTCTAGAGGAGGTGGTGGAGCAGGTCTAGAGGAGTTGGTGGTGGTGGAGTAGGTCTAGAGGAGGTGGTGGAACAAGTCTAGAGGTTGGAGGCGGAGCAGGACTAGAGGAGGTAGTGGAGCAGGTCTAGAGGAGCTGGATTTCCATTCTTTTGATGACCTGGATCACTGTCATGCATTGTCATGGTATGGGGTGGGTTGGTCGTTAACACCAAAGTGATGAATGACATCTGACCTAGAGCTTCATTGGCCAGCCCGCCTGTGCCATGGCAATACATGAGACGGATCCAGGGAAAACTGAACCCTGTGCTCGCAGCACCCTGGATGAGAAAAACTGCACTGTACTGTAGATGTATGGACTAGAGAGAGAAACAAGACTGTTTGAATATAGCTATAAGGATAAGCCTGCATATGAAAGTTTGGTGAGGCAAATTTAATGGAATAGCAGCCAAGGGCGTTTACCATGTTGCAGTTTGTAAATGTAGAGGAAGCCACTCAGCACAGAGCACTTCCCATCACTGAGGCTGCAGAGAAAGGAACTGGGGAAGCTCTGTCCTCAATCCCTTTCTCTGTCCCACAAGTGAGCCATGAGGGGTCTTCACCAAAGCCCCCCAACAGGACTAACCGACAAAAAAATATATATATATATATAAAAAATTGTATTGTATCAAATAATAAAAATAAACTACTGACATTGCCCATTGCCCTACAATGTCCATTGCCCTTCTGACACTTATTTATAAGAGTGTGTATGTATATTTATATATAAAATATACACACACACACACACACACACACACACACACACACACACACACACACACGGTATCTCACAAAAGTATGTGTGTAAATCTTTTCTTCTCTCTTTTCATGTGACAACACTGAAGAAATGACACTTGTCTACAATGTAAAGTAGTGAGTGTACAGCTTGTATAACAGTGTAAATTTCCCGTCCCCTCAAAATAACTCAACACACAGCCATTAATGTCTAAACCGCTGGCAACAAAAGTCAGTACACCCCCTAAGTGAAAATGTCGTAGTGTCGTGGTTAGGATTTGAACCAGCGACCCTTCTTACTGCTAGGTGAGAGTGCTAACCACTACACCACTGTGTCTTCCATCCATGGACCCTCATTCTAGATTTTACATTACAAATAAAGCAGCACGAGGAGTGAGACTCCATGAGGAGGCAAAGACAGTAACTTTGGTGCCAACCAATATAATGATTGTAGAATAAAAAAACGCACCCAATTCCTCCCATTAACCCTCCCCCACCATGAGGCGCTATATAACGCCGCGTGATCAAACCCGCATCCCCAGCCACTCCGAAGTTGTTCCAAATTACTCAGCATATTGCTTACATAAATTCATTTCTCTCGACGTCGTCCTGCATACATTACCACCAAAATGAGTTGCAAGAATGCAACGGGTTCACTGATTTACAAGCAGAAAAAAACAAAACTGAATGCGATTATTGGTTTTACTGCGGCTCATACTCGTCGTGGCATCGGAGAGGCGGATCCCCTCTAAACCTTATTAAGAACTAATTATCTCGTTATGCGAGCGGCGTAAAATTATCGTCCACTCCGAGCTCCGAATATTGCGTGCAGAAATGCTTCTGGGTGAGGAGACGTCCGCAGGAAAGGCGGTTTTGTGAGCCGAGGAGGACAGGGAGGGGGATATATATATATATATATATATATATATATATATATATATACATACATACATACATACATACATACATACATAGGTCATTGAGGGATGCTTAGTCCTCCTTATTCATCATGGTGACTAATTACCCACTGAGCCACATACAAGGGCCTCTCTATATAGGTGTAGCACTGCCCCCTTGAGGGCTGCTTTGGTTTGCCTGTTCAACTGCACCGCCCTGACCCTGTGAACACTCCAACCCACCTGACACTCTGGGTTCAGACATCTTCTTGCAGGCACCTTTAAATGACCCTCCAAACAAAAGTTAAATAGATATTATCTTAGGTTTTACTGGAATAAAGGTATATGTACAAAAAGGGGTTATTGATCAACCGAGTTCTGGATAACAGCCAAGACTCAGGTGAGAAATCCCCTAAACAAAGCTTAGCTACAGTACAAAAGCACAATATACTGTACGTGTGTATATATATATATATATATATATATATATATATATATATATATATATATATATATATATATATACACACACACATACACACACACACACACACTGGAATACCAACTAGAGTAGGGTTTCTCAACCAGGGTTCCATGAAACCCTAAGGTTCCTCCAGAGATTGCTAGGGGTTCCTTGAGCAATGAGCAATTTCTGCCTCTCCAAAATTTTCTATTGACACTATTGATGGATTTAGTGATCTGTAAGAGGGTAATTCTTTCTAATGACCACAAGGGGCAAGAAGCATTCTTCCCACTGGCCATCACACTAATATATCACGAGTTATAGATATAGTCACTTTTAGTAGGGGTTCCTTGAAACCGTAAAATTATTTCAAGGGTTCCTCTGTGTTGAAAAGGTTGAGAAAGGCTGAACTAGAGGATAAATTGGAGGGGTTGTAAGGAATCCACTGGTTAATGCAATATGATACCACACTAAAAGGGGGGTCCCAGGCCGGCCTATTCAACCTTCATATTCTAATGAGAGACCAGATAGAATAGGAGTAGGATAGGGCCCTTTAACAGATAGCAACAGCAATGTCCAGAACGCAGGGCTGCAATGGCCTTCCCCAGCAGATGAAGCTCTTTGAACTATATCCAAAATATGGCAAGCAGGACAGCTTAAACAGACTAGTGATATTCCTTATAGTAGATTGGGATATGGATGTCTACGTACAGTGTCCTATGCAATGCAGTAAAGTGTTTCCATGCACAAGGTGTCTGTACACAGTGCTCAAGCAAGTTAACCAGGTAAGGATTGTGAACGATGGGCGTCCGCCCTCTCACCAACTGCAGAACTGGATAGGAACCTCCTAAACAGCGACCCTGGATGAGATGTCCTTTCGGGGAGACGAAGAGTGAAGACCCACCAGCTGCTAGACACGGCGGTTGTCTGATCCGTCTGATAAAGTGGTGCCGCGGAGATGTCTCCAGAACAGCAGCAAGCAGAGTTGGGCCCTCCGGGGTCGGGCTGGAGTCACTCGGTCACAGCGTGGTAGGCTGCAGCTCCCTCTCTTAACAGCAGAGAGGCGCTCACTCGTGAGGCCCACAAAGAAGAGAGCGCGGGGCTGATCTGCTGGCCCTTTTGTAGTTCCTCCCAGAGATCTGTTGATGTTGCCTAGGGACCTCTGGGATGTGGCGGTCGTCGGATCCGTCTGATAAAGTGGTGCCGCAGAGATGTCTCTGGAACAGCAGAGTTGGGCCCTAGCCCTTTCTCTTAACAGCAGAGAGGGGCTCACTCGGTGAGGCCCAGGAAGAAGAGAGTGTGGTGCTGATCTGCTGGCCCTTTTGTAGTTCCTCCCAGAGATCTGATAAGGGTCTGCTATGGATCATGGGGTACCCCAAGCCATTTTTTTTTTCATTTTGCCGTGTTTTTTCTGAATTTTCTATTGCCAGCATTCTTTTGTTTACAATCAGCTGTCGGTGGGGAAGTCTGCTGACGGCTGATGACTCATCGGTTGCTAAGGACGTGGGCAGCTGGCTTCCTGATCCGCTCCTTAACAACCAGCTATTCTTCATACAGAATTGGATTTTGGGGGGGACCCCACACCATTTTTTTTTTCATTTTTTGAATTTTGGCAATCCAATCCACAGCTGATGGGCCTGGTATGGATTGGATTGGGGGGGGGGGGGGGTGTGCTGTTGTTTTTTTTGTTTTTTTTCTGAATTTTCTATTGACAACATTCTTTTGTTTACATTTCAGCTGTCAGCGGGGAAGCTGCTGACAGCTGATGACTCATGACTCATCAGTTGTTAACTTCTTCTATTGACGTCGTCCCGTGCACGAGAGGCCTGCGCGCCCCCTGAGGGGCGCGTGCGGCACGCTCTGTGATCAGCGAGTCTATGAGACTCATCTGATCACAGATCGGAGCAAGGGGTTGATCCCGACCCCTTACCACGTGATCAGCTGTCAGCCAATGACAGCTGATCATGTGATCACAACACAGCCGGCAATCGGCTATTTTTCCTCCTCGCGCTGACAGCGCGAGGAGAAAAAAAAAAGCCAGTCACCGGCGGCCGTGATCGGGACATCAGTCCCGATCACGGTAAGCTAGGGACAGCTCATCAGTGCCCACCTGCCCCCCTGCCAGTGCCACCTAATATATGCCAAAAAGTGCCACCCATCAGTGCCCACAGTGCCACCCATCAGTGCCCACAGTGGCACCTATCAGTGCCCACAATCTGCCCTGCACACACAGTGCTGCACCTCAGTGCCACATATCCGTGCCCATCAGTGTCATGTACCAGTGCCCATCAGTGAAGCCCAGCAGTGCCACCTATCAGTGCCCATCAGTCCTATCTATCAGTGGTACCTATCAGTGCCCATCCGTGCCATCTTATCTGTGCCAATCTTTGCCCATCTGTGCCCATCAGTGCCGCCTTATTTTGCATCTTTTTTTATTTGTTTAGCAAAAAATAAAACTCCGAGCTGTAATTAAATACCACCAAAAGAAAGCTCTATTTGTGGGAAAAAAAAATGATAAAAATTTCATTTGGGTACAGTGTTGTATGACCGCGTAATTGTCATTCAAAGTGCATCAGCGCTGCAAGCTGAAAATTGGTCTGGGCAGGAGGGGGGTTTAAGTGCCCAGTAAGCAAGTGGTTAAGGATGCGGCGGCTGGCTTCCCAGCCTGGCTCCTTACCAACCAGCCATTCTTCATGCAGAATTCAAAATCGGTTTATCATTTTTTTTTTTTGACCGATCCAAATTGTTCCTGAAAATTTGGAATTAGTTTTCGAAAACGAAACAAAATGAAACAAATTTCAACGAAATCTGTTACTGTTTCATTTGAAAATTCCGATACATCCGAATCTCTCTAAAAAAAAAAAAAAAAAAAATTGTCTGAATTTACATTTGGACCACATGTCTAGTGAACGGGGGTGGGGCTCACCTGGAGGATGTAACAAGCAGTGTATGTTGCAGTTTGGTTATAACTATGTTGCTTTGGGACTTTATTTACAGTCATTCGTATTTGATTATATGGACCGCTAACCAAAAAAAATGAACACTTTCAAAACGTTTCGCAATTTTTTAATTCGGAATTTTGTTCAGTTTTTTTTTATTTATTTTTTATTTGGATGTTCACATTCCTCTATAGACATGCTGCCATGTTATCCATGGCGAGGATTTCATTTTTTTTTTTTTTTATATATTTTTTTTTTTTATCGTTACATTTGCAGCAGATCCTCTCAGGGAAAAAATAACGGCCGGTGATTAGAATCCTGACCCACCAGAAGACGAGGTGGCAGCTGACGACCTTACCCTTGCCAGCCCCTGGCATGATGTCCCTTGCAGCACAACAATTATGGATCCTTCACTGCGCCTTTTATACGAGAGGAGGAAGTGACACCCTAGGCTGGCACCTGGGCTTTCCTCCTGCCAATCACGCGCCTAGCCATGGCGGTAATCAGCGTTATGCGGGATAGGACGCCAGGGGTTCTGGGCACAGATGGGCAGCTTTGGCTAATGGCAGATTCCAAGTTATCTTTGACTATCGGAGAGAGAGGGGAAAAAAAAAAAAAAAAAGGAGTTCCGAGCCTGCAGCTATGTAAAGCGGAACTCCGCAGTCTGTGCAGCTAAACTGGATCCGGATGAATTGGAACCTCACTCTCTTAATCAACATGGACTATTTTTTAATTCTTATACTGCTGACATTATTAAATAATAAGAAGGTATATTATTTGTGTTAATTTTTTATCTTTTTTTCAGTTGCTTCCTGGTTTGTGGCCTAGGCCATAATTATGTCAAACACCCAGGCCTCCCCCCCTCCCCCAGAGAATAGGTGCAGGTACTCCCCACTTTGAAGTCACCCTTTGTCTCCTCCCGCTAACCACCTTTGAACAGAAACCCCTGCAGCCAGCAACAATAGATCCCCCCACAACAAACTATCCCTCAACAACAATAGACCCCCCACCAGCAGTAATGCAATAAGATCTCCCAACAGCTGGCATCAAGAGACCCTCCAGCAGCCAGCAAAAGTACTACCCACATTTGAGCAGGATCCCCTGCAGCCAACAACCACAAACCCCACCCAAGCAATAATAGAACCCCCCAGCAGCAATAGATCCCCTCATCAACAATAGACCCCCCTCAACAACAATAGACCCCCACCAGCAACAATGCAGAAAGATCTCCCAACAGTTGGCATCAAGAGACCCTTCAGAAGCCAGAAACAGTACTACCCACCTGAATCCCCTGCAGCCAGAAACCACAGACCCCACCCAAGCAATAATAGAACCCCCCAGCAGCAATAGATCCCCTCATCAACAATAGACCCCCCCCCCCCCACAGCAAAATATCCCTCAACAACAATAGACCCCCACCAGCAACAATGCAGAAAGATCTCCCAACAGTTGGCATCAAGAGACCCTTCAGAAGCCAGCAACAGTACTACCCACCTTTGAGTAGAATCCCCTGCAGCCAGAAACCACAGACCCCACCCAAGCAATAATAGAACCCCCCAGCAGCAATAGATCCCCTCATCAACAATAGACCCCCCCCCCACAACAAAATATCCCTCAACAATAGACCCCCACCAGCAACAATGTAGAAAGATCTCCCAACAGTTGGCATCAAGAGACCCTTCAGCCAGCAACCACAAACCCCACCCAAGCAATAATAGAACCTCCCAGCAGCAATAGATCCCCTCATCAACAATAGACCCCCCCCCCCACAACAAAATATCCCTCAACAACAATAGACCCCCCACCAGCAACAATGTAGAAAGATCTCTACATTAGGCATCAAGAGACCCTTCAGAAGCCAGAAACAGTACTACCCACCTTTGAACAGAATCCCCTGCAGCCAGAAACCATAGACCCCCCCCAAGCAACAATAGACCCCCAAGCAGCAATAGATTGCCTCAGCAACAATAGACCCCCGGAAAAAAATCCCCCCCCCCCCCCAACAGCAACAATACAGTAAGATCTCCCAACAGCTGCCATCAAAAGATCCTCCAGCAACAGTACTACCCACCTTTGAGTAGAATCCACCAAGCAGCAATAGAACCACATGCAGCAATATATATCCCTTGAGCAAGAATAGACCCCCACACTAAAATACCCCCCCTCCCAACAATAGACCCCCCACCAGCAACAATGCTGAAGGATCTCCCAACAGCTGGCATCAAGAGACCCTCCAGCAAAAGTACTACCCACCTTTGAGCAGCATCCCTTTCAGCCAGCAACCACAAACCCCACCCAAGCAATAATAGAACCCCCCATCAGCATCAGATCCCCTCATCAACAATAGACCCCCCCCCCCCACAACAAAATATCCCTCAACAACAATAGACCCCCACCGGCAACAATGCAGAAAGATCTCCCAACAGTTGGCATCAAGAGACCCTTCAGAAGCCAGCAACAGTACTACCCACCTTTGAGCAGAATCCCTTGCAGCCGGCAACCATAGACCCCCCCCCCCCAAAGAAGCAATAGACCCCCAAGCAGCAATAGATTGCCTCAGCAACAATAGACCCCCGCAAAAAAATACCCCCCCCCCCCCAACAGCAACAATACAGTAAGATCTCCCAACAGCTGGCATCAAAAGATCCTCCAGCAACAGTACTACCCACCTTTGAGTAGAATCCACTGCATCCAGCAACCACAGACCTCCACCAAGCAGCAATAGAACCACAAGCAGCAATAGATCCCTTGAGCAAGAATAGACCCCCACACGAAAATACCCCCCCCTCCAGCAACAATGCTGAAGGATCTCCCAAGAGCTGGCATCAATAGATCCTTCAGCAGCCAGCAAGAGTACTACCCACCTTTGAGCATAATCTACTGCAGTCAATAACATTAACCATAGACCCCTCCTCAAGCAATAATAGACACCCCCCAGCAGCAATACACCCACTCAGCAACAATAGACCACCACAACAAAATAACCCCCAACAACAATAGACACTCACCAGCAATAATACAGTAAGATCTCTCAATAGCTAGCATCATAAGACTCTCCAGCAGCCAGCAACAGTGGATCTTTCCCAGCAACAATTTGGCCCCAAGCAGCAATGGATTACCTCAGAAACCATAGACCCCCTGCACCAAAATAACCCCCCCCCCCACACACACACCAATAGACCCCCACCAGCAACACTGTAGAAAGATCTCCCAACAGTTGGCAGCAATAGACCCTCCAGCAGCAGTACTACCCATCTTTGAAGCAGAATCCCCTGCAGCCACCAACCATAGACTCCTCCCCAAGCATCAATAGAACCCCCCCCAGCAGCAATAGATCCTCTCAGCAAACAATAGACTCCCCCCCCACAGCAAAATATCCTCCAACAGCAACAATAGAGTACGATCTCCCAACAGCTGGCATCAATAGACCCTTCAGTAGCCAGCAACAGTACTTACCCACCTTTGAGCAGACGCCCCTGCAGTCAGCAACAATAGACCTCCCCCCAGCAGCAATACACCCCCTCAGTAACAATAGACCACCATAACAAAATACCCCCCCCAACAATAGATCCCCACCGCCAACAATACAGTAAGATCTTCCAACAGCTAGCATCATTAGACATGCTAGCAACAGTAGATCTTTCCCAACAAAAATTTGGCCCCAAGGAACACAAGATCCCCCCCCCAGCAGCAAAAGACCGCCCCTGCAACAACAGATCTCAGCATCGATAGACCCTCCAACACACCCCAACATTCCATTCAGTGCTGAAGGTTTTATGGAACGGAGTTCCCCCCATGTTCCTGCAAAAAAAAAAAAAACATCAGGAGGGGAGGAGGGTCTTTCTCAGCTAAGCACCGCCTCCTACCTGCATGTCTAAACTAAAGGCAGGTGGATTCCAGGAAGTAAATGCTACACGAATCATCTGCCCTTACTTGAGATGGCCGTGGATAGACATGCTAGGGGGGGTGTTTTTCCAAAAGAGATTTACCAACCAAATAAATCATGGAGACATGGGTGGATGGGGTGATTTGATCTGAATAATAAAAATGAATTAAAGGGATTGTAAAGGAATTTTTTTTCTTTTCTTAAAATACCAAACATGTTATACTTACCTCCACTGTGCAGCTCGTTTTGCAGAGAGTGGCCCCGAACCTGCTCTTCTTGGGTCCCTCGGCGGCTGTCTCTGCTTCTCCACGCAGGTACTTCTCACGTTCATGCGAGCTCCCTCACATGGTGAGAAGTAACTGCGGGCGCGCTCCCATGATACAGCCGTTCGCTGTATCACACGCCCCCGCCCCCCGGCACTCCGTGTCAGTGGATGTGATTGACAGCAGCGCGAGCCAATGGCTGTGCTGCCTTCAATCCATCCACTCCAGCCAATCAGCGGCCAGGCTAAGTGGGGAAGAGGAAGTCGGGGGCGAGCGCGGGACTTTCGAGGGGTCAGGTAAGTGAAACGGGGGGGGGGGGGGGGGCTGGGGGGCGCCGGCACTGTCGGATGTTTTTTCACCTTAATGCATAGAATGCATTAAAGCAGGAGTCCACCGGGACTCCGCGTTTTTTTTTTTTTTTTAAAGCCAGCAGCTACAAATACTGCAGCTGCTGACTTTTAAAATAGTGACACTTACCTGTCCAGCGCGCCCGCGATGTCGGCACCCGAAGCCGATCTGTAGGTCGTCTGTCGGGTCCTGCCGCCGCCATCTTGGGTATGGGAATCAGGAAATGGAGCCTTTCGGCTTCATTTCCCGGTTCCCTACTGCGCATGCGCGAATCGCGCGGCGCAATAAGGACGCTCCCCGCTGCCTCTGGGATCTGTGTGTTTCCCAGCAGGCAGCGGGGCACTTGCGGGAAGGGGCGGGCACTTGCGGAAAGGGGCGTAAGTTACGCCCCTTTCCGCAGAGAGCTATCCCGGAAGTGGGTGCAGTTACCTGGATTATCCAGGTAACTGCACCCCCCTCCCCCCTGAAAGGTGCCGATTGTGGCACCGGAGGGGGGGAGGGTTCCGATGAGCGGAAGGTCCACTTTAGGGTGGACCTCCGCTTTAAGGTGAAAAAATATTTACCTTTACAACCCCCTTTAAAAAGCATTTTCGATTGTGGCGTTTAGATATAACTTCGTTCCCGATAACCAGAGACCCCCACTAGCTCACAGTCCAATCTTCTTTACATAAATCCATTATGTAAGAAATATATACAATATATATAAATATATATATATATATATATATATAAAATATATCATTTTTTATATATATATATAGTCAGGCAGAGACGGCCCAGAAATAAGCACAATATGTGACTAATACCCTCACTGCCCCTCTCATCATTCACAGAGGAAAAGCAATAAAAATAACATCTTACTCATCTTCCAGACAAGTCCGTCTCTTACAAATCACAATGAAAAACTAAAACAACTTGGAAATGAAATACTGCGAGATCTGCATAACTGGTACACAACACAAGTGTCATAAACAAGAAGTATCCATTACTGTGAAAGGAAATTGCAGACAGGCGAAGGTCATAAAGAAGAACGTACGTAGCCTACAAGAACATAAATATCATTTACAGGGCAGATTCTGACATTAGGATAAAGAGCCGGCACACTTTTGATACATTAAAGTGGACCAGAACCCAAAATATAAGAATTGGCCATCTCTCTGAAACATCTAAGTTTCGTCTTCAGTGCCTCCCTGTGCCTAGGCACTCGTGTTCTGTAGCCTCGTAGCTGTATATTTGCGGCGTGAGATCATCTAAGGCTACTCTTATCAGATTTGGAGGGAGGTTTGGCGATATCACTCCTGTGCTGCTCACCGTTTTCCTTGCTGGAGAGGAAGCTGTACCTAAAGACCTGCAATGAAGGATCTCCCTGCTTCTATCTGTAGCGGGGCCCCCACAGTGGGGTCGCTGCACGTTTCAGCATCCACACATCACCCTGCTGGTCAAACATCCATTTTAGGCACACTTTTTCCAGTCAATGGACTGTCTCTTGCTTGTTTTTGTGGTTTTCATTAGGGGATTAAACTTGGATGGGGAAAAGGGACATGGGATGCCCAAATGATGAATCTTTAGTAATGGAAAGAATGTAGTTGAATCTAAACGGATAGTCTCTGCTTATTCATATCTCCTCCAGCACACTACATGGGATCACTTGCTTTTCTTACTGCACAGTTCCAGATTATGGTCACCATTGGCTCATGGCTAGGCCTCACTCTGAATAAGTCCTAACGTTTTCCTAGTAGCAACCATTTTAGATGAAGATAATTGTGTTAACTGATCCTTGGTGGACTACTGTTCCCAGCACGTCCGATGCAAGTTTTGCCAACTGTCCTGGCTGCAGCAACTTAACTTCTACCCTGTTTCCCCAAAAATAAGACCTAGCGGGATTGTCGGTGATGGCTGCAATATAAGCCCTACCCCCCAAATAAGCCCTACCCTGTTTCCCCCAAAAAATAAGGTACAACACCACAGTCTCTCCCTCTGGCTCCACATCCACACCCAAATCCTGGCATGTCTCTCCAAGAGCTTCACACTGTGCTTCTCACTCACCGACCCCGGCATGGATCCCTGCTGGATGACTTTCCCGACAGTGCTCCCAACTGTCCACTTCCTGCTGCTGTTCCAGGACACCTCTCAATGACCGTGTAAAGAGAGGCTCCCTCCCAGCTCCCGGGCTCCAGGTTTGAGTTCACCCCCCCCCCAGAAAAAGGGTTTCCTCAGACCATGACAGTCTAACACTCCATCATTCAGTTCTTCCACCCCACAACTCTGCCCGCAGCAGGCTGACCATGGTATATATAGGAGGCCTACCCCTTCCAATCCTAGTTGGGGATTGGTCAGGGCTCCCAAATACACCCTACGTCACTCCAGCTCTCTGCCCCGCCTCTTTTCCAGAACCTTCTGAAAACCAGAGGAGGGGCCCAAGAGCTAAAGCACATGTCAATCACCTGCTGCTACACTAAACCACTCCCCTGCCCCCAGATCAAAAACAAACAAGCCTAGCTCACAGCACAGGCCTGCCTAAATTTACCTGCGCTGACAGTCCAAAACAAACCCACTACTTTAGCACCTACCTAAGGTAGAGGGTGCTACATATCATTCTGTGGTTCATCCACCTCTCCTGTTTCTCCCCAATCAATCATTCTTCACCCAGTCTTCAGATCACTAGATTTGGAGTGAGATTTGGGGATGGCACTCCTCTGCTACTCACTGTTCTAGCTGCAGAGGAAGCTGTACCTAAAGAACTGCAGTGCAAGTATCTCCCTGCTCCTGCTTCAAATATTCTGTGGTTCATCCACCCCTCCTGCTGCTCTCTGATCAGTCTTCCTCCACTCTTCAGATCACAAGGTTTGGAGTGAGATTTGGTGATGTCACTACTGTGCTGCTCACTATTCTCCTTGCTGGAGAGGAAGCTGTACATGGGGACCTGCAGTGCAAGGATCTCCTTGCTCCTGCTTCTATCATTCTGCGGATCTGTAGTTCATTCAACTCTCCTGCTGCTCCCCAATCCTTTTTATAACCTTTAGATCACTAGGTTTGGAGTAAGATTTGGTGATGTCACTACTATGCTGCCTACTGTTCTTCTTGCTGGAGAGGAAGCTGTACCTAAAGACCTGCAATTAAGGATTTCCTTGCTTCTATAACTCTGTGGAACGGAGGTTCATCCTCCTATCCTGTTGGTCATCCTTCCTTCACTCTTTAAAATCATCAGATTCAGTGAGATTAGGTAATGACACTCCTATGCCACTTACTATTCTCCTTGCTGGAGAGGAAGCTATACCCGAGAGCCTGCAGTGCAAGGATCTCCCTGCTTCTGCTCCATCCATTCTATGGATCTGTGATTCCTCCCCTTCTCCTGCTGAATCTCGATTATTATCCTATCGATCATAGGAGGGTAACTCTGACTTAAAGAAGCAAAGCATGCCTCTATCAAGATGGCTGTCCGTAGACACAGAACAAGACACGCTTGGGGGAAAATATGACCAACTTTACCCCAGCCCAACTGCGGTATTCAAGATTCGAAAGCTGGAGAACGGTGCTCAGGCTGAAGCGTTCATCTCCCAAAGCATAAGTCCACAACGTATAAAGCCAGCCACTCGGTGTACCCTTGATAAAAAAAAATCCTTTTATTGACTACATGTAAATTGACACAGCATCAGAATTACAATTCATTTCGGCTTATGCAGCCTTCCTCATGCCATGTATGTAGCCAAAAAAATGTTTTTTTAAATCAATCGTGGGCTTATACATTGTGGACTTATGCTTTGGGGGAAAAGATCTACTGCAGGGAACCTACGGCAATATTGCGAGACTAGTCTGTTGACTTCTGCTTGCCTTCTTTGGTCACATTGTCCAGTCTTCTTTACCAGGACATTTATACTCATAAGAAAAAAAAATGATGGATACTTTTGGTGAAAAAATGATATTGGCATTACATAGGAAGGTTGGGTGAGGTGTTCCCCGATGAAAGGTGGTTTCCAAGGCCAGTGTGGCTTAATTTAGGTTGATTCAGATGAAATTTTCTACTTTGCTTTCCTGGCTCCTACTGCAACCAAAGGTTCATGGCTTAGGCAAGACTGATGGGGCTCCAGTTAGTCTAATGCAGGGTTTCTCAACCAGGGTTCCATGGAATCCTAGGGTTCCTCCAGAGGTTGCTAAGGGCTCCTTGAGCAATGAGCATTGTTTATCTCTCAGATAAGTTCCCAATGACACCATTGATCTTTTTAGCTATCTGGGGAGTAATTCTTCCCAATAACTACAAGTGCAAGGAGCATTCTTCACACTGATCATCACCCTAATGTATCATGAGATGAAGATAGAGTAATTTATTAGCAAGTGTTCCCCCGAGATCGGAAAGTTGTTTTAAGGATCTGTGTTGAAAAGGTGGAGGAAGGCTGATCTCATGTCTAAATACAATAGTAGTAGTTGGCCTTGACTCAAGATACGGTTAAAAATTCCCATACTGGCACACCCAGACTGATGTGAAGGGTTAATTACATCTGATAATCATCTGAATTTGCTATATTGAGCACATGGAAGATTTAAATCAGCAACGGAGCAGCTGTATAGAGAACACTCATAAAAGATTACCAGCCAGGTGGTCGCGGAACGCATCGAGTACATAATATGCATCTACAGACGACACTTTTGTGCTCTTCAGCGGCTGTGTGAGCTGATGGAGGTGTCTGAAAAGTTTGGAAAATGTTATGAATAAGTAAACAGGGCTTTGATTCCTAATAGGTCTCGGTAGAAGAGGGAGAAAACTTCACTCTACAGATCTGAGACCGAGTTTGGACAATGGGCACTTTGGGCGAGATGAATGAACGAATGAAATATTTGTAAAGCGCACAACGCGAACTGAATTGCCTCAAGGCGCTGTGAAGAGCTTAGTTGTCATGAACTAGAAGAGGAAGGTCTTGAGTTTTTTCCTAAAGGCCTGGTGGTTTTCTTCCAGGCGGATGTTGGTTGGTAGAGCGTTCCATAGCCGAGGTCCTTGGACAGCGAATCTCCGAGATAGAAAACGATTACATTTATGCATCGGTTGTACTTATCAGGGACACTAAAGCTGGCCATTCAGGAGTAGATGACTTATTCTAGAAATAATCAGCATAGTTCTGCAACTTAGTTCTGCATTATATTATGACTCTGGCACCAGTTCTCAGATGTTGTAGACTGATGGTCAACCATATTGGAAGCAGCCCCCAACATGTGACTCAGTAGCCTAGACTGAGAAACGTTGCCCTAGAGCACAAGCGTGAAGAGGAGGCAAGATATGAGCTCCAATCCAGCATCATGGCCCAAATTCCTTGACTTTTATGTTTGAATCTATCAGCACAAGAAAATTCTGCCATGAAATATGACCCAGCAAAGGTTCTTCATTGTACGGCAATGAAGCACCTCTCCATAACACCCCTGACCACCACTCCTTTCTCTGACTCAGCCACCACCAAAATAACCAGTGTTGGTTAATATGAAGGCTCAGAGTATGTGGTGGAGTCCTCTCTGTTAACCCCCACTTCCCCGAGGAGTACCTACACGCCGGGTCCACAGGCTAGCTCCCCTTGGGTCTAGCGGTTGACCCCCTAGGCACATGCACGGCATTGCGGGTGGAGGTCATGTACTGCCATACCTCCTCCTATTTTGCGTCATCTTTCACCGAGTAAGCGCCATTGGGGGAGCCCTGGAGAGGTATCTATGGGTCGTGGGCAGTTTTCCACTGAACAGACAATGACAGGGCCTCTTTATGGGATTCCAAACTTCAGAGTCCCTCTGCAACCTAATTATGCACATTTCTCATTTCGCCGATGCTGTCAGAACCACAAATCAGCCAAGAGACTGGAATCCTTACCCAGAGGCCTTCCGAAAGGTCTGCTCAATCTACCAAAGCCAAAAACCATATAAAACTTGAAACAAGTTAATCAATCTAATGCTGGGGATTAACCCGTTTAATAACAGCAGCTCATCAGTGCCAGCACCGCGGGGGAGCAATAGAGGCTCAGGGGTGACGGAGAGAAGCAGCAACTGGAGTTACTTTAATGACTTTCCTTAAGAGATTAAAATGCCATGTCTGATGGGGCCGCTATATTACGACTTGCCGCCACTGGAGGGTGACAGTTCGTCTCAATGCCGCACGCTGCTGGTGATAAAGCAGTGAATAAAATCCATCATATTTTAGGATTTATACATCCCGGCAATGTATAGAATTATGGAAGAGATACATTTATAGGAGGATCCCGAATGTTACTGCAAAACCGTTTATCTGAAAAACGATCATCTGTAAATAAATATATCTTTAAAAACTGTCACTAGGTGCTGCGGTGTAAATGCTTTACAGACAACTTCGGGAGGAATACAAATACAAGAAGTGCGCAGAGTTCTTTCAGCTAAAGAGTATACTGAGAAGGAATAATGAAAGTTAAAGTAAAGATGAAGCAGTCACAAAGGCCGGCCAGTTGGGTTCCATCTTCCTAATTGTTGTAGGCAATCATGATGGGACATAAACGGGCATCCAAACTCTATAATATAACTATGAAGGCTTATTTATGAAATGCGCTACATGGACAACCCCTGCGGACATCTGTCCATTACACCTAGGAGAGCTTGATGGACTTCCCAATCAAAAACGCATGGCCATTAATATGGAGTTTCCCCCCTTTTTGACTACAACATCCTCCACTCTTATGTGAATGCTTTCCACAAGATCCTGGAGGGAGTCTGTGGGAATTTGTTCCCATTTGTGAGGTCAGGTACTGATGTAGGGTGAGAAGACCTGGCTCACAATTGGCATTCTAGTTCATCCCACGGGTGTTCAGTAGGGTTGAGGTCAGGGCTCTGTGCAGAACGCTCAGGTTACTCCACACCAAACTGGTCAAACCATGGCTACTAATATGGAGTCCCCCCCCTTCCATGGCCATTCATATGGAGTCGTCGTCGTCCCTTCCATGGCCATTCATATGGAGTCTTCGTCCCCCCTTCCATGGCCATTCATATTTAGTCGTCGTCCCCCCTTCCATGGCCATTCATATGGAGTCGTCATCCCCCCTTCCATGGCCATTCATATGGAGTCGTCATCCCCCCTTCCATGGCCATTCATATGGAGTTACCGGCATTTATGGCTAAAACAGACTCCACTCTTCTGGAAACAGCGTCTAGCAATAACTGCATGTAAAATCTGACAAGCTAGTTTGTACCCGAGTTGATCGATCAACTTGGGTATATCAGCCTGCCCATACATGGTTTGTATCTCGGTTGGTCCCAGCTGAACTGGTCAAGATTCAAACCATCTATGGCCAGCTTAATTAATGACTTGTCACCCGTAGTACGTCCATGGACGTCCTCTGGTTTCAGTATTTATACTGAGATGATGCCTACACCTACAGGCATCTTTCCAATAATGTAGATCTTTTCAGCCCGCGAATCCCTTTTGTAGCAGAAGTGATTAGATTGGCTAATTAGCCACTTGATCATTTCTGCAGGTGCTGTAAAGGGGTCCCACCCCACTCCCGGAACCACCGCCTTTCCTGCGCTCTACCGTCCCCACGCAGAGCCGGGAACGATACAGCCGGCAGCGATTGCTGCACTAAACAGAGAGAGAGGAACTGACGATGTTCCTCTCTGTTTGTGTCACCCAGGAAACCGGGAGTGACGAGTATTCTGTCACTTCCGGTTCCGCCTCTACCTTTACCTGGCTGCTAGTGGCCAGGAAAGCAGCCGGTCAGACAGAATTTGTATCTGTAATCAGCTGCATGGGAGGCTATAGGAGAGATTTCTCCATAAAGAGGACTGGTCACGGCCCATTCTGTCACAAGGGATGGTTGTTCATCCCTTGTGATAGCAATAAAGTTAATCCAAAAAAAAAATATTTAAAGTGCCCCGTCCCACCGTGCTTACGCGCAAATGCGACCACAGATGTTACTCCCCCACGCATATGTAATTGGTGATCGCACCACACATGTGAGGTATTGTCGCGATAGTCAGACCGAGAGCAATAATTCTAGCACCAGACCTCCTGTGTAACTCTAAACCGGTGACCTGTAAAGGCACTTAAAGCGTCGCCTATGGAAAATTTTAAGCACCGTAGTTTGCCGACAGTTCGTGGGCAGATGCAATTTTAAAGCCACAATGGGTTTGCCGCCATTCCAGGGGCAGACGCAATTTTAAAGCGTGACATGTTAGGTGTCTATTTACTCGCGTAACATCATCTTTCACATTATACAAGAACATTAGGCTAACTTAACTTTTTCCAAAGAAATTCTGTTTGATTTTTTCAAAAAAAATGGCAACATCCACCATTTTTTTATTCTATAGGGCCTCTGTTTAAGAAAAAAAAAAAAAAAAAAACATTGTGTATGGGGGTTCCAAGTAATTTTCTAGCAAAAAAAAAATGTAGGAGCTAATATACATTTCACGTGTAAGCCTACAGAAGTTTAGTAATACAAGACTGAATATTTAAATCCTGCAAAAGTCCTATTGTGATTGATTCTCTTTGAATTGCCCTGTTGGGTAATCCAAAGTTCTCTTTTGTTTTCATCTCAGCACTGGGAACATGAGAAGTCTACCTGATTCTATATACAGCCGTGTCCAAAAGTTTTGGGAATATTGATTTTCACAAAGTCTGCTGCCTCTGTTTTTATGATAGCAATTTGCTTATACTCCAGAATGTTATGAAGAGGGATCAGATGTATTGCAATTCATTGCAAAGTACCCCTTTGCCATGAAAATTAACTTAATCCCATAAAAAAACATTTCCTCTGCATTTGTGAAGAAGGCTTCAGGGCCAAGAAAGTCCAGCAAGCGTCGAGACGGTCTCCTACAGTTGGTTCAGCTGCGGGATCGGGGCCCCACCAGTGTAGAGGGGGAGATGGGGCACCGCCAGTGCAGAGGGGGAGATCGGGGCACCGCCAGTGCAGAGGGGGAGATTGGGGCAGCGCCAGTGCAGAGGGGGAGATGGGGCACCGCCAGTGCAGAGGGGGAGATCGGGGCACCGCCAGTGCAGAGGGGGAGATCGGGGCAGCGCCAGTGCAGAGGGGGAGATGGGGCACCGCCAGTGCAGAGGGGGAGATTGGGGCAGCGCCAGTGCAGAGGGGGAGATCGGGGCACCGCCAGTGCAGAGGGGGAGATCGGGGCACCGCCAGTGCAGAGGGGGAGATCGGGGCACCGCCAGTGCAGAGGGGGAGATCGGGGCACCGCCAGTGCAGAGGGGGAGATCGGGGCACCGCCAGTGCAGAGGGGGAGATCGGGGCACCACCAGTGCAGAGGGGGAGATCGGAGCACCGCCAGTGCAGAAGGGGAGATCTGAGCACCGCCAGTGCAGAGGGGGAGATCTGAGCACCGCCAGCGCAGAGGGGGAGATCGGAGCACCGCAAGCGCAGCGGGGGAGATCGGGGCTCCACCAGTGCAGAGCTTGCTCAGGAATGGCAGCAGGCAGGTGTGAGGGCATCTCCACACACAGTGAGAAGGAGACTTTTGGAGGATGGCCTGGTGTCAAGAAGGGCAGCAAAAAAACGAATTCTTCCCATAAAAAATGATCAGGGACAGACTGATATTCTTCAAAAGGTACAGGGATTGGACTGCTAAGGACTGGGGGGGAAGTAATTTATTCTGATGAATCCCCTTTCCGATTGTTTGGGACATCCAGAAAAAACCTTGTCCGGAACAGAAAAAGGTGAGCGATACCATCAGTCCTGTATCATGCCAACAGTAAAGCATCCCAAGACCATTCATGGGTGGGGTCGCTTCTCAGCCAAGGGAGTGGGCTCACTCACAATTTTGCTTATCAACGCAACCATGAATAAAGACTGGCCCAAAAACATCCTCCGAGAGGAACTTCTCCCAACCATCCAAGAACAGTTTGGTGAGGAACAATGACTTTTCCAGGATGATGGAACAACTTGCCAAAAGGCAAAAAGTGATAACTAAGTGGCTTTGGGAACAAAACATTTGGGTCCATGGCCAGGAAACGCCCTTGACCTTAATCTCATTGAGAACTTGTAGTCAATCCTCAAGATGCGGATGATCAAAAAACCCCCCCCTACAAATTCTACCAAACTCCAAGCATTGATTATGGAAGGATGGGCTGCCATCAGTCAGGATGTGGGCTCAGAAGTTAATTGAAGGCAAGCCGGGGGGGGGGGGGGGGGGGAACGGCAGAAGTCTTGAAAAAGAAGGATCAACACTTCAGATATTGACTCTTTGCATAAACTTCATGTCATTGTTAATTAAAGCCTTTGACACTTATGAAAAGCTTGTAATTATAGTTGAGTATTCCATAGTAACGTCTGACAAAAAAAGATCTAAAAACGCTGAAGCTGCAGACTTTGTGAAAATTAATATTTGTGTCATTCTCAAAACTTTTGCCCGCGGTCGTACACCTCGGTCCAATGAACTCTACCTCAAGCAGGTACGGTAGTTGAATATATAACCCATGCAGAGCAATCCACCTTGCTGCCCTCCATCCCTCACCGGCAATAGAAATCTCTTCGGTTAGCACCTGCAATGAAGCCGAGAAGTGGAGAATTGACATCCCACAGAGACAGAAAAAAGGTGACACATTTACCAGGAAACACAGGAAATCCTTCAAAGTTGTATGTTAAAGCAAGAGGGCGATTATCAATACAGAGCGGAGTAGAAAGGACTGTTTAGAGGCTCATTTGTTTGCCTTTTTTGTGCATGGGAATCAACGCTTATTGTATTGTAGCTCCTTGAGCCGCCTTCCTGCCGATCAATAAAGAATAAAGTAACTCGCCGATAAAATGGCACTCGGAGTGTTAGAGAAAAAGCGGACATTGATTCAAAAGCCGCAGCTCAGTGCAATGGGGAATAGATGTGGATTTCATTGTGCAATATGGGTATACTGGGGGCAGGAAGTGAGGGGAAATCTCCCCTGCGGGGATTTTGTATTTGCAGAGTACATTTTCACCACATTCACCAAGCTAAGGGAACGTTTAGTTGGAAAAGTGGACAGCCCAATGCCTTTAGTAAGTGAACCCCAATGTATGTTATGACTTACGTCCATACTTATTGATACAAAGTAGTAAAGGGAAGACCGACAACCATTCAAAAAAGCTCACTGGCTCTAGTTAGGGGGCTCACATGGAACCAGGGATAACTTCCAATGAGCACCCAGGAACGTCACAGTCATTTGAACAATCTCACTGGCTTTAGATAGGTAGCTCACATGCAACAAGGACTGCTTTCCAATGGCCACTCACAGTCATTTGAAAAGCTTGTTGGCTCTGGATAGGGGCCCACAGGCAACAAGGACTACCTTCCAATGGACACTCAGCAATGTCAGTCATTCAAAAATATCACTGGTTCTAGTTAGATGACTCGCATGCAACCAGGACTACCTTCCAATTGGCACTCAATGTCACAGTCGATTGAAAAGCTCACTGGCTATGGGTAAGTGGCTCATATGCCATAAGGACCATCTTCCAGTGGGCACCCAGAAATGTCACAATCATTTGAAAAGCTCATTGGCTATAATAAGGCAGCTTACATGCAACCAGGGCTACCTTCCAAAGGGCACTCGGGAATGTCAAAGTCCTTCAAAAAGCTCACTGGTTCTGGTTAGGTGACTCGCATGCAACCAGGGCTACCTTCCATTTGGCACTCAAGAATGTCAAAGTCATTCAAAAACTTGCTGGCTCTGGATAGAGGCTCACATGAAACAAGGACTACCGTCCAATGGGCACCCGGAACATCAGTCATTTGAAAAGCTCACTGTCCATGGTTAGGCTGCTCACATGAAACCAGGGCTACCTTCCAATGGGCACCCAGGAACATCACGGTCATTTGAAAAGCTCACTGTCCATGGTTACGCTGCTCACATGCAACCAGGGCTGCCTTCCAATTGGCACTCAAGAATGTCACAGTCAATTGAAAAGCTCACTGGCTATGGGTAAGTGGCTCATATGCCATAAGGACCATCTTCCAATGGGCACCCAGAAATGTCACAATCATTTGAAAAGCTCATTGGTTATAATAAGGCAGCTTACATGCAACCAGGGCTACCTTCCAAAGGGCACTCAGGAATGTCAAAGTCCTTCAAAAATCTCACGGGTTCTGGTTAGGTGACTCGCATGCAACCAGGGCTACCTTCCATTTGGCACTCAGGAATGTCAAAGTCATTTAAAAAACTTGCTGGCTCTGAATAGGGGCTCACATGCAACAAGGACTACCTTCCAATGGGCACCCAGGAACATCACAGTCATTTGAAAAGCTCACTGTCCATGGTTAGGCTGCTCACATGAAACCAGGGCTACCTTCCAATGGGCACCCAGGAACATCACGGTCATTTGAACAGCTCACTTAGGAGGGCCCTACTCCTGCAAGCTTATTTGCTCTGGTTAGGCTGCTCACATGCAACCAGGACTACCTTCCAATGGGCACTCAGGAATGTCAGTCATTCAAAAATAATCATTGGTTCTAGTTAGATGACTCACGTGCAACAAGGACTACCTTCCAATGGGCACCCAGGAACGTTACAGTCATTTGAAAATCTCACTGGCTCTGGGTAGGTGGCTCACGTGCAACAAGGGCTACCTTCCAATGGGCACCCAGGAATGTCACAGTCAATTGAAATGAAGCTCACTGGCCTATGGTTAAGTGGCTCACATGCCATAAGGACTATCTTCCAATGGGCACCCAGGAACAGCACAGTCATGTAACAATTCCTACCTTCCAATGGCCACCCAGGAATGTCACAATCATCTGAAAATCTCACTCGCTACAATAAGGCAGCTTACATGCAACCAGGGCTACCTTCCAAAGGGCACTCAGGAATGTCAAAGTCCTTGAAAAAGCTCACTGGTTCTGGTTAGGTGACTCGCATGCAACCAGGGCTACCTTCCATTTGGCACTCAGGAATGTCAAAGTCATTCAAAAAACTTGCTGGCTCTGAATAGGGGCTCACATGCAACAAGGACTACCTTCCAATGGGCACCCAGGAACATCACGGTCATTTGAAAAGCTCACTGTCCATGGTTAGGCTGCTCACATGAAACCAGGGCTACCTTCCAATAGGCACCCAGGAACATCACGGTCATTTGAACAGCTCACTTAGGAGGGCCCTACTCCTGCAAGCTTATTTGCTCTGGTTAGGCTGCTCACATGCAACCAGGACTACCTTCCAATAGGCACCCAGGAACATCACGGTCATTTGAACAGCTCACTTAGGAGGGCCCTACTCCTGCAAGCTTATTTGCTCTGGTTAGGCTGCTCACATGCAACCAGGGCTACCTTCCAATGGGCACTCAGGAATGTCAAAGTCATTCAAAAAACTTGCTGGCTCTGGATAGGGGCTCACATGCAACAAGGGCTACCTTACAATTTTCATATTTTTACATATTTGTATTGGTCTTCTAGCCCAGATGAAAGGTGAGAACGCTTTGCCCCTGAAATTTGTTGGCTGTCTTGTGAATCGTTTAAGCTGTTTTGGACCCCTGTATGAATTTGGTCCAGCGCTCTTTTTTTTTTTTTTTAAAGGAGAAGTATGGCCAAAGCTTTTTTTGCCCATACTTCTCATGTTGGTCATAGGAATTCACTTCTTTGACCCAGATTCAGCCGGTAGCAGGCTAAAGCCCCCTGTTGGCTGACATCACATAGCACGGTCCAGGCTCTGCAGGGATTCCAACAATGATGTTGGGATCCACCCAGATGCCTGAATAGCAGCTAGCTTAAGTTCTCTGTTGTGTACCAGCCGCTCTCCACCCCCTTCACGGTCCGGCACACCAGTGAGCACTGGAGGGGGCGGAGAAGAGTGCCGGTGACTGACAGTCGCCACACTCTCCGCAAATTGAAGACCGAGAACTGAGTGATCAGTGGTCATGTGGTCAGTTCTTGGTCTTCCAGCCAGTGGGGGAACAGCTGCAGCATCATATTAATACTGCAGCCACATGGGTGAGGATGTAATTTAGTTTTTCTTTTTTTAAATCCCGCAGAATTGCAGGACAGACTAACCCCAACGTTTCCCTTAAGAGGCCAATATGCTTGCAGTAGAAGAACAAAGAAAGATTTATTTGGGGTCCATTAAAACATTCTGGCTTAGAGTCATTTCTCAGAAGACATCTGAGATGATATTACGAACGATATGAGTAAAGAAAAATTGCAGATAAAGATGAATGTGTGTCTTGATGATCACTTCCCCAGAGAGTCTTGCGAAAGAGTAAGATTAATGTACACCGTGTACTTCTCCAACAGCAAAACGTGGCAGACGACAAGAGGGGGACGCGGGAGAGACAAAGGATGGATATGAGTCACTCAAAGACGGTCAGCTTGATGTCTTATTAGACTGATCTGTGGCTACCCCATGTCATCTTTATTTATTATTGGAGGGTGTATTGAATTATTTTAAATCGACCGAATCTCAAAGCATCTGGGATGAACTTCATGAGGCTTCAAGATGGATTTAAGTTTTTTTTTTTTTCCGCTAACTTCTTTTTCCTTGCTCTTCCTTTAAGAGGAACTTCCAGTGATGGTTTACAATTATGAGCTGGTAGGACGCTGTGACAGCCTCCAACGTTAAGGAACCCCTTAAAAGGCCAGAGGAGCTGGCGGGATGGGGTTAAACAAGGTTGACTTTCACTTTGAGGGCATCCTTGCCAGGTGCTAATCATGGGCTTCTGAACTTTCACCATATCAGTTTCAGTTCCTTTGGCACCAAAGGCTCATGTTCCTAGGGGAACCCCTTGGTCCACAGTGCATCGGGTTCTGCACATTTATCTAACATTTGTTGTGTAAAAATACATATAGGTAGGTGCAGCTAGGTAGGCTGCCCCTAGGTGGCTCTGTTCCAGACTAGTGTCTGGTTACAGAGGATAGTGTTATCAGGTGCTAGGCCTCTTTTAGCTAGAGCCCTTCTCAAGGTCAAGGGGTGAATCAATGCCCAGTTTTAAGCCAGGTTAGGAGGAGCACCAGTGCACTTGAGGCAAGCACCGCACGTCAGCTCAAATGTGACCAGCACACTGATGCCCTGGACAGGGCTGGAAAGGAGTAGACCTGCACCTAGGGCAGAATGTAGACTTTCTGACCCTTATGGGGGGGGGGGGGGGGAATAGGGCAGGATGTAAAAGGCCTTTTAAGTCAGGTCAAGTGTTCCCAGAGTGCAGCTCTTCCCCTGGCGGGTCCCAGGAGAGGTGCACCTATGGAGGAGGTGCCTACTGAAAATCCAATCCTGGAGGCCGGAGAGGAGTAGATCTGCATCCAAGAGAGCTGGCTGTAGACTTCCTGACCCTTATAGAGGTGAGGGACTAGGGCGGGTTGCAAAAGGTCTTTTAGGCCAGGCCAAGAGTTCCCCGAGTGAAACTCTTCCCCTGAAGGGTCCCAGCAGAGGTATACCTATAGAGGAGGTGCCTACTGAAAACCCAATCCTGGAGGCCAGGGAGGAGTAGACCTGCATTCAAGAGAGCTGGCTGTAGACTTCCTGACCCTTACAGAGTTGAGGGCTAGGGCAGGTGGCAAAAGTCCCTTGAAGCCAGGCCAAGAGTTTCCTGAGTAAAACCCTTCCCCTGGAAAGTCCCAGGAGAGGTGTACCTATGGAGGAGGTGCCTACTGCTAACCCAGTCCTGGAGGCTTGTGAGAAGTAGACCTGCACCCAGGAGAGCTGGCTGTTAACTTCCTGACCCTTATAGAGGTAGGGGCGAGGTCGGGTGGCAAAAGGCATTTAGGCCAGGCCAAGAATTCCCTGAGTGAAGCGATTCACCTGAAGGGTCCCAGGAGAGGTGCCTACTGAAAACCCAGTCCTGTGGATACTAATAACCCTGGGTGGAGGCAGCGACTGTTAGAGGGAGATGGCTGTTTAAAGTGCTGCAAATGCTTTCACATTTGACTGCTGCACACTGTCCACTAAATGTGATTGACTATGTAATTTCAAGTGATCCCGGAATGTATGTTGATGTGACTGTTATGCCATTTTCTGAGATCCATCAGTAAAGTGCAGCAACCCTATTCATGTGTAGACATCCCTTCCTTGGGATATAAAGGTTAATGGCGGGGAATGTTGTGTGGAGGGCTCAGGCATGGAGTGGGCACAATATGGCGGAGGGTTTGGCCTTAGCAGGAGGCATAGTGATCTAACACAGGGGACCTGTGCTGTTGGTGCCAATACTAGCCAATTGCAAAGCCCCTTCGTACATACGGCCTATGACAATATCCCCAGGGGAGTAGTCACTTGCATCTAACACTTTGGTCTGAATTGCGCGACCTTCAAATTTGGCAACTGGCCTAAAAAAATACAGTCTGTAAATAGATGTGTGGCTTTTCACAGAACCCCAACGGTTCACGCCTGAAGTAAGGAACAAAGTGCAAAAATCTTAAATTATGCCTTTAGTTCACACTTCCATCTTTCAAACATCATTTGCCTGTTTACTGCTTAGAGGAAAGTATTTGGGAATTCTAAATAATTAACATCTCTTTTCATTACCACCTCGCAACAGATCTAATTGAAACAAGCTGTTTACTTTTCCCTTCGAGGACTCCGGACAAGTAGAAGCTCCCTCACATCAACCCCCTCACTGCCAGCGAATCAAATCTGTAACATATGGCAGGATGGCGCCAAAGGGTGGAAGGGGCAACGTTCAAATAAAATGAACAAGACCACAAATTTATATTAATCAATTACGTAAAGTGATTCTCTGCCCATATGTAATACACGTTCATGTAGGTTAGTTGCCGATGTACAGGAGCCTGCGGTGTGTTCCGGAACTTTAGAAAAACATGGCAATTCAAACAGGAAACAGCAGCCAATTCCAGAGATCACTAATCATATTGATGGGGCAACAGTGAGGCAGAAGATAAGCCAGAGTCCCTGACCACAGGAGATGGTTTCCATCAGGGGCGTAACTATAGGGGGTGCAGCAGTCGCGACCGCAACCGGGCCCTGTGATGCAGGGGGCCCATGCAGCCCCCTCTACACATGGCTGCTCTTTAGTTGTGCATTCCCCGCATGACCTGTGTCTTCAGCCGGCTCCTTAGAGTACCCCTCTCCTGCTCCATGCATTGCCGCTCAGTCCGATGTCTGTTCTCCCCAGCCAGAGTCCCGCCCACCCCAAGACCGGCCCACACTGCACTGCATACTTCTCCCGGGTAAACAAACTTTAAGCACACAGATGCAGTGCAGCTCTATGAGAGCTCCCCGGAGGACACTGCAGGCTTGTCTGCCAGCCCCCCCTACTCCCCCGTCATACACAGATGATGAAAGGTCTTTCTGGGAGATATGCTGATCGCCCGTCCAGCACACTGGATGGAGCCCAGGCCAACATGGATGAGTGCGCGGCCTACAGCTTGGTCATGGTGAGTGAGAGGACCCAATCCCCCACACACCATTACATACCCCCTCCATCTCCCCCTGGGGACAGGGACCCCTTCTCACGTGGGGACAGGGACCCCCACCTCCCCTGGGGACAGGGACCCCTTCTCACCTGGGGGCAGTAACTTCATCTGCCCTGGAGAAAAGGACCTCATCTCTTCTGGGGACGGGGACCCCATCCTGCCTAGGGACAGTCCCCCAATGGGGCACCTAAAAATAAAAAATAAAATAATAAAAAAAAACTACTGATACCAGTGGTGGAACTACAGGGCTCACAAAGGTCATACCTGTGACCACGCCCTGGAGTCCTACCGCCGGACTCGGAGGGAAGGGCCCTGGCTGGGGTTCAGGGGGGCCCTAGATGGTTTCTTGCATCGGGGCCCTGAAGGTTCTAGTTATGCCACTGGTTTCCATCAAATAGCAAATTCTGCAAGATACCAGAAAGTTCCTAGGATGCTGCCAACTGTACATGTGAAGTCCAGGGGTGGGCTTCCCCCCAGCACTTATGTTCTCCTGCCCCCCCCCCATGTTTTTTTTTTTAATCTCTTCCCCTGAATTCTTCTGGTTGGTCATGTGAGGTCACAGGACTTCTTCCTCCTCCTGGTGGTGGTGGTGGTCCAGTATGCTGCAGGGAATGGCACTCTCATAATCACACGAGTACCATTTTATGCAGGATTCCCCCATGAGTCTAGGGATGATGTAACCTCGAGACCTGCGTTCCCAATGCCCGAGTTCACAGAAAGCAGGTCTGGAGATGCTGAGATGCTGGGCGTCTTTCATTCCCTCAGAGTACCGGCACTGGATCACAGTTCTGGAGACCTAACATGTGAGGGGTAAGATATTTTTTTAAGTTGAGTATTAAAACCATTGTAAGGCTCTATTCACGTGAGCGTGCCTCCAAAGTTGCAAGATTTCCAGTGCCACTTTGATGCGACTTTTGGTGGAACTCTGATTCAAATTTACATCCTCTGGACCAAAGTTGCATCAAAAGTCGTTCAGGCACCTTTTACAACGTCTCACCAATTTGAACAGGTGCCATTGACAAGAATGGCCTGCGACTTGTCATGCCACTTTGATGTCTAAAGTCACATGGCAAGTCACACACAAGTGTGAATGGAGACTAAAGGCTTGATTTTGTTTTTTCAAAAATAACAAACATGTTATACTTAGGGCCGGTTCACACAGCGAGGCGAGGCGACACGGCTCGCCTCGCCTCGCTCCTGCAAGTCGCCCCCATTCAGTACTATGGAACCGTTCTGAGAGGAGCGACTCGAGTCGCTCCGACTCAGAAAAAAGGTTCCTGTACTACTTCGGGGCGACTTCGGGGGCGACTTGCATTGACTTCTATACAGAAGTCCTCTGCAAGTCGCCGCTGAGCTCCCCGCAGGTCGCGGCGAGGTAAGTCGGAGACGCCTCGCCGCGCATCGCTGTGTGAACCGGCCCTCACCTGCTGCCTCTTCTGGGGTCCCTTGCCAGTGCTTGCAGCCCCTCCTCTTCCATGTCTGCCACCATAGCAATCTGCTTGCTACGGGGCAGGCATGTGGGCTCAATCTCAAACCGGGCTGCGTGCAACTATAGACGAACGCACAACATAGCTCAGCTCTGTATGAAGCTTCAGCTTCACAGGATTTGATCGACAGCAGCAGGAGTCAATGACTCCTGCTGCTGCCTCCATGCCTATGAGGAGGAGAACAGAGACCAGTGCTGCTGCAGATGGGCACAGTGATGGATCAAGATGGGACCCAGGTAAGTATATATGGGAGGGGGGGGGGGTGGTGATACAACAACTGAGACAATTTTTTACTTTAATACAGGGAATGCCTAGCCTTCAGAACCACTTTAAGGCATATCTACAACAAACTGAGAAATCACAAAAAAAAAAATTGTATCTGTCTTTTTTATTTCCCAACTAGCTGAAAACTACAAAATGGAACCAGTAAGATAGATTACAGCCTCTCTCTTCAAGGACTGCGGACTATCGACAGATCAGACTAGCTGAAATAACAGCGTTAGTGCGGAAAAGAGAAGTTGCTTTTGGCTGGAAATCTGAGCATCTCATTGCTCTAGCAGAATCCGAGCCGTTCAAAGAGGACTCCATTTTCGGAATGGCTCATATCGATAGGTCAGAGATAGAAACCATTGTGAAAGTAAGTTCTCGACCTTTTCAACTCAGAGGAACCCTTGAAATAGTTCTCCGGTCTCGGGGAACCCCCTGCTAAAAATTAGAAATCTACAACTCATGATACATTAGTGTGATGGTCAGTGGGAAGAATGGTCCTTACACTTGTGGTCATTGGGAAGAATGGTCCTTACACTTGTGGTCATTGGGAAGAATGGTCCTTACACTTGTGGTCATTGGGAAGAATGGTCCTTACACTTGTGGTCATTGGGAAGAATGGTCCTTACACTTGTGGTCATTGGGAAGAATGGTCCTTACACTTTTGGTCATTGGGAAGAACGGTCCTTACACTTGTGGTCATTGGGAAGAATGGTCCTCACACTTGTGGTCATTGGGAAGAATGGTCCTTACACTTGTGGTCATTGGGAAGAACGGTCCTTACACTTGTGGTCATTGGGAAGAACGGTCCTTACACTTGTGGTCATTGGGAAGAATGGTCCTTGCACTTGTGGTCATTGGGAAGAATGGTCCTTACACTTGTGGTCATTGGAAAGAACGGTCCTTACACTTGTGGTCATTGGGAACAATGGTCCTTACACTTGTGGTCATTGGGAACAATGGTCCTTACACTTGTGGTCATTGGGAAGAACAGTCCTTACACTTGTGGTCATTGGGAAGAATGACCTCCTTACAGATAAATAAAAAGATCAATGGTGTCTGTGGGAACTTATCTAAGAGGCAGAAATGGCCCAATGCTGAAGGAACCCCTAGCAACCTCTGGAGGAACCCAAGGGCTCCACGGAACCCTGGTTGAGAATCACGGTTTTAGAATCTACTATACAGTATATAGTAAAGGCAGCAGCGGTAAACCATGCAAGTGATACGGGACACCCAGGAACAGTCCAGGCAGGTTTGCCCTGCACTTTTTTTTTTTAATAAGGCTGTAAACACGGTTCGGCCAACAAAAGTTTGGTAGACCTAAGTCCACAGCCCAAAGCAAGCAAAGTATCCCCTCCTTTCAATGAGAGTTGCACTCCAATCTCTACTTTTCTGGGTTCTTCTAATAGAACATTCATAAAGTAGCTGCAACCACGAGGTCTCCACCCAAAGACCACAATCTCCTTGAAGTGTTTCACCCAAAAAAATGACTCGCTGAAGCCATTTTTTGGTGAAACACACCAAGCCAACGATGGTCTTTTGGGTGAAGACATCATGGTTGCAGCTACTTTATGGGCGTTCTAATAAAATACCCCGGAAAAGAAGAGGTTGGTGTGCAGCTCACATTCATATATATTTTTTTTCCAATGATGAGCGAAGACGGTCTTTTTTTTTTAGTTGGTACCCGACATCCATCCAAGTCCATAGCATAAAGCAAACAAAGCATTTGCTCCTCTGAAAGACAGCCGCACTCCAATCTCTGGTTTTCTGGACTATTTTGATTGAATGTCCATAAAGTAGATGCAGCAATAATATCTCCACCCAAAGGCCACTGCCTCCATGACCTGTTTAACCCAAAAAATGTACTCAAGCCATTTTTTTGGTGAAGTAGGTGTAGTAGACGCTGGTCTTTTGGGTGAAGATATCATGGTTGCAGCTACTTTATGGACGTTCTAATAAAATAACCCAGAAAAGAAGAGATCGGAGTGTGGCCCTCATTCATAAATTATTTCCAATGATAAGCGAAGACTGGCTTTTTTGAGCCGGCACCCAACACCAAGTCCATAGCATTAAGCAAACAAAGCATCTACTCATCTGTATAAAAGTCCCACTCCAATCTCTGCTTTTCTGGGCTATTTTAATAGAACATCCATAAAGTAGCTGCAACCATGTCTCCACCCAAAGACCACCATTTTCTTGACGTGTTTCACCAAAAATGGCTTGCTCAAGCCACTTTTTGGTGGAATGCGTCAAGCAGACTGTGGTCTTTATGTAGCGACATTATGGCTGTAGCTACTTTATGGATGTTCCAATAAAATAACACAGAAAAGCAGAGATCGGAGTGTGGTTATCATGAGTGAAAAGGGGATTTATTGAACCAGCACCCTGTCAGTCTATAGGCAAGGTAATGGAGCAGTGCTGTTGAGTTAGGATGTTTTAAATACATCTGCTCATCTGAGCTACTAATAAGCTTATATCAGTCCCTGATTTACAGGGTGCCTCCTAATGGGTTTCCCAAACAGTTTGCTACATTAAGTGTTCTGTCAGCTATCAGCCTTTTCATCCAGCAACAATGTTTCACAGCAGAGAGAATGAGAGAGCCCTGAGCAGGAGTCAGCTCACATATATAAAGGCATGTGTATGGCTTACACTAATAATGAAAGTCTACCATGTACAATGTGGACCTAGCAATGGAGGTTTATTCCTACCCAATGATCTACCAAGGCTCTGGGCTCCAGGACCCAGGACAGGGCTTCTTAAACCCTGGGCCCCTAACCATCTGTATGTAAGCAGTGAGAAAGCCCTGAACATGGGTCTGCTTACATATATCTAGGCCTGTGCATGGCTGAGACTAATAAAGAAAGCCTACCATGTACAGTGTAGACCTAGCAATGGAGGCTTTATCCTACTCAAAGCTCTACAAGGGCTCTGGGCTTCAGGATGGAACTTATTAAACCCTAGGCTCCTCAACATATAAGCAATGTGAAAGCCCTGAGCATGAGTTAGCTCACATATATAAAAGCTTGTGTAAGGCTGAGACTAATATTGGAAGTCTGCCATGTACAACGTGGACCTAGCAATGGAGGCTTTATTATACTCAAAGCTGTACAAGGGGTCTAGGCTCCAGGACCCAGAACAGAACTTCCTAAACACTGGGTCCCTCACCATGTGTATGTAAGTAATGAAAAAGCCCTGGGCATGGGTCAGCTCACATATATAAAGACCTGTGCATGACTGAGACTAATAATGAAAGTCTATCATGTACAATGTGGACCTAGCAATGGAGGCTCTATTCTACTCAAAGCTCTACAATGTGGACCTAGCACTGGAGGTTTTATTCTACTTAAAACTTTACAAGGGGTCTAGGCTCCAGGATTCAGAACAGAACTTCTTAAACACTGGGTCCTTCACCATGTGTATGTAAATTAGGCTGGCCATACATTATACAATATTCTTCTACAGATTTCCTTTAGATTTACCAAAACCATATAATATGAGGTCAAATATAAACACTTTGTTTGTGTGCAATCGGGCAAGCCCTTGTACTACACAGTTGAAGGTAAATCTAAAGGAAATTGAATAAGAATTGTATGGCGTATGGCCAGCTTGATGAAAAAGCCCTGGGCATGGGTCATCTCACATATATAAAGACCTGTGCATGGCTGAGACTAATAATGAAAGTCTATCATGTACAATGTGGGCATAGCACTGGAGGCTCTATTTTACTCAAAGCTCTACAAGGGGTCTAGGCTCCAGGACCCAGCACAGAACTTCTTAAACACTGGGTCCCTCACCATGTGTATGTAAGTAATGAAAAAGCCCTGGACATGGGTCAGCTCACATACCGGTATATAAAGACCTGTGCATGGCTGAGACTAATAATGAAAGTCTATCATGTACAATGTGGGCCTAGCAATGGAGGCTTTATTCTACTCAAAGCTCTACAAGGGGTCTAGGCTTCAGGACCCAGCACAGAACTTCTCAAACACTGGGTCCCTCACCATGTGTATGTAAGTAATGAAAAAGCCCTGGGCATGGGTCAGCTCACATATATAAAGACATGTGCATGGCTATGTGGGCCTAGCAATGTAGGCTTTATCCTACTCAAAGCTCTACAAGGACTCTAGGCTCCAGGATCCACCACAAACCTAATTAAACCCTGGACTCCTTACCATGTGTATGTGAGAAACCTAGGAGACACAAAATAGATAGGTATATATAGATAGTGAGGTACTGGCTGGCAGGATTGTAGATGGAGTAGATGCGTCACCTTGTTTTCTTTCATACACACGGTGAACAGCTCCGGGGTTGTGACCGATGTGAAGAAAACAAACCTTAAAAAGTTCTGTCCTGTGTGCTGGAGCCAAGAGACATTGCAAGAATCATTACTGTGCCAAAGACACTTGCTGACTCTTTCAAAGATGATCGGATCTTAAAGCAGCTGACAATAGCTGCTCCTCTTCGGTGGCCCCCCGGTGCTCTAAGTATCAGCTGAACTCCACCATCTACATGGGAACAGTTCCCCGATGTAGGCATCCCTCCCAATTCCCCAAACCAGTGTAAATAAACCAATGTGGCGCTTCCATTCCTTTTTAGTTTAATGTTTTATTTCCAAATGACTTGACTTTAACAAACTTTCGCTCTCTGAATAATTTAGAGGGCCTAGTAAATAATTAACAATTTGCATGTGTGATAAAAGCAATTCCCGGTTCAGTCTGTCAGGTTTAATATCTCTGACGAGAAGCCACCGATCACAATTCTATGCTAATGCTCCAAAATCAGCTAGACGGGGTACGCGGAGTGAGGATATTGAAATCTATATTTTAAGTAAAGTGCCCGTATTTGGAGAGAAAACAAAAACAGAAGCTCCCCCCCAGAGGCCCGGACTTCCAGTAAACATGGCAAACTCGGAAAAAGAAAGTTGAAAAGAAATTTTGCAAAGATGCGTGCGTGCGTGTGTGTGCACTGGGGTCCCGAGTTCAACCCCTAGCAGGGGTGGTACTTGCATGAATTTTGAATGATGCCCCGTGTGGTGTGTGCGTTTTCCTGTAGATGCATTTCGAAAAAGAAAAGAAAATCAATCCATTTCTTCCAAGATTTGTAAATATGTGGAAACTGCATACTGTGGATTTTTATGCTTACTTTCGTCATGTGTTAGCATGTTGATATAGTTTTCTTGTGTGTGTTAGCGCCCCTCATGTTCGGAAGCCAAGCTATTCCACCAGGCCCCAGTGTCCCCGACGCCATCTACAGAGACATTTTGAGAAATACCGTGTTGAGCATGGATTCTCTCCACCAGTTCTTCTACACACATTACTTGTTCAGCCCAAGTGCATGCTGTGCACTACGCAAGGCCTCAAACACCGTGGTCCAGGCCCGGTCCATAGGAGGGTTCTGTTACGCAACCAGCCCTAATATAGGGACCCTGCCACTTATGCCGCGTACACACGACCGGACTTACCGGCAGACTAGGTCCGACGGTCTTCCCGACTGGCTTTCGACGGACTTTCCAAATGAACGTACTTGGTCACACACAATCACACCAAAGTCCGACGGATTTGAACGTTACGACGTACGACCGGACTAGAATACGGAAGTTGATAGCCAGTGGCCAATAGCTGCCCTATCGTCAGTTTTCATCCGTTGGGTTAGCATGCAGACGAGTGGCTTTCTCCATAAGAACTGGGTCCAGCGGAAAAATTTGAAACATGTTCCATTTCTAAAGTCCATCAGATTTTTGGACAGCAAAGGTCCGATGGGGTCCACACACGATTGAATTCTCCGACTGATTCGTTCCATCGGACCTTTGCTGTCGAAAAGTCCGGTGGTGTGTACGCGGCATTAGAATGGAAAAATATGCAGCCACCATTTCACCCTTCTGATAGAATCTCCACCACCCTTCTGATGGAACCACCATCAACCTTCTGATGGAACCACCAAAGCCTTCTCTACCGAGCTCCTCCTCCTTCCCTTTACTTCCCATTCTTATTTAGCCAGAAGGTTAACATGAAGGTTTACATTCCATTCCCTGTCCCCCATTCGCTGTAGCAGCACACTAGGGTTGCCACCTTTTCTTCAAGTCAAACCCGAACACTTTAGCAGCGCACACTCAAATTTTTTTTATAGTATGAACTATACATATATTTTGCTATTAAACAACATTTCTAATCATATGAAGTTAGTAACAAGAGTTCCCCTTTACATTTGAACTCGCAGAGTTCCCTTTCACTATAAGGGGGGACTCTGCAAGCTCTGATGTAAGGGAGAACTCTGGGGACTCTGACATGAGGGATGCTCTGGGAACCCTGATTTAAGGGGGAACACTGAGAACTCTGATGTACGGAGAGGACTCTGATGTAAGGGAGAACACTGTGGCCTTTGGTGTTAAGGGGAACTCTGATGTAAGGGGTTCTCTGAGAACCCTGATTTACCTTAGTGTACTCACTCAGAGGAGAGAAAAAGGAGAGAGTTCAGTCACAGACAGGGATGGATGGTGAGCTCACTCACCCCTTGGCAGTCAGCACCTCTCATCCAGATGTATCTGAGGCTGCTGGACTTCAAATTTCCAGCCCCAACTTTCCTTTTCTGATGCACAGTGCTAGGGATTGGAGTGTGGGCAGACACAGAGGGGTAGGGGTGGGGAGAAGGAGAGGTGCAGATCGAGCCTTCTATCCTCTCTCATCTGTGTGTTTGAGGGGGTTGTTAGTGCCGGCATTGGGCAGTGTGACAGTGTGTAACAGACACTCCCAGCTTAGACAACTGCAGCCAGCAACCCTGCTGGGAAACCATAGTCCAGTCTGAATAATGTGTCCGGGTTTCAGGCAGTCTGAAACCCGGACACATGATTCCAAACCCGAACTGTCCGGGTGAATCCTGGACAGGTGGCAACCCTACAGCACACTCTCCCCTTTTTCAAGTAAAACAGACCAGACATAGTTGCTAAATCAGAACATCTTTTTACTTGATATAAAAGGCATTAAACCAAGAGCTCCATTTTATCTCCATCATAGGTTTCATAGGTTTCCAACTGTTAGCCCTTGTACACACGGGTCGGACATTCCGACAACAAAATCCGTCAGATTTTTTCCGACGGATTTTGTCCGAAACTGGTGTTGCATACACACGGTCGCACAAAGTTGTCGGAAAATCCGATCGTTCGGAACGCGATGACGTTCATTCGTTACGACGGGACTAGGTTCAGGCTAGTAGCCAATAGCTTTGGTCTCGTAATTTAAACTGAGCATGCGTGGCACTTTGTCCGATCGAAATTCCCTACAAATGATTGGACAAGGTCCGATCGGATCATGTTGTTGGAAAATTTTATAGCTCAGCTCCCCAACTTTGTCCATCAGATATTCCGACTGAAACAGTCCAATGGAGCCCACACACTGTTGGATTATCCGACAACGCGGTCCGATCGGACATTTTCTATCGGATTTTCCGACCGTGTGCAGGGCTGGACTGGGACAGAAATTTGGCCCTTTACTTCATCCAGACCGGCCCACTTACATTTTGAGTGTCCCATCAGCACTCCCTTACATCAGAGTGTCCCATGAGCACTCCCTTACATCAGAGTGTCCCATCACCACCCCCTTACATCAGAGTGTCCCATGAGCACTCCGTTACATCAGAGTGTCCCATCACCAGCCCCCTTACATCAGAGTGTCCCATCACCAGCCCCCTTACATCAGAGTGTCCTATCACCACCCCCTTACATCAGAGTGTTCCATCACCAGCCCCCTTACATCAGAGTGTCCCATCACCACCCCCTTACATCAGAGTGTCCTATCACCACCCCCTTACATCAGAGTGTTCCATCACCAGCCCCCTTACATCAGAGTGTTCCATCACCAGCCCCCTTACATCAGAGTGTTCCATCACCAGCCCCCTTACATCAGAGTGTCCCATCAGCAGCCCCCTTACATCAGAGTGTCCTATCACCACCCCCTTACATCAGAGTGTTCCATCACCAGCCCCCTTACATCAGAGTGTTCCATCACCAGCCCCCTTACATCAGAGTGTTCCATCACCAGCCCCCTTACATCAGAGTGTCCCATCAGCAGCCCCCTTACATCAGTGTCCCATCACCAGCCCCCTTACATCAGAGTGTTCCATCACCAGCCCCCTTACATCAGAGTGTCCCATCAGCAGCCCCCTTACATCAGAGTGTCCCATCACCAGCCCCCTTACATCAGAGTGTCCCATCAGCAGCCCCCTTACATCAGAGTGTCCCATCAGTAGCCCCCTTACATCAGAGTGTCCCACCAGCACCCCCTTACATCAGAATGTCCCATCACCAGCCCCCTTACATCAGAGTGGCCCACTGAGCCATCGGCCCACCGGGAAACTCCCAGTAGTCCCGATGGCCAGTACATGCCTGACTGTGTGTACAAGGGCTAACACAAGGCATACATGTAGGTAAACATGGTAGTACGCCTTTGGGGCTATGCTGTGGTATGCATAGCTTTTACTTTGAGATAGTTCCCAACTGGTAGCAATCTGGTTACAATTTCTTAAAATCCAATTTCAAAGTCCCACCAAGGGGTAAACCCACTCTAGGTGTGACGCTACATCTCCACAAGTATGTCCTTTCCAAGTCCCACAACCTACAGGCCCAACCCTCCTATTGCTATATGTATCCTCACCACAGGAAGCACCACAGGCCAAAAAGAGCCCATACACCATAACATATTAAACAATGTATTACCAGGCATGAACCTCATGAACATTGTAGGCACCTAAAACCAAATAAAATTGATACTGCTCAAATGTCCCAATCTGTTATCCCAGCCAGCTGGAAAGGGAGGAACACCAGCCCCGGCCAGAATGTCTGACTCCACCCAGGCCACGCTCCTGATGCATTTTGCCTGTCCAGCTGGGCTTCATCATGGATAATAAAAATGGCACCAAGGAGTGGCCTGGGAGGAGTCAGGCTGAAGCCACCCTGTTTCTTCATCATTTGGGCCAGCTTGGTGTGTGGCAGCGTTTCTCCCTTTCTAGTATATGCCACAGAACCAATGGACAGGCTCCTTAGCTGCCTGCACCCTTGAGTAGGAGTCATCAAGTATCTTACAATCCCAGCCAGCTGGCCACAATGTTTGCAGGTACTGGTTGGGTTTTACAAACGTAATAGGGCCCAATCTAAGTGAAGCAAATTATCAATAATAAAAAGGCAAATTGGGCACTCACATGTAATAGGCAGAAAAGGGCATATCATAAGCTCTTTGGCTATCTTTGGTAAATTCTGGGCAGTACTGTAATGATCCAAGGCAGATGGAGTAGTAATCGCCAGTGCCTTTATGATTAAGCCCCTAACTGGGGGCGAAACATGGTGGGTTCTCCCATGGGTAGGAGACCAAGCTGAAGCCATAAGAGAAGCTCCCTACGTGCCGAGGCATTGTGCGGACGGAGATAACGGAAAGCGGCTTTTTTTCTGGAAATAACATAAATAGAACTATATACAAAGAAACTACATTTTATTATCAGTAAACTACTAAATTATGCAAAACACAACCCTCAACCTCAAGTTTAACACCCCCCTCAGGCTAAGAAACGATCACACGTGTATCCCATGGATGCAGCCTTTTTCCAAAAATCTGATCTCATAAAAATCGAAGGGTTGTGAAAGAGTAGCAAGAAAAGCCGCACACCCAGAGACTGACAGAGAGCAGCTACGGGGGCGTGACATTCCTCCGCGCCTTTGTCCAGGCCCCCCGGTCACCACCTGTCCTCCTCAAGACCCCGAATCTTCTGAACCCCACCCAGAATGTTGTGCACCACCACCGCGTCACAAAGGACTTTTTTTTTTTTTTGAGTGAAAACCTGACACTGTGCACTCCACATGAAGTAACGGGCTACTAAGCCAACTAGAAAAAAGTGTCTCAAAATCCCAGTGAGTTTTAAAGGCCCCGTATTACCACTCCACTAACACGCCAGGTATCTCAAGCAGGAAAGGAAAGGGATACCCAGAGCCCCACCCACCCCTTTATAGACCTCTACATTGAAGGGGCACCGAAACAAGAAATGGTTTATCGTTTCCTTCAGTGGCAGCCACTCTGCCCATCATATGCATTCTCTTGTGCCCGTCAAATGCAGCCACGTGTGACCATCAAATGCAGCCACTTGTGCCCATAAAAATGCAGCCCCCTGTGCCCAGTATATGCAGCCACTTGTGTCCAGTATATGCAGCCACTTGTGCCCCTCAAATGCAGCCACCTGTGCCCAGTAAATGCAGCCACCTGTGCCCAGTAAATGCAGCCACTTGTGCCCGTAAAAATGCAGCCCCCTGTGCCCGGTATATGCAGCCCCCTGTGCACGGTATATGCAGCCACTTGTGCCCCTCAAATGCAGCCACCTGTGCCCAGTAAATGCAGCCACTTGTGCCCATCATATGCAGCCACTTGTGCCCGTCATATGCAGCCACTTGTGCCCATCATATGCAGCCACTTGTGCCCATCATATGCAGCCACTTGTGCCCATCATATGCAGCCACTTGTGCCCGTCATATGCAGCCACTCGTGCTCATCATATGCAGCCACTTGCGCCCGTCATATGCAGCCATTCGTGCCCCTCATATGCAGCCACTTGTGCCCGTCATATGCAGCCACTTGTGCCCATAAAATGCAGCCACTTGCGCCCATCAAATGTAGCCACTCGTGCCCGTCATATGCAGCCACTTGTGCCCGTCATATGCAGCCACTTGTGCCTGTCATATGCAGCCATTCGTGCCCATAAAATGCAGCCACTTGTGCCCATAAAATGCAGCCACTGTGCCCACCGACCCCCCTGTGGCTCCAACGCCCCCCCCTGCTTACGGCTCTCTGACAGCACCCCCCCCCCCCCCCCGCAGGTGGTCCAAAACGTACCGCCAGTCCTGATGTCCGTCCTCATGTCTCCTCTGCGCCACCTCTTCCTAAGAGTCTGACAACCTGCCTCCCTGATTAGCAGGGAGGAGCGTTAGTGTGAAAATAGCGAATATTCATTTGCCAACATCACACAATTGGGTGGGATCAGGGCTCACTCTCTGTGCCTCGAGCTCACCCTATTTTGAAGCCTATTAGAGCCTCTGTCTCTAATCAGGTGCTTCAAAAAGTACCACCCCCCCTCCTACCCCGCCATAGGAATCCATGCGTCCTGAAAGGGGCCGGGCGCATGTATGGGGGGGGGGGTGGCGCCTGTGCGCCCACAATGCAAGGGCCGCCCCTGGTTTCCCCCACCTCACCACACTCCACTCTTGGACAATCAGGGTTCTCCATAGAACGATGCTTAAAGTTTCCCTTCACATAGAGTCTGCCATGGAACGTTAGAATGTATGCTCCCCCAGGGCAGGAACTTCTGCAGTAATATTGTTGAATGAATACTTTGTATTTACAGCCAGATAATCTTAATGCATAGATGTAAAATGTTCCTGATCTACCATTCACAGTATATCGCTATGGTGATGCCCTCGTATAGTGGCTCGGGAGACCTATGCGCCTTGCAGCTAACGTTCCTGCCGCTCGCAGCAGCAGCCTCAACTCCTCAAAAAGGCTTTATTTTTTTATTTTTTTTGTTAAGAACCATCTGTTGCCTTTAACAGTTCACACAGGAACGAAACTGGGAAGCAATCTGAATCATTTCCGCAAAGTGAGTCGAATCATTTTCAAATGTGTCTGGTTTAGCCATATAAATATTTAATTTATTTACAATTCATGAGTTTGTATACAGCCGACTTGTTAGTTAGCACTTTCCAGCAAACGCCGAGCTATTCCATCTGTCACTGTGAGATATTAGAATTTAGTGTTCCTGAGCGACCCGACTGATCTGCCTTTCTCTGGGAAGAGGGGAAAAGATATTATGAACCGCGCACGCACGTGCACGCGGGTGGAAGCGGGCTTAGATTGGAGTGGTTGTTCGGCAAGTCCCGGCATGCTCTGCCAGACAGAATCGAACTGACTGGTTTGTCTTGAAACACAAGAAAAAAAAAATATAACGGCGTGCTTATTTTAGACTCGCGCACATTCACTACATTTACGTGCTGGGAGTGTCCTCCACGGCAAATGTGAAAGACTTGGTTCACACTACTGAGAGCCCAAAGTCCCGTCTTGATGCCACTTGAGTACTACTTTGAAGCGACTTTCAGAGAATGCCTGGGTAATCTTCCTATAATGCTGGATCCAAATCGCCAGTGGCGGCCGGTGTTATTTTGGGTGGGAGGCAAGCAGTACCTCCCCCCCTCCCCGGTCGGTCAGTTGGGTCTGTGGTGTGGGCAGCGCTTCTCCCGGGCTTCACCGGCGGCTGCCCTTGCTCAAGGGCGATGGCTTTCCCTTACCCTGCTCTCCACGGGCATCGCGTCGGCTTCCGTTTCCTCCCTCCTCCTTGGCGGGCAATTGGGATTCTTTTTCAACCAATCGGGAAACGGGTCTCAGACCTGCCTTCTGATTGGCCAGATTGAGGATCAGTGTTTCATTAGCGAATATTAACAACAACTGGGTGGGCTCCCGGTGCAATGCTCTGCCCACCCTATTTTGAAGCCTATTTGAGCCCCTGGCTCTAAGGCTCCAATCAGGTGTTTCAAAAAAAACTCCCCCCGCCGCTGTAATTTATGCACCCGGCATCCTACAAGGGGCCGAACGCATGAATAGGGGGTGGAGTTGTTCTGGCAAAATAACGGCCGCGGATAGAGCATGGGGGTAGCGGCCATGGATAGAGAGGGGGGGGGCGGCGCTCAGGTGCCCCCTAATAGACGGGCAACCACTGCAAATCGCATTAATATAGATAAGGTTGCGACTTGGAGGCGTCTTCCTATGGGCACAAGTTGGATAGAAGTCACCTTGAAGTAGTACTGGAACCTCAGAGGGGCGTCAATAGTGCTAATCAGTGGCGGTGCGTCCATAAGGGCGCACGGGCGCCGTCCCCTCTCTCCTGCCACCCCCTTTATCATCGATAGATTCATGCATTGCATGAATCTATGGCCGCCGCTGCCACCTCCTATTCAGGCATCTGGCCCCTTTTCGGGGGCGCCAAGCGTCTGAATTACAGCGACGGGGGGGTGTTTTTGAAGCACCTGATTAGAGCCATAGGCCCTAATAGGTGTCAAAAAAGGTGACCTGCTTGCGCCATGCTGGGCGATCGCAGGTCACTCAGCTGTTTTGGAAAAGCGAATGAATATTCGCTTTCCTAACACTAAACCGCCTCTCCGCCAATCAGGTGCTCGGATCTGTTACCTGTCACCTGATTGGCTGAAACAACAGGCGTCGCTATTGGACGCCCAATTTTCTAATAACTTTTATTGCTGTCACAAGGAATGTAAACATCCTCATGACAGCAATAGGCACGTGACAGGTCCTCTTTATGGAGAGATTTGGGTTCTTCAAGACCCCAAATCCCTCCTCTTGCATTAAAAGCATTCAAAACCCCAAGATCTGTGTTTTTTTTAACGCTTTTGATATTTTTTAAAATGTTGCCGTTGACATCAGGAAAACTGGAAGCGATGTTGGGTCATCGCTTCTGGATTACCATAGCGGCGAGCTGCTCAAAGCCGATCCACGACTTCGGTTGGCTTTCTGATCAGCCGGCTGGTCGCTCGGGGTTTCCCAGTGGGACGGGGGGAGACCCAAGCCAGCCATGAAAGGGCGGCCAAAGGAAGGGGGCGGCATCCCCTCCCGCTGCTTGTAAAACAGCCAACCGCCGACTCTACAAAAATGGTACCGGTGTTGCGTCGTATACTGTCCCCCGACGAATAGTGTCTGCCCTGTACTGCGCTTGCGCAGTACGGAGGACAAGGAGACACCAAAGGTCTCCGAAGATGAGTCCAGGTTCAAGCCCCACCATCCAAGTGGACGTAGAGGTAGAATAAAAAAAATTGCAGAGCGAAGCGAGGCCGCGAGGGGCCCTGTTACTAAGTGCTACCGTATGTCAACTTGCATGGTGGGGCTTGAACCTGGACTCAGGGCAGAAGGTACTAGCAAGTGCACAGGCGCCGTTCATCTTCGGAGACTTTCGGAGTCTCCTTGTCCTCCGTACTGCGCATTATGGGGCAGACACTATCCGATGGGGGGACAGTTTTTGCCAGAACACCGGCAGCTGCAGGTATCATCTCAGTGTAACCACCTGTAGTCCAGAAACGTACCAGAATGTCCGGAAATTGAGTATACAGGCGTAACCGGTCTTTTTTGAAGGTCGTGTATCTAGGCTCTGGTGTTCTCTTTGCTCTTCACGTGTGTGGTATCCTACCATGATCAAGAGACCTCTACAAGACCCTTAGAATAGAGATTGTGGGAGCCTAGGATTCTGGCAAGCAAAAACAGAGCATGGAGGGGGGGAGGCGCACAGAGTAGGTTGCCCTGGGTGCAAAATTGTTAGGGCATTAGGGGCATGCTCCCATTCTGGTCCTGTCAGCAGCTTGTAGGCAGGTGCAGTCTTTCTCCATTGCAGGTGGCACTCAACTGCAGCAGCACTGCAGAGGAAGGGGGAAAGTCAAAAGGGGACATGGTTCCGCTATGGTTTCCTAGGTCACTGGGGCAGCGATCTGATTAAATGCTGGCAGCTATCAGATTGGATGCTGGCAGCCCATGTGACTCTGGCGGCCATCTTGGGTCAGGCAGAGTCTATTTAAAACCCTGGTCCCCGGGCTTGGTGCGCATTTCACATTTGGCTAGAGCAGGGACAGGTCTGTAAGGGCCAGTGTATAGCTCAGAGGAGTAGGGAAAGTGCAGGGACACGCCATTCTTCCTAGATTTCAAATGACTGCTAGTTTGTCCAAGACTGGCTGTCCAAGCAAATTCAGCCCAAGAGCAGATTATTTGATGCTAAAATAGTTTTCCAGGAACCCCACAAATTCATTGTGGATTTGCACCCAACTGTTGGTCTCAAAGTGCACGCATCTACTCTACAATTAGGCAGAGGTTGCACCAATTTAACATGCCAAGCTGTGCCAGGAAAAAGCCTTTGCTATGTAAAAGCAGCATTATAACAAGACTATTGTTTGACATTAGGCAAATTCCAGGCCTTCTGAAATAAAGTGCTGTGGACCAATGATTCAAAGGTGGAGTTTTTTGGCCATAGTTGCAGTAAACATGTTTGGCACAAACCAAAGGCAGCATTGCAGAAGAACCCCCCATACCAACCCGTGAAGCACGGTGGTGGAAATGCTGTGGTTTGGGGATGCTTGTGAAGTGAAAAGCCTGGGCAGCTTGCAGTTGCTGTTGGGGGATTTTGAAACTGGCAGTTTAGGCCAGGAAGCCTACAAACACCTTACAACTAGGGATGAGCTCGGTGTTCGAACACGGGCTGTTCGCCTATTCGGCGAATTCAGAACTTTGTGGACCGTTCGCACCATATTCGTGTGGCGTGAACAGCCCACATTGCACTACGCCATCGCAGTGCATTGCTGGCTCATGATTGGCCAAGCATACACTGTGACCCCGCATGCTGGGCCAATCACAACGCCGGCAGCGAGGAGAGCCATAATTGGCCACAGGCAGGATGCCTGTGGCCAATTATATCTCAGGGGGGTTTAGTACACGCCCCACACTATATAAAGCCGCCGGCACGGTGGCCTTGTGTAGTGTGTTGGCGTGCAGAGAAAGAGCAAGATAGGCAGGCACAGTGTCTTTTTGCTTGGGAACCTAGCACTGTTACAGTGGGTGGTGTGTGCCTCCTGCACAGTATACACCTGAAGCTACCCCTTATTGCTGGTGTTGTTCTGTTTCTGTAACACAGGCATCTGCAGCATTTACAGTGGGTGTTGTGTGCCTCCTGCACAGTATACACCTGAAGATACCCCTTATTGCTGGTGTTGTTCTGTTGCATATCTTGCATATTAGCCTTTAAAATTTGATTTCAAACGATCGAGTCCCATAGACTTTAATGGGGTTCTAAAGTTCGTACGAATTTTCGGTCCGTTCGAAGGTTCTGGTGCGAACCGAACCGGGGGGGGGGGATTCCGGCTCATCCCTACTTACAACTGATTGAATTTTGAATGGGGAAGTGGTTGGAGATGCCTACAAGAACTTAATTTTACTAAAAGGGGGCAATACCAGCTTCTGAGATCAAGGGTGTTCCTACTTTTTCCACAGAACTTCATTACATCTATTGTAATTTTCCTTGTGTTTTTATTCATATATATATATATCACCTTTGTCTGTAGCCACTGAATAGATACTAAATGCTTTTTTGTTTATATTTTCAATTTCCACGGGGTGTACTTACTTTTTTCCTGGCTGTATGATACATTATAGATCCACACACATACACACACACAGAACACTCCAATGAGCTTTTTATTTCAAGCACTATCCAAGCCGCAGGAGGCCATTTATATACGGAGGCCATAAATGGGAAATCATTACAAGTGATTCATCCGAGCACGAGACTCGCTTTCTATCATCGGGCCGATTCAAAGTAACGCGCGTGAATTGCTGTCACTGTTGATTGACTATCACTGTAAGTTGTGGATTTATTGAAGGACAGACAGTATCCCCCTAACCATTCCCAGTAAGGTTCTCCTTTCTGCCTGTGGTCAGTCTTCGATCTTCGAAAGATAAACTCTTTGGTCACCAACAAAGCAGGTGCAAAGAATATGGAATTCTTTGCCAAGGGTGATGCTTGATAGGCAAAGGTTTAAGCCACTGTAGACTCCAGAATGAAAAGGTGTCGAGGCTGGGCTCAGCCCTTCCTTCTCTGAGCTGGCCACTCAGCTTGCCAGCTCCCATGTCTCTCCACAGTTGCTCAGCTGTTGATGATCCTGCTCGTCAGTCCTGCTTAAGCCATCCAGTCCAGAGGAGCTCTGCCTTCGCCTTGGTCAACATCACAAGAAACTATCTCCTGCGTTCCTGTTTAAAGACTGGCTTTGCTGGCATCCCTTCTGGTTCCAGATCTTGCTGTTCCATTACATTGATCCCTGACTTCTGGCTTGGCTGACTATCCGTTCCAGTTACTGAACTTTGGCTATGTTTTGACTACTTTTATTCTTTTTACTTTTATTATTAAACAAGTGCGACTTAAATGTACTTCTGTCTCGGCCTGATTTCATGGTTTCTGACAAAAGGTGAACCCCAATTGGTACAAAAATAAAAATGTAAAAATATGTTGCATCTTAGCCAGGGCCATCTTTAATATTGATTGGACCCCGGGCAAACATATTCTTGGGCCCTCCTGAATCCACTTATCAAATATTTGGCGGCAGTGCGGGGCTCAAGAGGCAGCTGTTTTGGGCCCCACAAGAATAAATGGGCCCGGGGCAGCTGCCCCTTTTGCCCCTGTGTTAAAGATGGCCCTGATCTTAGCAATCTTTAGATGTGGTGGCTGCACCTTGGTTTTCTTTTTTTTAAAGTGGTTGTAAAGGTTTATTTTTTTATTTTTTACTTTAATGCACTCTATTCATTGTGGTAAAAAAAAACTTCTAGTGCAAAGAACCCCCCCCCCCCCCTTATACTTACCTGAAAGTGATCTCAAACCAACATTGTTCACGAGAGCAGCAGCTCTCTCAGCTCTCTCTCCCCTCATTGGGCAGATTGATAGCAGTGGTGAGCCATTGGCTCCTATGATGAGATGTCTATTGACGGAGCCAGCAGGGCTCAGGATCGATCCCACACAAGTGCCCCCCCCTCCCCATAGAAAGCAGTTTTTTTATGGAGGGCGCAGGCCAATGAGGAGAATCCAGGAGCGCTGATGGAAGACCCCCAGAGAAATATGATCAGGGCTGCTCTGTGCAAAACCATTACAAAGAGCAGGTAAGTATAACACGTTTATTATTTTAAACACTTCCCGACGATATAGGTCGGCAGATTGTCACGGGTGGGAAAAAAAGAGCATACAGGCACGTCCCCTTTAAGAAGCGGCACCGCACGTGCGCACCCCCGCCACTTTTTCCAGAGAGGTAGAACAGGGAGATGTAAACAAGGCAATTCCCCGTTCTGCTTAGTGTCATGAAAGATCACTGCTCCCTGTCATCAGGAGCAGTGATCGCTGTCATGTGTGTTGAAGCCCACCCCCCCCCACCCCCACAGTTAGAATCACTCCCTAGGACACACTTAACCCCATCATGCTGTCCACAGTGACAGGACGAGATGTAGCTCCATTATTTCCTTGCCCTCATCGGTCGTAGCCGATGTGCTCCTCTATCCCTACTTGTCTTTGCCGAGCCAACAGATTTTGCTTTTTATTTTTTTCCACAAATCACGGGCCATCATTTTGTTAAACAGACCCTTCTTTCGCCAAGAGGCAGTCCTAGAAGAGGATGGTCAATGTCTGGCTTGTGGATATATTTCCTAATAAATGGACACCAGTGATCCCTCCAGTGTGTGGCGAGTTTCCCCTTATAACCTGGTCTGTGATCGGAGACGGCTCTCATAACCCTCGGCACCGTGATTTGAAGTGGCAGCGTGGAAGAGTGGCTTGGAATTTTATGTCCAAGCATCCAACCATGAATAAATAGTTATCACCTGAATTTTGACCTAGAAATCAGAGACCGCAGGAAACTCGTTCTTTGACCAACCATCAGATCATCGCCAACAGACAGCTTCAGCCGATTCTGGTTCCCTTTTTGGGACCTGTGATTGCTATCTAAAGCCGTCCAGAGATGGATCAAAATTTGTCCGGTTTATCAGGGACTGGCTGAATTTTGATTCATCTATGGCCAATCCAGTTCTTGAGAAGTGGATCTAACGATCAACTTATCATGAACAGGCTTGTTGGGAATATATTTGTTTGGTCAGTTTGGACCCATGTGTGGTCAGCCATAGATGGAGCTAAAATGCCCAAAATATCCGAGCTTCTAGCTCCACAATGGCCAGAAAACTTTTAGTTGCCATACACCCATTATTCCTTTACTCATGGTCCCCTGTTAACCACAAAAGATGATTGATGTGTCATCGGTGAAGACCTGACACCCGTCATACCATCTACAATGACAGGACGAGATGTAACTCTTTTATTTCCTTGCTGTCAATCATAGCCAATGTGCTCCTCTCCTTTCACTCTTGATATCCTTCACCATAGTTCTACACCAGGGGGGTCTCAAACTGGCGGCCCTCCAGCTGTTGCAAAACTACAAGTCCCATGAGGCATTGCAAAGCTGACAGTTGCAAGCATGACTCCCACAGGCAGAGGCATGATGGGACTTGTAGTTTTGCAACAGCTGGAGGGTCACCAGTTTGAGACCCCTGTTCTACACTGTCCTCTTTCTTCTTACAATTGAAGATCGCTCTTTAGGGTTGGAGATCACGCTGGACTGACTCAATCAGTTGTAGGTCAATGGGTAGGTGATGATGGGGGTGGGTTGGAAGAGCTCTCTTCAAGGTGATTTCTGCCCAACTTAACTGGAGGGTGGCAGTGAGCCCTTTTTGGGGGCTTGGGCTGCTACCTCTGGGTACGGCCTCGAGGTCACTTCCACGTGTACTTGTAAAGGTAGGTAAAAAGGAGCGCCCGATATGTACTTGTAAAGGTAGTTGCTAGACATGTGCACAACAAAAAGTTTCATTTTGTTTAGTTTTCTTTGCGTTTCCGTTGATTTCTAAAGATTTGTAAGTTTTCATATTCGTATTTTTGTAAGTTATATTTTCGTTGATACGGATTGATTTGTAATTCCGTCTAATTTTCTTTGATTCGAAATTCATAATTTTGTTGGATAATAATTTTCGTTTACTACTTTCGTTAATTACTACTCGTAATTTAGTAATTGTTACTTTTGTGAGATTGCCTTTTGCGTTGATTCGTACTTTCGTAGGAAATAAAGAATACTAATCCTATGCTTGCTTTTCTAATAAGTCCTCTACTTACTCCAGTCTACTCCCTCAGGCCGCGTACACACGCGGGGACTGTTCGCTCAACTTTGTCCGTCAAACAGTTTCAGCGGACAGTCCGCTCAAAATTAGCATGGACGGACTTGCCCACACACGACGAACGAACAGTCCGCTGAAACCGTGCGCGATGACGTGAACGGCACGTACGACGGGACGAAAAATACGACGTCCTATACACTGCAATGCAAACTTCGGCGTGTAAATCCTTTCTGAGCATGCGCGGAACTTAGTTTGACGAACAAGCCTACACACGAGGGGACTTTTTCGCTGAAACAGAGTTTCAGCGGACAGTTTTTCGGAATTTCCGAAAAACTTTGTTCAGCAGACTGTCCGCTGAAACTGTCCGCTGAAAGCCCACACACGAGCGGACTGTCCGCCGAAACACTGTTCAGCGGACAAAGTTGAGCGAACAGTCCCCGCGTGTGTACGCGGCCTCAGTCACCAGACCTGAAAAAGGGATAAGCTGATTGGCTAAAGATATTAAGTAAGATACATCACTCACTAATACACTGCCCATTCGAAAGAACGATTCGAGAACACGAAATTACGAACAGACGACATTACGAACATACGGTACATATTACGATATATTTACACTGTCCATTTAAAAAAACTCGAGATTCGAGAACAAGAACAAACAAAATTAGGAACAGACAAAGAAACGAAATTAAGAAAATATGAATGAAAATACAAACATACGAAATTACGAACAAGGGATTGAAAATACAAAATGCAAATCATTTTGTTATATCATTTTCTTTCTTTTTCGAAGTTTCGTATTTTTGTAAGTTTGTCCGTTCGTAAGTTCGTATTTTCGCATGTTCGTTATTTTGCTTATTCGTAATTTTCCTATTTTGGTTCTTTCAGCTATTCAAATGTTCGAATTGATCCGAATGTACGAATACTAACAAATACGTACGAAAATCCATTTGTTACGAACCAAATGTCTAGTAGTTGCACTTGCATTTCATTGGATACCAGGTTCTCCGTTTTACCTACCTTTACAAGTTACAATTGAAGGAATTTTGTAGGGAGAAGTGGTTACAAATGTCACAGAGTCAATGTCAGAGACTGGGGGCAATTATGCAATATGCCTACAAGCAGTTATTTCTGCTAAGATGGGTGGGGAGGAAGCAAAACAAGCTTCTGAAACCAAGGAGGTACTTACTTTTTCCACCGTACACCATTACATCTATTGACATTTTTGTTAAATAAATGACAAGAAACATTAGTCCTAACTCAAGGCACCATTAAACGAGGGGTAGGTTGAATGGTCCCATCAGCCAATATTGAATACCATGAAGAAATAATTATCGCCCGGTTTTTTGTTTTTTTTTTACCTATAAACCAAGGACAGCAGGAAACAAATTCTTTGGCCAACTCTCAGATCGTCTCCAACAGACATCTTCAATAGTTTCTAGTTCTTTTTTTGGGACCTGTAGTTGACATCCAAGATGGAACTATAATGGCCAATATGTCTGAGCTCCACAATGGCCAGAATATTTCTGGATGTTTTGGGACCTGTAGCTGCCATCCAAGATGGAACTATAATGGGCAATATGTCAGAGCTCCACAATGGCCAGAATATTTCTGGATTTTTTTTGGGACCTGTAGCTCCCATCCAAGATGAGACTATAATGGGCAATACGTCTGAGCTCCACAATGGCCAGAATATTTCTGGATTTTTTTTGGGACCTGTAGCTCCCATCCAAGATGAGACTATAATGGGCAATACGTCTGAGCTCCACAATGGCCAGAATATTTCTGGATTTTTTTTGGGACCTGTAGCTCCCATCCAAGATGAGACTATAATGGGCAATACGTCTGAGCTCCACAATGGTCAGAATATTTCTGGATTTTTTGGGACCCGTAGCTGCCATCCAAGATGGGACTATAATGGGCAATATGTCTGAGCTCCACAATGGGCAGAAAATTTCTGGATTTTTTTTGGGACCTGTAGCTGCCATCCAAGATGGGACTATAATGGGCAATATGTCTGAGCTCCACAATGGGCAGAAAATTTCTGGATTTTTTGAGACCTGTAGCTGCCATCCAAGATGGGACTATAATGGGCAATATGTCAGAGCTCCACAATGGTCAGAAAATTTCTGGATTTTTTGGGACCTGTAGCTGCCATCCAAGATGGGACTATAATGGGCAATATGTCTGAGCTCCACAATGGCCAGAAAACTTCTGGATTTTTTGGGACCTGCAGCTGCCATCCTAAATGGAACTATAATGGGCAATATGTCTGAGCTCTACAATGGGCAGAACATTTCTGGATTTTTTTGGGACCCGTAGCTGCCATCCAAGATGAGACTATAATGGGCAATATGTCTGAGCTCCACAATGGGCAGAAAATTTCTGGATTTTTTGAGACCTGTAGCTGCCATCCAAGATGGGACTATAATGGGCAATATGTCAGAGCTCCACAATGGTCAGAAAATTTCTGGATTTTTTGGGACCTGTAGCTGCCATCCAAGATGGGACTATAATGGGCAATATGTCTGAGCTCCACAATGGCCAGAAAACTTCTGGATTTTTTGGGACCTGCAGCTGCCATCCTAAATGGAACTATAATGGGCAATATGTCTGAGCTCTACAATGGGCAGAACATTTCTGGATTTTTTTGGGACCTGTAGCTGCCATCCAAGATGGGACTATAATGGGCAATATGTCTGAGCTCCACAATGGGCAGAACATTTCTAGATTTTTTTTGGGACCTGTAGCTGCCATCCAAGATGGGACTATAATGGGCAATATGTCTGAGCTCCACAATGGGCAGAACATTTCTGGATTTTTTTTGGGACCTGTAGCTGCCATCCAAGATGGGACTATAATGGGCAATATGTCTGAGCTCCACAATGGGCAGAACATTTCTGGATTTTTTTGGGGACCTGTAGCTGCCATCCAAGATGGGACTATAAAGGGCAATATGTCTGAGCTCCACAATGGGCAGAAAATTTCTGGATTTTTTGGGACCTGTAGCTGCCATCCAAGATGGAACTATAATGGGCAATATGTTTGAGCTCCACAATGGGCAGAAAATTTCTGGATTTTTTTTGGGACCTGTAGCTGCCATCCAAGATGGGACTATAATGGGCAATATGTCTGAGCTCCACAATGGGCAGAAAATTTCTGGATTTTTTGAGACCTGTAGCTGCCATCCAAGATGGGACTATAATGGCCAATATGTCAGAGCTCCACAATGGTCAGAAAATTTCTGGATTTTTTGGGACCTGTAGCTGCCATCCAAGATGGGACTATAATGGGTAATATGTCTGAGCTCCACAATGGGCAGAACATTTCTAGATTTTTTTTGGGACCTGTAGCTGCCATCCAAGATGGGACTATAATGGGCAATATGTCTGAGCTCCACAATGGGCAGAACATTTCTGGATTTTTTTGGGGACCTGTAGCTGCCATCCAAGATGGGACTATAAAGGGCAATATGTCTGAGCTCCACAATGGGCAGAAAATTTCTGGATTTTTTTTTTTGGGACCTGTAGCTGCCATCCAAGATGGAACTATAATGGGCAATATGTCTGAGCTCCACAATGGGCAGAAAATTTCTGGATTTTTTTTTTTTGGGACCTGTAGCTGCCATCCAAGATGGAACTATAATGGGCAATATGTCTGAGCTCCACAATGGCCAGAAAATCTCTGGATGAAAAAGACCCATTGTTCCTTTCCTCATGGTCCTCTGTTAACCACAAAAGATGAGTGATGCGTCATCGGTGAAGCCCTAACACCCGTCATGCTGTCCACAATGACAGGACGAGACGTATCTCTGTTTGTTCCTCGCTGTCATCAATCATAGCTGATGTGCTCCTCTCCTTTCACTCTTGATATCCTTCACGGAAGTTCTACGCTCTCCTCTATCCCCACTCGTCTTTGCCGAGCCAACAGCTTTTGCATCTCTTTTTTTTTTTCCCACAAATCATGGGCCATCATTTTGTTAAACAGACCCTTCTTTGCTAAGAGGAGGCTTAAATATTTAATCAAAACACTGCTGTGTTCAGCTTCTTAACTGTTCTTATGAATAATTTGTGTTTGATAGAAAAAGGCAGCGGGTAAAGCGGGTACAAAGTTTCACCTTCCCGGAGGCAAAATGTCTTTGTTTCACCTCCAGCTGATTTGATGACTCTGGGCTTCCTAATCGGCTTCGAGAGGGCCAAGGAAAAAAAAAGAAAAGACAAGCGAAAGCCATTGTCATTATTCAAATCGGTCTTCCCAAAAGTGTCAGTTGCTTCCTCTAAGCCGCGGGATAATGACAGCGTGTCATAAAGCGGGACTTACAGTTTAATGCCCCCCCAAATAACGTCGGCGTGCATTAAAGCCAGCGGGAGAGCTTTGGCGTCAAGCTGTCTGCAGGTAGAGAGGCCTAACTATCTGTCCGGGAAGATGTTGGCTCCTAACTCAAGGCAATTAGAGGCGTTTCTCTGGATAATTCGAGAACACGAATTCCAGCGTTGTTGGTGACAAACCAATCTCAAGCTCCTTTGTGGGGAAGGGTAAAAAAAAACAAAAAAAAACTGTCATTTCAAAGCTCCAGACGTTTTTTTTTCGGAGGCACTTCAATACACCGAGAGAGAGATTAATGCGACATTGCCGGCAAAGTTCTACACCACCAGTTTTATTGTACCGAACAATGTCCGTCTTTAGAGTAAACATACTGTCACTGGATGAAGCTTTCTATAAAACAGTCATTTATATAGAAAAATCGGGAACCGAAGATTGAAAGTCTTTGTTGGTGGGGGGGAGGGGGGGGCGGAGAGGAGGAATCCTACGTACATCGCTTTGTGCTAAAAATATTGCTAGTCTGTATCTCTTTCTATAATTGAGCAGACTCTTGTGCGTTTTCTTGTGGATATGACACTCGGTTACTGATAATGATCTGATATAGCAATAAAACTTGTCACAACACACAAGAAACTGTCCCTTTGACATAAATGCTTGCTGGTATAGCTGGCGGGGGGGGCTACAAAGTGAAAAACTTGCAGCAATAAAACTTGAAACCAATGGATGGTAAAAAAAAAATTATAGATATATTTACACTTGTATATACACCGATCAGCCATACCATTATTACCACCAGCTGGTAAAGTGAATAACATTGATTATCTGGCAATAATGGTATCTGAAAGTGGGTGGGATATATTAGGCAGCATGTGAACATGTTGTCCCCGCAGTGTTGCAAGCAGGAAAAAAAATGGTCAAGTGTAAAGACTTGAGAGACTTTGATAGCAGGGCCATATTGTAATGTCTAGACGACTGGGTCAGAGCAACTCCAAAACTGCCGCCCTTGTAGGATGTCCCTGGTCTACAGCGGTCAGGACCAACCAAAAGTGGTCCAAGGAAGGCTAACAAGAGGACTGATGACAGGATCATGGGCGGCCAAGGCTCATTGATGGAGGTGGGGGGAAGACTCATTGAAGGAGGTGGGGAGGGAAGGCTCATTGATGGAGGTGGGGGAGGGAAGGCTCACTGATGGTGGTGGGGAAGGCTCATTGATGGAGGCGGGGGAAAGAAGGCTCATTGATGGAGGTGGGGGAGGGAAGGCTCATTGATGAAGGTGTGGGAGGGAAGGCTCATTGATGGAGGTGGGGGAGGGAAGGCTTATTGGTGGAGGTGGGGGAGGGAAGGCTTATTGGTGGAGGTGGGGGAGGGAAGGCTTATTGGTGGAAGTGGGGGAGGGAAGGCTCAATGATGGAGGTGGGGGAGGGAAGGCTCATTGATGGAGGTGGGGGAGGGAAGGCTTATTGGTGAAGGTGGGGCTCATTGATGGAGGTGGGGAGGGAAGGCTCATAGATGGAGGTGGGGGGGAAGGGAAGGCTTTTTGATGGAGGTAGGGAGGGGAGGCTCATTGATGGAGGTGGGGAGGGAAGGCTCATTGATGGAGGTGGGGAGGGGAGGCTCATTGATGGAGGTGGGGAGGGGAGGCTCATTGATGGAGGTGGGGAGGGAAGGCTCATAGATGGAGGTGGGGGGAAGGGTCATGGGTGGAGGTGGGAAGGGAAGGCTTTTTGATGGAGTTGGGGGAGGGAAGGCTTATTGGTGGAGAGGGGGGGTAATTGATGGAGGTGGGGGGTCATTGATGGAGGTGGGAGAGGGAAGGCTTATTGGTGAAGGTGGGGGGACGGCTCATGGGTGGAGGTGGGGAGGGGAGGCTCATTGATGGAGGTGGGGAGGGGAGGCTCATTGATGGAGGTGGGGAGGGGAGGCTCATTGATGGAGGTGGGGAGGGGAGGCTCATTGGTACAGGTGGGGAGGGAAGACCCATTGATGGAGGTGGGGAGGGGGGGCTGGCCTGTGTAATCTGATGCAATAGAAGAGCTACTGGAGCTCAAGTCACTGAAAAAGTGAATGCTGGTGACAGAAAGGTTTCAGAACACACAGAGAATCGCAGTTTCTTGTGAAAGGGGCAGCGTGGCCGCAGACTGGCCAGGGAGTCCTTGCTGATTCATGTCCACAGCCAAACGTGCCTACAATGGGCACGTGAGCATCAGAACTGGACCACGGAGCAATGCAAGAAGGTGACCTGGTCTGATGAATCCAAGAATGGTTTGCGGTACACATCAACAAGGTCAAAGTGTTGACATGGCCTCCTAATTTTACAGGAGCATCTGTGGCATGTTCTGGAAGAACAAGTCAGATCCATGGAGGTCGCACCTCCCAACTTACATGACTTAAAGGATCTGCTACTAACCGCTTTGTGCCAGATATCACAGTATATCTTCAGAGGCCTAGTGGAGTGCATGCCCCAATGTGTAATGATGGTGGTCATATGGCTGATCAGTGTAGATGCAGGAGGAGCACTTTATAAAGAAGGATGCAAGTTTTATTTGTCAATGTTACCAGCAGTTTTTACCGGTCGGTCGACCCTTGGGGAAAGAAGGTGAATCATAGAAAAGCACCAGTGCTATGGTCCACATCTACATTTGTGGGTCTCCAGCAGGGACACCAATATCTCTGGTGGCCAAGTCCATATTGGCAAATGACCTCCACAAAGGTGGCTATGCATAGCTTGTCCGGGAGGAACTATATTACAGGAAGTGTTGTAGTCACAATGGAGCACCATAAATATTTCTCAAAGTGGTTGGAGATTGAAGACGTTGGTACAGCCTACACCCATCTCGGTAAAGAGTTATCTTGCATCTAAATAAAAGAACAGCTATACATATGTGGTTTGCTAAAAAAAAAAAAAATATTATGACCTTAACTTGCATTTAGTAAAACGAATATGATGTCGGAGTGTCGGAGTGAACGGAGGCCATCATGCCATCTCAGTGACATACAAGATGCCTCGACTACGGGAACTTTGGAAGGATTCTACCCACATCCAGGCATGTACTGGCCATCGGGACTACAGGGAGTTTCCCAGTGGGCCACTCTGATGTAAGGGGGCTGGTGATGGGCCACTCTGATGTAAGGGGGCTGGTGATGGGACACTCTGATGTAAGGGGGCTGGTGATGGGACACTCTGATGTAAGGGGGCTGGTGATGGGACACTCTGATGTAAGGGGGCTGGTGATGGGACACTCTGATGTAAGGGGGCTGCTCATGGGACACTCTGATGTAAGGGGGCTGCTCATGGGACACTCTGATGTAAGGGGGCTGCTCATGGGACACTCTGATGTAAGGGGGACACTCTGATGTAAGGGGGCTGCTGATGGGACACTCTGATGTAAGGGGGTGCTGATGGGACACTCTGATGTAAGGGGGCTGCTGATGGGACACTCTGATGTAAGGGGGCTGCTGATGGGACACTCTGATGTAAGGGGGTTCTGCTGATGGGACACTCTGATGTAAGGGGGTGCTGATGGGACACTCTGATGTAAGGGGGTGCTGATGGGACACTCTGATGTAAGGGGGTGCTGATGGCACACTCTGATGTAAGTGGGTGCTGATGGGACACTCTGATGTAAGGGGGTGCTGCTCATGGGACACTCTGATGTAAGGGGGTGCTGATGGGACACTCTGATGTAAGGGGGTGCTGATGGCACACTCTGATGTAAGTGGGTGCTGATGGGACACTCTGATGTAAGGGGGTGCTCATGGGACACTCTGATGTAAGGGGGTGCTCATGGGACACTCTGATGTAAGGGGGTGCTGCTCATGGGACACTCTGATGTAAGGGGGTGCTGATGGGACACTCTGATGTAAGGGGGTGCTGATGGGACACTCTGATGTAAGGGGGTGCTGATGGGACACTCAAAATGTAAGTGGGCCGGTCTGGATGAAGTCCAGGGCCAAATTTCTGTCCCAGTCCAGCCCTGCCCACATCCTAACTTCAGACCTACGCGTTTTGTCTATATTTATACATGCCATCCGGAGCTCAAGGGATCCTGCGGAACATTCTTTTAAGTCTGCAGTTTGCATGTCCAATGATGCATGAATTGACTTGTATGGCTACAGCTGCTGTGATCTGGGGTTTGGCCAGAAAATAGAGCTATTTAAGAAGACTCAGCCGTCAACTGCTTTTCCACCCACTCATTACCCTGAATATATGACTACAACCCCTCTCATTACAGACTGAGTAAGCAAGCTGCAGCTCCGGGTCACAGAGCCATGGTGGGTGAAAACACATGTACATGTAAAGAGAAGCAATTATATATGAACAAAAAAAATAAAAAAATAATCAGTAGTATAAATAGAATTCATCATATTTCCGTTTACTGTATTCAGATCAGGAAAGAAGACTGCCAACTGGCTTCCAAGGTGGAGGGTGGGGGGTGTTCGTAACCTTATTGACATTAGAGACCCCCGATATGAATTGCTCTATATATCCCCTGTACCCTCATCACCAGACTGGAAAAAATCATCTTCGCCAGTCCTATTGGGTACCAGTTTGATTTCACAAGAGGTTAACAGATTGGCTTTACTTTATATATGGATAGATATGGATCAGGGAACGCCAACATGTGTAAAAAAAAAGGGCCAGTTTACTGTCATTCAACCTTTGAGGGGGCCGGACTATAACCAATGTGAGGTGACAATGCCCTGGCATCAATAAGAGTAAAAAATAAAAAAAAAGGAAGGGAGGAATAGTGCCCCATCATTGGTGTTAGGAGGAGGAATAGTGCCCATCACTGGTATTAGTGGAAGGAATAGTGCCCCATCATTGGTATTAGTGGGAGGAATAGTGACCCATCATTGGTATTAGTGGGAGGAATAGTGACCCATCAATGGTATTGGTGGGAGGATAGTGGCTCCCTCATGGGTGTTAGTGGGAGTATAGTGCCCCATCATTGGTATTAGTGGGAGAATAGTGGCCCATCCTTGGTGTCAGTGGGAGGAATAGTGCTCCATCATTGGTATCGGTGGGAGGAATAGTGCCCCATCATTGATATCAGTGGGAGGAATAGTGCCCCATCATTGATATCAGTGGGAGAAATAGTGCCCCATCATTCATATAAGTGGGAGCAATAGTGCCCCATCATTGGTGTCAGTGGGAGCAATAGTGCCCCATCATTGGTATCAGTCGGAGGAATAGTGCCCCATCATTGGTATCGGTGGGAGGAATAGTGACCCATCATTGGTATCGGTGGGAGGAATAGTGTCCCATCATTGGTGTCAGTGGGAGGACTAGTGTCCCATCATTGGTATCGGTGGGAGGAATAGTGACCCATCATTGGTATCGGTGGGAGGAATAGTGACCCATCATTGGTATCGGTGGGAGGAATAGTGACCCATCATTGGTATCGGTGGGAGGAATAGTGCCCCATCATTCGGTTCAGTGGGAGAATGGTGCCCCATCATTGGTGTCAGTGGGAGGAATAGTGTCCCATCATTGGTGTCAGTGGGAGGAATAGTGCCCCATCGTTGGTATCGGTGGAAGGAATAGTGCCCCATCATTGGGGTCAGTGGGAGGAATAGTGCCCCATCATTGGTGTCAGTGGGAGGAATAGTGCCACATTGTTGGTGTCAGTGGGAGGAATAGTGCCACATTGTTGGTGTCACTGGGAGGAATAGTGCCATCGTTAGTACCAGAAATCCAGCCGACACGTTTCATCCAATCTTTCACTATCAAGGACCACTTCAGTATTGACATCGGCCGTATTTATGTAGCTAAACTTATCCGACCCCAACAGGTAATGGACCACTCAGCCATCTTGTTAAAAAAAAAACAGGAACTGATACACATCAACAGTATCAGATGCTCACACAACCATGCCGGGCGCTGGCAATGCCCGGCACCCTGAGATAGAGGAACATAGGTGTGGAGTATGCAAGGATGAAAAGATAAAGAAGCTGCATCCTCCACGATTAAATCAGCTGTTGAAAGTGCTAAAAAAAAAAAAAATGAAGGGTTTAAATCATCTTAAGATCTAAGTGTTGGTACAAAAAGGTGCCACCAAGTCATTGTGGAGCACACCTGACCCTCCAATGTAGAAATATGAACACCAGTAAGTGTTTTCCCATCCAATGGAGAACCTTAGCCCGACCCTCGCACATCTCATTGAGTGACTCTGAATTGAGACGCCGGCTCCGGCGTACGGTTCATCCAGCGGGGTTCTGTTAGGAGGACACTCTCGGCAAATGTCAAGCACAATGTTTTTTTTTTTCCCGCGGCAGCAGCCAGACTGCGCATAGAGCGAACTGGATAAAATGAGCTTGGAATGGCCCCGGCTCCCCTCCTCGGCGCACTCTATTAATTCAACACTTTCTTTAAACAAGAAGCACATTAACCTTAATGGTTTGTAAACGAATGAGACCAAACAGCCTGATCTGCATACAAACCTTCATTAGAATGGGGATAATTCTACGGAGGATGGCCGGGAGGGGAGAGAGACCGCTGGCTCCGACGCCACCAATCGTAAAAATGCGCCATTGCCTCATCCATCCTCGTCGGCGGGAGGGGGGGAGGGAGCGCTCATGGGGATTGGCTGTGGCCCTTCGTTTCAGGAGAGCGGAGAGGCTTTGGTCCAGCAGGACCATTTGGTTGGAAAGCTCTGGTCTACGAGCAGACCACATCAGGGCATGCAAACCAATAAAAAAAAAAAAAAAAACAATGCCGGTCTATGCACCATTCCAAGGTTTAATAATATAAAAATAAAAAAATGTTGCCTTAGTTCTAGAAATTCTGGAAGAGAAAACTTCAGACTCGTCATTACAGAAAGCCCCAGAGATACCAGGAGGATTCGAGAGACGTGACGCAGCGAGAGGCTAAACTTTATTTCCTCAAGTATTGGTAGTGCAACAACCTCCGGCAATTCGATTTTCGGGTTTACCGAAAGCCAAAATCGCTGCCGGGCACGGTCCGATGAATTCACGGCGCTTTATTAACCCCCTTTAACGACCACCAGGGTTCAAAACAAATTTTAACACCCGAGACCAAATTTTGCAACTTTGACCTGTTGTTAGTAGAACTGTACATATCGTTGCAAGAGCGGCAAGGGTGTGGAATTCCCTTCCACAGGCGGTGGTCTCAGCGGCGGGCATCGATACAATGTTATACTGACATATAATCACACAACATACAGGGATATACAATGTAATACTGACATATAATCACACAACATACAGGGATATACAATGTAATACGGACATATAATCACACACATAGGTTGGACTTGATGGACTTGTGTCCTTTTTTTGACCTCACCTACTATGTAACTACTTAGTGTATTCCAGGGGAATTATACCGCGTTTTTTTTAAGGACAAATTGTTATTTCATTTAGTGGAAAATGGGAATGGATTTCTCCCGATTTTCTTTTAATATCAAAGGAAAACTGGTCCAAAATTGTTAAAAATATCACCAATTATCATGACGCAGCACAAAAAAAAAAAAAAAAAAAAAAAAAACCTGCAGTTTTAGGCATGTTTTTAAGGCTGGTTTTCTCTTCTCAGGAGAAAGGCATTAAGAAGAGCCCAGTGCATGGGGGGTCTCCAAACTTTCTAACCACTTCAGCTCCGGAAGGTTTAGTCCCAGCATGACCCGGGCCATTTTTTAGCGATACGGCACTGCGTTACTTTAACTGACAATTGCACGGTCGTGCAACGCCGTACCCAAATAAAATTGGCGTCCTTTTTTCCCCACATTTAGAGCTTTCTTTTGGTAGTATTTGATCACCTCTGCAATTTTTTTTTGTGATAAAAAATGAAAAAAGAGCAACAATAAAAAAAAAAAAAAAGATATTACGGTATATATATATATATATATATATATATATATATATATATATATATATATATATATATATATATATAAATATTTTCTGCTATAAAACATACAAAACATATACAATAAAAAAAATTGCAATTTTTTGGTAATATAAATATAAAGAGCGACAATAAAAAAAAAAAATATATATATATATATATTAATATATATATTTTAATATATATTATATATATATATATATATATATATATATATATATATACACTTATTTTTCTTACTTTCTGCTATAAAACATAAAAACATATACAATAAAAAAAATTGCAATTTTTTTGTTATATAAATATAAAGAGCGACAATAAAAAAAATATATATTAATATATATATATATATATATATATATATATATATATATATATATATATATATATATAGATAGATATATTATTATTTTTATTTTTTATTTTTTTCTTACTTTCTGCTATAAAACATAAAAACATATACAATAAAAAAAAGTTAAAAAAAATAGAATTTCTTCATAAATTTAGGCCTAGCATACATATTTTTTGGTAAAAAAAATAAAAAAATCCCAATAAGTGTATATTGATTGGTTTGCACAAAAGTTATAGCGTTTACAAACTATGGGATAGATTTATGGATTTTCTTTTTTGCTAGTAATGGCAGCGATCAGCAACTTATAGCGGGACTGCAACATTGAGGCGGACAAATTGGACACTTAGTGACACTTTGTTCGGAACCAGTGACACTAATACAGTGATCAGTGCTAAAAATATACAAAGTCACTGTACTAATGACACTGGCATGGAAGAGGTTAACATCTAGGGGGGGGGGGGGGGCGATCAAAGGGTTAAATGTGTTCCTAAGTGGTGCTTCCTAACTGTGGACTTTAGCGGGGCCATTGGGAGAAGAAAAGGTTTCAGAGATCGGTGGGAAAAACCAATGCCCTATCTTTGGTGTCATTGGGCCCAATTGTTGGTGTCAATGAGAGGAATTGTGCCACATCATTGGTTTCATTGGGCCCAATCGTTCGCTTCACTGGGAGGAATAGTGCTCTATCATTGGTGTCAGTGGGAGGAATTGTGCCCCATCATAGGCGCCATTGGGCCCAATTGTTGGTGTCATTGTGAGGGATTGTGCCCCGCTGTTGGCGTCAGTGGGAGGAATTGTGCCCCATCCTAGGTGCCATTGGGCCCAATTGTTGGTGTCATTGCGAGGGATTGTGCCCCGCTGTTGGCATCAGTGGGAGGAATTGTGCCCCATCGTAGGTGCCATTGGGCCCAATTGTTGGTGTCATTGCGAGGGATTGTGCCCCTTTGTCGGCGTCAGTGGGAGGAATTGTGCCCCATCCTAGGTGTCATTGGGCCCAATTGTTGATGTTATTGCGAGGGATTGTGCCCCATTGTTGGTGTCAGTGTGAGGAATTGTGCCCCATCGTAGGTGCCATTGGGCCCAATTGTTGGTGTCATTGCGAGGGATTGTGCTCCCATCAGTGGGAGGAATTGTGCCTCTTCATTGGTGTTAGTGGATAAAATGGCACCCCAAGGGCCAGATAAAAGTAGGCAAAGGGCCGCATCTGGCCTCTGGGCCACAGTTTGGAGACCCCTGGCCTAGTATTTTTTTTTCACAGCCTTCCCCTCTAGATACAATGATTCCCCCCCATATACAGCTCACTTACCCCCTACCTCCCTCCCTTCTCTAGACTGCAAGCTTGTATGTACAAGGCATCCACTTGTACCTTCTTATTGATACCGCTTGATATATAACAGTATATAGAACACTTTATATCCTACATTGTCAGTGCTGCCCGTCCTCATATCTAGTGGTACAACGCCACTTGTGGTGCTATATAAAGCAATAACTCACATTTTCTATGGTTTGTATAAACCAGACCATCCGGAAGCACACATTGCCCACCAGTGACCATATTCAATCATGCAGATATACAGAAGATTCATAGAATGAAAGGTGGCCCTGACCACACTTCTTCCCATGACAAGAGAACCCGAGAGCAACACGAGAATCTGGAATAGAAGTAGTACTGTGCGTTGTCTTCTACAGAGAATAGGATACCGAGAATTCCACTCTCATCCACAATAGGAGACATGACACTGTGCCATCACCTATAGAGCGAACAATAGGGGATTGGGATAACCAAGGCTACCGTATAGAAAGAGAAGTCACACGTTTGGCTTGATATACAAAGAACACGGAGATACAGAATTACTGCGGTTGTATATGCAATGAGCGAATAACAGCCGATGTGACAACCCCCGTCTGAGGAATGGTGGTATGATCAGGAGAAGCGTCTTCCTTTACATGACTGACTGGTGCCAATTGTGACGAGAAGCGACATCTATCCTATATTATACGTGTCACCGTCACAAAGCAAGGGAACGTCACACACCCATGCCAAACGCAGGTCATGGTTGTCTACACGACCGTTTACTTTACTGAAGGCTTGCAAGCTGTTAGCCCTTTTTGACAATTAATTTATCTATTTTTTGTAACATTTAAAAAAGCCAAGCTTTATCCCACGCGTTACACTCCTCAATATGATACCAGGAAAGTACAAATTTAAAGAAAAGGACTGCATAAATCTTTGAATTCTGCTCAAAGGAGACCATATCCCTTCATAGTGGATGTCCACCATGCCCGCGTTCCTTGTGGTGGATGTCCACCATGCCCTATTTCAACATGGTGGATTGTCCTCCATGGTCTCTTTCCTTGTGGTGGATGTCCTCCATGGTCTCTTTGCTCACAGTATATACCATTAATGGCCTCTTTTCTCACAGTGGTCATCCACCATACAATATCTCCTCATGGTGGACATCCTCGCTGCCCTCTTTCCTCTTAGTAGATACCCTCTATGCTCTCTTTCCTCACAGTGGACATCCACCATGCCCTCTTTCCTCCTGTCCAATGGATGTCTCCATGCCCTCTTTCCTCATTGTGGACGTCCTCCATGCCCTCTTTCCTCATGGTGGACATCCTCCATGCCCTCTTTCCTCATGGTGGACATCCTCTATGCCCTCTTTCCTCATGGTGGACATCCTCTATGCCCTCTTTCCTCATGGTGGACATCCTCCATGCCCTTTTTCCTCATGGTGGACATCTTCCATGCCCTCTTTCCTCATGGAGGACATCCTCCATGCCCTCTTTCCTCATGGTGGACATCCTCCATGCCCTCTTTCCTTATGGTGGACATCCTCCATGCCCCCTTTCCTCATGGTGGACATCCTTTATGCCCTCTTTCCTTATGGTGGACATCCTTTATGCCCTCTTTCCTCATTATGGACATCCTCTATGCCCTTTTTCCTCATGGTGGACATCCTCCATGCCCTCTTTCCTCATGGTGGACATCCTCCATGCCCTCTTTCCTCATGGTGGACATCCTCCATGCCCTCTTTCATCATGGTGGACATCCTTCATGCCCCCTTTCCTCATGGTGGATGTCCTCTATGCCCTCTTCCATCACAGTAGATATCCTCTATGTCCCCTTTCTTCCAACGTATGTCTCTCATGACCTCTTTCCTCATGGTGGGTGTTCTCTTTGCCCTTTTTCCTCATGGTGGATGTTTTGAATTCCCTCTTTCCTCACAGTAGATATCCTCTATGTCCTCTTTCCTCATAATAGCAACCACCATGCCCTATTAACTCCTAGTGGATATCCCCCATGCCCTTTTTCCTCATGGTGGATGTCTTCCATGCCCTCTTTGCTCACATGAGATACCCTCTGTGTCCTCTTTCCTTCCAATGGACGTCCCTCGTGACCTCTTTCCTCATGGTGGATGTCCCCCATGTCCTTTCCTCGTGATGTACATCCCTCATGCCCTCTTTCCTCATGGTGGACGTTCTCAATGCCCTCTTTCATCATTGTTGATACCCTCTATGTCCTCTTTCCCCATAGTGAACATCCACCATGCCCAGTTTCATCCCGATAGATATTCCCCATGCCTGCTTTCTTCATGGTGAATGTTCTTAATGCCCTCTTTCCCCACAGTAGATACCCTCTCTGTCCTCTTTCCATTCAATGGACGCCCCCCCCCATGCCCTCTTACCTCATGCTGGATGTCCTCCATGACCCATTTCCTCATAGTAGATACCCTCTATTCCCTCTTTCCCCATACTGGACATCACCATGCCCTATTTTCTCCCAATGGATGTCCCCCATACCCTCTTTCCTTATAGCGAATGTTCTCCATACCCCTCATTAGTTTAGTTTTTGATACAGTATTACTATTCAATGCTAAATTCAGATGAGGTGCAGCCATTCTTAATAACCACATGCAGTGTTGAGAGTCTGAAAACTGTCCATTCTGATTTCTGGCTAATCACGAATTTTGGATTGCCGATTGCCTGCCGCAGGAACGCTTTGTGCATTACCTCAGTTGGCTTTAAAATACTGATCTTACTTTAAACATGCGATGAATGTGCTTTAAAATAGCTGGAAATATCAGAGTGAGAAATTGACACAATAAAACCCCTATAGATCACACCGCTTTGCAAGCAATATTCCGATCCGCACAATAAAACGTGAGTCGCTTCTGTCGGTAACAAATCCGAAGTGGGCCGCGGACACGTCTCATCCATGTTTGACTAATTGGGAGTTCAGAGCTATCTTGTCATTTAAATACCAGACTTACAAAAGGTTATCCCCGCGATTCCCTGGCTCATTGTCAGTTCGCTTAGCCCGTCCCCGTCCCCCCGACACACATTAAGTGATGGAATTACTGCAACAATCATTTTCATGCTAACAGGTATAGATTCACTTTCCATTTGATAACAAAGCAATAAGTAATTGTCATGTTCCGCTAGCTCCAGGTAACACCATTATCATGCATTACAGTTTATGCAGCATTAACGGAACGCGCCAGTCAGTGCAATTCAGGATCCACATTAGATTATCCATTCAAGGTCAAAGAATTTTCATAAGGTAATGGAGAACACTGTAGATTTATTCATCTTTCTAGTTATACATTATTAGAATTATTTAATAAGGCATTTCAAACCCGCAGTGAATTTCATAGTGAAGGATCCTGCCCTTTTTTTTTTTTTTTTTTTTTTTGATTATATGTCACCCTGTGCAAAAATTTAGCATGGTTCCCCCCAGAATATTTTGAATGGAGAGGGGAGCAGTAGAACCCCTGTCTGGTTTTTACTGCTAATTTCCTGTCCTGCTGACGACTAAAATGCCAGACAGGAAGTGAGGGGGGAAACCTGCAACAGGAAGATACAATAATAATCTAACCGGGGAGCCCCCACACTCCCTCTACTCTACTAAAGAAAAGCATTTTTTATTTCTGTGTTGCTATTGGATGGTTACCCTCACTTCCAGCCTGGTAAAATATCAGTGAAACAGCAACTTATAGCGGGACTGCAACATTGAGGCGGACAAATTGGACATTTAGTGACACTATATACACAATAAAAAAATATATTAATATATATATATATATATATATATATATTTATATTTATATATATATATTAATATATATATTATATATTTTAATATATATATATATATATATTTTTTTTTTTTTTTTTTCTGCTATAAAACATAAAAACATATGCAATAAAAAAAAATTCTATTTTTTTGTAATATAAATATAAAGAGCGACAATTAAAAATATATTAATGTGTATATATATATATATATATATATATATATATATATATATATATTATATATATTTTAATATATATATATATATATTTTTTTTTTTCTGCTATAAAACATATACAATAAAAAAAATGCAATTTTTTTGTAATATAAATATAAAGAGCGACAATTAAAAATATATTATTAATTAAAAACTCCCTCTACTCTACTAAAGAAAAGCATTTTTTATTTCTGTGTTGCTATTGGATGGTTACCCTCACTTCCTGCCTTGTAAAATATCAGCGAAACAGGAATTTAGGGGGAATTTCTTTAAAGTGGAGGGCCACCCTGAAAAAAAAAAAAAAAAAATACATAAAAATTTTGAAAAAAAATCAGAAAAAAAAAAATGAAAAAAAAATGTTTTTTTTTACTTACCAGAAGTGCCTGTTGCTAGGCACATCATCCTAATCTGCCTCTTCCTCCTCCGCGGAGATCTTCTGTCTTCTCTCCTCCGTGCGGCGTCTTCTGGGTAATAGGTCGCACTGTGTTCTGGGAACTGTGTGTCCCAGAACCCAGCGCGCCCCCCCCCCCCATTCACAAAGCGCTGCGCGACTCGCGCATGCTCAGTAGGAAACGGGCAAGGCTCCACTGCCTGTTTCCCTTAGCCAAAATGGTGGCGCCGGGACCAGAGAGCCGAGGGACGGGTCAGCCTTGGGCGGCCGACATCGCAGGAGCCCTGGACAGGTAAGTCTGCTTATTAAAAGTCAGCAGCTACAGTGTTTGCAGCTGCTGACTTTTAAATTTTTTTTTTAAAACCGGCCCTCCTCTTTAAAGAATATTTCCAGGCATAGATATTTTTACTTAGTTACAGATTTGACCAGCATAATGATGTGTCAGGGCCTGGACCACTTACTGGAGGCTCTGTGCTTCCCAGGGCGAAAGGTTGTAATGCTGGTGTCCACCAGCAGGTGTCTCCCAGCAGCCAACAGATCCCAGTAATCAGTTTCAGCCTAATGCTGGCTGCTGGGAGGGTATTTAGTTCCTCCTCTACTAGTGCCTCTAGCATTGATCTTTTGCCTGCTCCTGCCCTGTACCCAGTTTTGCTTTCCTAGACACTGCCAGATACTGCGTGCCATTTATCCTGCTCCTGATCTTGCTCTTGCCCTGCATTATGTAACCTGCTGCCTTAAAGCGGAGGTCCGCCAAATTTTTTTTTTTTTCACTTGCGGGACGCACATCCATCTCTTTGCTACGGTTTCCAGCCTCAGTGCCGGGCGATGTCGCCAGCAATGTATGCAGCCATTTGGCTTCTCGTTTGTCTTTTACTATTTTATATTAAACGGGATTACACTATTTGGTTTCCTCCATTTTTTTTTTTTCCATATCCCATCTGTGACCCCCAACGGTGTGAGGGGGCTAATCCAGTCCACAGTCTCCCTTATTGCAGCAAGCAATATCTTGCTAAAGCCTACTTGACCTTCTTTTCATTAATATGGTCAACGCCATCTGGTGAGCCGACACCCATTTACTGAGCACTTTTAGTCGGTGAAGGTGTTCCAATTATCTGCAGGATTGGAAGATTTTTTCCACAGGACTCCTCACTTTTGGATTATTATTCACCTATTTATGTGACAGTTGGTTCTTTTTTTTCGTATTTTTTTTTTTTTTTGGTCAATCAAGGACCATTGTGTTAAGCTATAGGTCCAATCATTGTTATCACGTTTCAGAGGACTGATACTGTGTGTGTTTATTTGCACAATATTGATGATACCATTTGTGACAGACCTAGCTGGGACCGAGGATCTTGGAGGGGACTGAATGCAAGCCTCTTGCCTTGTGATTATGGGCCCTCGCATTTGGGGGAACGGTGCTCTTTGTGAGCTGTATGCCTGGGGGACCCCTGAGGTGGTGTTACTTGGATTCAGGTCCGTGCCCCCCCCCCCCCCCCAAGACACACAGACTCTGGATATGTAAATGCCATGTTAGCAATAGACTGAATCACACTGTTGGGACACAAACTCTAATGCCACGTACACACGACCGGACTTTTTGACAGCAAAGGTCCGACGGAACGAGTCCGTCGGACAATTCGAACGTGTGTGGGCTCCATCGGACCTTTGCTTGCCAAAAATCTGGCGGACTTTAGAAATAGAACATGTTTTACATTTTTCCACCGGAACTCCGCCGGACCCATTTCCTACCGAGAAATCCACTCGTGTATATGCTAGTCCGACGGACAAAACCGATGCGAGGGCAGCTATTGGCTACTGGCTATGAACTTCCTTATTCTAGTCCAGTCATACGTCATCACGTTCGAATTTGTCAGACTTTGGTGTGATTGTGTGTGGCCAAGTCTGTTCAATCGGAAAGTCCGTCAGAACTCCGCCGAAAGTCCGCCGGACCTAGTCCCTCGAAAAGTCCGGTCGTGTGTACACGGCATTAGATGCTAATATCATCACCTCCAGCCACCTGTCTGTCTTGTATAATGTAAATGAGTCTAGTCTGGCTTGACACAGATTCTAAAGAGTATTTCACCTATTGTTGTTTTGTTGTTTGTGCTAATTAACCTGCAATTGAATTGTTAGTGAGCTAGGAGCCGAAAAGTCTTATCCCTCAGTCAACTAGTCTGAGTGTTGATTTAGATAATTAGCTCATGCTAATTAGGTTAGGTTTTAGTCACCCCGCTGTATATATTTTGTGTGAGATCTCAAATAAAGGTCTTTCCTGATGTCCTCCAAGACTGGGGTCGTCTAGTTCTTGGAGGCTCCTATAGCCAGATCCCTTGGACTTGTGTTCCAGGACTTAGGAAGCGGTATATAGACGGAAGCACTCAATCAGAGTGTGGGATCGGTTCCGTCACACCATTGTTGTAGGTTTCATTGTTTTTTTACGTGGATAATTTCAATAGCTACAGGCTATGTCAGATTTCAATTAGGCTGGTGCTTTTCATTATTTTGTATTTTCATTAAGTTTCATTTTTTTTTTTTTATTAGCACACTAGTTTTTCACTAAAGCGCTCCCTACCTACTACAATGATTGACAACTTCTAGAGGGATCCCACCTGTATGGCAAATACATAGTTGGTCCAAGCTGGACCAATGTAATTAGGTAAGTAGGCATCAATATCCATTCCTGGAACTCTTCTTTGATGGCACCCCAGATAACTGTAAAAAAGAGAGTCCCGGAGCCAACAGCAGCAGACTTTGGGTGGAGGGACGGCATGACAGTGGCTGTTTTAAGAGCCTTTAGGTTGGCACTTTAAGAGAGTAGGAGTAGGCGGAGATAGGGGCGGAGACCAGGAAGCCAAGGGGGGATGTGACGTAGTCTCAGGGCGGAGGAGGAAGAAGCGATCCCCACCCACCTACCCTGGGTTTGAGTGTGTAGTGGGGGGGTAAAAGTAGGTAGGGCATTAAGGCAGTTTTTTGGGTCGATAGAAGAGGTGAAGAGAGAGGTACAGGTATGAAACATGTTATACCCATCCATGGGATGGGGGGTGGTTTGATGGTACTTCCAGGTTACGAGGGGTTAACCTGAAAGGGTTAAAAAGGGTAGGTCACTGCGAAGGTTTGGTACAGCCTCCGAGTCAGGGGATTCCGCCCGGAGGCCAAAAGTTCAAAGTTCTATGGAAGTTTTTGGCAGTGACCAGTATGTTTGTTGTTTCCCTTAACCCTGACCCATTATAAGTGTTTGGAAGTTTACAGTTATGTTAAAGATGTTATTTATTTAAATTTATATTTTGTTAATAAAATAAGGCCAGCTGGCCTTTTACGTCAAACCTAGTCAAGTCGTTTGTAAAGAGTGGGGTTTGGAGGGGGGGGGGGGGTGTTTGGTAAGGGGAGGAGATGTATGGGATACTGGGCTTAAGTCCTACAAATTTCATGCTGACGAAGGTTCTAAGCAGGGGCGGACTGACAACTCATGGGGCCCCCGGGCAATAGGAGATTATGGGGCCCCCGGGCAATAGGAGATTATGGGGCCACACAGTATACACAAACACACACACAGTATACAATCACACAGTATACACAGACATGTTTCTATTGGCTGAGAAGGTACTGGAGAGGCGGGGCAGCTAAAATCTCTGGATTTTTAGACCAAAAGGATGTCGGTAAGGGACATTTCAGAGACCGATGTAAAAAAAAAACAAAAAAAAAAAACACAGATTTTTACATACTGTCCCTGGTTTTACTGAGGCTGGCAACCCTGATGGGGCCCCCTAGTGGCCCGGGGCCCTCGGGCAGTGCCCGAGTGGCCGAATGGTCAGTCCGCCCCTGGTTTCTAAGCCTTCTCCACAGCATCCTAATCGAAGAAGAAAAAAAAGTTTTGGCTGGACATATACTTTAACAAGTAAAGCAGCCTTATACATGGGCTGTGGAATATAAAACCAGCACTATGATGTAGGGTTGCCGTTACGAAAAAAATGGTGCCCAAATCACGCAGCCCATGCTGGCAGTTTTGTACCAACATACAGAAGAAAAGAACCGTCAGTGTTTAAAAGGAAGGGGGGGGGGTGGGTGCTTCCTCACTCTTGGCAAGACTCCCCTCAACATTTAAGGCTTGTTAAATGGTGGGGTGGCTGGAAGGTCGTCCATGTGAAGCCTTTCTATCCGCCTTCATTCCCTGCCGCCTTCTGCTTTCCCCCATTGTCGGATGTCAGTCTCAGCTGGAAGAGCGAGGAAGCAGCTGCTTGAATTTATCTGAAGTGTTTTTTTTTTTTTTTAAAGAATAAAAAAAATGGGAAAGTAAATTTAGCTTTGCATTCCTGCTGCAGGATGAGGACCCGGGCGACCCGGACAGGTATCCATGGCAAATATTCAGAAACTCAAATAACGGCCGGTAACAAACTTGGTTGTTCAGTACACGTCGCACATCCTCGCTGCTCTTTGTAATGCCTTATTGAATAAGCCTGAATGCCTGATTTCTTGAAATCTAATCATTTTATGTTTCACATTCAGCATGATTTATATGACTCCCCGACGTTTTCCTGCCTGCAATGATGGCAATGAAATGCTGGTATAAGCAGGCAGACTTCGGGCAATACTCCTTGGGAAATCAATGCAAGTCTCTCCAGTAACAGACCAGTAAGTGATTCTCCTCCTCCCCCCACCTCCCTCCGACTTCACTGAGCATCACACGGCCTTCATAGGTGTCCTGAAGCCCAAGCGATGGAAAATTCACCATGGAAGAATCGCATTATCTGGAATTTGTTTTTTTGAAAAGTCCTCTGCAACAACCCAGCGACCTGACTAGCGAAATCAAGCAAGCAACGGCACCATTCATATTGAGCATTTGTAATGTTTTCTGGAAAAGCTGAATCCAACTGGTGACTTCCTATAACATCTCTTGGGGACTAGACCTCACACTTCCACCCAGACGGTGAAACCATTACAGAGCCAAATGGTGGTCAATTTACACCTATGGATTATCTATAAGCCCCCCCCCCCGTACACACGGTCGGAAATTCCAATGGTGGTCAATTTACACCTATGGATTATCTATAAGCCCCCCCCCCCCGTACACACGGTCGGAAATTCCAATGGTGGTCAATTTACACCTACGGATTATCTATAAGCACCCCCCCCGTACACACGGTCGGAAATTCCAATGGTGGTCAATTTACACCTATGGATTATCTATAAGCCCCCCCCCCCCCCGTACACACGGTCGGAAATTCCAATGGTGGTCAATTTACACCTATGGATTATCTATAAGCCCCCCCCCCGTACACACGGTCGGAAATTCCAACCACAAAAGTCATCAGATTCCCCCCCCCCCCCCCCCGATGGATTGACCTGACTAGCGAAATCAAGCAAGCAACGGCACCATTCATATTGAGCATTTGTAATGTTTTCTAGAAAAGCTGAATCCAACTGGTGACTTCCTATAACATCTCTTGGAGACTAGACCTCACACTTCCACCCAGACGGTGAAACCATTACAGAGCCAAATGGTGGTCAATTTACACCTATGGATTATCTATAAGCCCCCCATACTACACGGTCAGAAATTCCGACCACAAAAGTCGTCTGATTTTTTTTCCCCCAATGGATTTTGTCCGAAACTGGTGTTGCTTACACACGGCCGGACAAAGTTGTCCGAAAGTCCGTTTGGAACGTGATGACGTTAGTTTGTTCCAACGGGACTACGTTCAGGCTAGTAGCCAATAGCTTTGCTCTCGTACTTTGATCTGAGCATGTGTGGCACTTTTTCCGATCGGAATTCTCTACAATAGCTTTGCTCTCGTACTTTGATCTGAGCACGCGTGGCACACTTCCACCCAGACGGCGAAACCATTACAGAGCCAAATGGTGTTCAATTTAAACCTATGGATTATCTATAAGCCACCCGTACACACGGTCAGAAATTCCGATCACAAAAGTCGTCAGATTTTTTTTCCCCCAACGGATTTTGTCCGAAACTGGTGTTGCGTACACACGGTCGGACAAAGTTGTCGGAAAATCCAATCGTTCGGAACGTGGTGGCGTCCGTTCGTTCCGACGGGACTATGTTCAGGCTAGTAGATAATAGCTTTGCTCTCGTACTTTGATCTGAGCATGCATGGCATATTTTCCGATCGGAATTATCTACAATAGCTTTGCTGTCGTACTTTGATCTGAGCAAACGTGTCACTTTGTCCGATCGGAATCCTCCACAAACGATCGGAAAAAGTCTGATCGGATTTTGTTGTCGGAAACTTTGAGATCCTGCTCTCAAATGTATTTTTTTTTTTTGATTCCGACGGAAAAATTCCGATAGAGCCCACACACGATTGGATTTTCCGACAATATAATCCAATCCTTTACCGTCTGAATTTCCGACCGCGTGTACGGGCCATAACAGTGCTGGCGAACCTTGGCACCCCAGATGTTTTTGAACTAAATTTCCCATGATGCTCAACTACACTGCAGATTGCATAGGCATCATGGGAAACATAGTTTCAAAACATCTAGGGTGCCAAGGTTTCGCCGTCACTGATCTATAATGTAGAATGGATCATTGGGAAGTCCAGCCGATGAACAGTAAGGCCCTGTACACACGGTCGGAGATTTCCAAAACCAAATCCGTCGGATTTTGCCCGTCGGATTTAGTCTGACGGATTGTGTCCAAAACTGTTGCATACACACAGTCGCGCCAAGTTGGCAAAAAATCCGATCTTTCAGAACGTGATGACGTAATTTCGTTACGATGGGACTACATTCAGGCTAGTAGCCAATAGCTTTGATGTAGGAATTTGATCTGAGCATGCGTGGCACTTGGTCCGATGAAAATGCTCTACACATGATCGGATTAGGTCCGTCCGGCCCAGTTGGTCGGGAAATATTTCCAACATGTTGGAAAATTGGGTCGGACGGAGATTCGGACGGAATCAGTCCGATGCATACCACACACAGTCGGATTATCTGACGACACGTTCCGATAAGACTCATTCCGACAGATTCTCTGACCGTGTGTACAAGGGCTTAGTGTGAGGAATAGTACCCCAAGGGTTGGATATGGCGAAACAAAGGGCTGCATCTGGCTCGCATTTTGGTGAAATTTTATATGTGACTGGTCAGTGTTTATTTATTGGGTTCCTCTACAGCGGTGGTTTGCTGTAGAGGGATCCAATAAATAATGAAATACTGACCAGTCAAATATAATATTTCTTGGTGGCACTTGACTTTAATAACACTGAAAAAGTGGGCAGGTCCTAATTGCTGACCTGTCGGTAGCGTATACTCTTAAACCAAGCAACTTGGCTCCATTAAACAGCCTAGTGACGAGACATATGCTGGGTTAATGGTTCTGGAACCCACAGTGATAAGTTCCATTCCTGCCCCGAGATGTATAACACCACCTACCAACGCAGACCCACTGGCATTAGAATGAATGACAGTCTTAGCCATGGTATAGGGAGGGGCAGAGTGAAACACGTTGGGGTCGGCCCCATGATTAAGCTACGAGGGGTGGAGAGAAACTCATTAGGGGCGTAGCCTGGAAGGATTCCAGGCTGAGATTGCCATTTATTCCAATACCAGTGGGTCTGGATTGATGGAGCCCATGGGATCTATCCTTTGCTCAACAGTTGTTTGGAGCCAATACATGTTCCCTCAGTGGTGGATACAGGCAGGGCTGTCTTTAATATTGATTGGACCCTGGGCAAAAATTTTCTTAGGGCCCCCCCACGCAATTTTGCTCTCCACCTTCTCTGAGACATACAATAAATAGCAGCTAGACTTAAAATCAGTTGTATCAAGATGCTCTATCAGATCAGACAGCGATTGGTTGCCAGAGGTTACAGCATATCATTACTGCTTACTGACTGGTTGCTAGAGGTTACAGCACTCCTTAAGGCTCACTGATTAGTTGCTAGAGGTTACAGCACATTTCTGCTTGTTGATTGGCTGCTAGAGATTACTGTACAGTAATACTGCTCACTGGTTGCTATAGGTTACAGCACATCTTCTCCTCATTGCAGGGGGGCATGATATACCTATGAATGCTGCCTTTATTTACATATCAATGCCGTTGGCCTCAGCTATTTACATATGCATGCGACTGCTATTTACATATGAATGCCGGTATTTACATGTAAACACAGGGTCTGCAGGTGAGTCATCTGTACACAACAATAGGGCAGAGCTGGGCAGCATTAGTAGCAGCACTTCACACTGAGATGTCAGGACACAGCACAGGACTAAAAACTTCAAGGGACAAGGGAACGTAAACTGGGATAGTTGGCAAGTATGAGGCAGCTGCTTTGGGCCCCACAACAATGACAGGGCCCTGGGCAGCTGCCCCTTTTGCCCTGCCTTAAAGACGGCCCTGGATACAGGATTGCTTTCCCTTGTAGCCTGGAGCGGCACACATTTTCCATTACCACCTACCAACCTTTTAAGAAAGGTGGAGAGAAAGCAGAATCTTTAGCTTGGTTTTGTAATGGTTGCATCTTATGGCTGGAAAAAAGAGCACACAAGATGCCACAAAGCCAATTTGTGTATAAAAAGTATAAACACTTGGAATGTATTCAGAGTATTCTACAAACCATTGAGACATTTGCTGACAAACAAAGAAAGTGTACTTTGCCACTTACCTAATGTGACCTCAGATTGCATGGGCATGGTCAGTGCCGGGTGCTTGACCTCACAGCTGAAGAGCGCTTCATTGTCTACTTGTGGGTTTAGGGTCCAAGTGAGCATAGCTCGGACCTCCACTGTCCCATCGCTCATTGGAAGATGCATTTGATGGAAGAAATAAGTAGGGTCTGTACTGTGGACCCAACGCGGGAACTCCAGGCTAACTACGGTCTCTGGAATGGCCTCGGTCACTGGGCTGGACATGGGCCCTTGGTCGGAGGTGCGTCCACGCAATGGCACCTCTGTGAAGGAACGTGGTCCTCGTTCCTCCGTGTCCAAAAGTAAAAGTGATTTTTGCATTTTAGTATCATCCATGTCACGGTTTAGGAGGTTCCGGGAGTCCCGGTTATTCATCAGTCCAGCAGCGGCAGGTGGCGGCTCCAGCATGGGAATGACTTCTATCAATTCTCCATCCCGCTTGAAATAAACCTGAAGACACAATTAGAAATATTAGTTTTGTTGTTTAAAGAAACTTGTCTTTCAATAACCTACATACAGTGCCTTTGCGAAAGTATTCGGCCCCCTTGAACTTTTCAAACTTTTGCCACATTTCAGGCTTCAAACATAAAGATATAAAATTTAAATTTTTTGTGAAGAATCACCAACAAGTGGGACACAATTGTGAAGTGGAACGAAATCTATTGGATATTTTACATTTTTTTATCAAATAAAAAACTGAAAAGTGGTGCGTGCAAAATGATTCGGCCCCTTTACTTTCAGTGCAGCAAACTCACTCCAGAAGTTCAGCGAGGATCTCTGAATGATCCAATGTTGTCCTAAATGACTGATGGTGATAAATAGAATCCACCTGTGTGTAATCAAGTCTCTGTATAAATGCACCTGCTCTGTGATATTCTCAGGGTTCTGTTGAAAGCGCAGAGAGCATCATGAAGACCAAGGAACACACCAGGCAGGTCCGTAATACTGTTGTGGAGAAGTTTAAAGCCGGATTTGGATACAAAAAGATTTCCCAAGCTTTAAACATACCAAGGAGCACTGTGCAAGCGATCATTTTGAAATGGAAGGAGTATCAGACCACTGCAAATCTACCAAGACCTGGCCGTCCCTCTAAACTTTCAGCTCAGACAAGGAGAAGACTGATCAGAGATGCAGCCAAGAGGCCCATGATCACTCTGGATGAACTGCAGAGAAGTACAGCTGAGGTGGGAGAGTCTGTCCATAGGACAACAATCAGTCGTACACTGCACAAATCTGCCCTTTATGGAAGAGTGGCAAGAAGAAAGCCATTTCTCAAAGATATCCATAAAAAGTCTCGTCTAAAGTTTGCCACAAGCCACCTGGGAGACACACCAAACATGTGGAAGAAGGTGCTCTGGTCAGATGAAACCAAAATCCAACTTTTTGCCCACAATGCAAAACTATATGTTTGGCGTAAAAGCAACACAGCTCATCACCCTCAACACACCATCCCCACTGTCACACATGGTGGTGGCAGCATCATTATTTGGGCCTGCTTTTCTTCAGCAGGGACAGGGAAGATGGTTAAAATTGAGGGGAAGATGGATGCAGCCAAATACATATTGTTATATCTTTATGTTATAAAAAATGTTATATCTATATGTTTGAAGCCTGAAATGTGGCAAAAGGTTGAAAAGTTCAAGGGGGCCGAATACTTTCGCAAGGCACTGTAAGACCCTACACAAAGCCACCACTACATGGAAGCGGCAACATACTTTGAGCCCTAAAAAGAAAAATGCGTTCAAGTTTTATGCCCGAAATCGAGTCAAGTTTTGTTGATTTGTACTCATGTGCATAACGTAAACCTGTCACAATAGAAATACAGTATAAATTCACATCAGTAAATGCCTTAAGAGAGCCTACAATCCGGGGGTTCCGGTCACATATACATACTGTTCTAGAGCCAATTTGGATTGAAGCCAGTTAACCTGCCAACAGATCTTTGGAGTGTCATTACCAAGATTTGAGCCAAGGATCCCAGTGCTGCAAGGCATAAGTGCTAACCACTAATCCACTGTGCTGCCAAATAACCTGTAACCAGCATGCAAGTTAGGTTTTCTGTCTTTATTAGCTACCTTCTGGTTCCATAGAAAGAGACTGAACCTCTGTGGTGGGTCTTTTAAGAAAATCTGACCATATATATAGAAAAATATTAATTTATTCTTAAAAAAACATAATTAAAAAGATTTTCCACAGATACACACTGGAGGTTGCACATATAGAGAATGGTACTGTCAATGGATGTCCTCAACCCAACGCATTTCAAAGTCTGTATTTACCTCTTTTGATGAGAGAGGAATCATACATAGACAATACAGTGATGTATACAACAATATTCCCTGACACTTTAAAAAACAAAACATAGTCTCTGCGAATCCTTTGTCACCTTGCCCGTGGTAGATTTGAGTTATACTGATATCTATAACTTGGATCATAAAAAAAAAAACTGCGGGGGGGACTCAAAGAGGGACCTCACCCTTTGATGGTGTGGATTCAGGACCACTGAGGTCAGGCAGTTGAGACCCTCATGGAGTTTGTAGATCCCACAAAGGGACAATGGTAATGTCCAGCGTCAGGGACATTACCTTCTGGTTTCAGGTCAGTGATCACATACTCTAAAGCGGACCTTCACCCTAAAAGACTATGTGTGCACCTGACTCTAGCCCCTTTCCTCTTTCACAACTGGATATATTTTAACTGCTTTTTAATAATTCTTTTTTTGTGCTTCAGGGCAGCACTTGCTCTTTTCTCATCTAGGCGAGAATGATGTTGTACACATGTGAGTTGATGTTGTGTGGAGTTCTGCCAAGCTTCAGAACCTTGCAGAGACTTACGGTACATCTGTGCACATGTGGGTTTCCCTCCGCACACACCCAAGGATGGCACAGTCATTCAGGTCAGTGGACTTTTCTGCGCATGCGTGCAACACTCTTTGCATGCGCAGATGCGCCACAGGGCTCTGCCAGGTCCTAAGGCTGGGCAGAGCCCTTTGGCACATTTGTGAGGATGCCTAACAACCAGAAATGGCAGTGCCAGTGGAGGAGGGGGGCGGGGGGGTGCAGGCATGATTAAGAGGACCTCTTTAAGTCACAGGGTGACCATGAGAGCCAGGAGACTTCGTAGCATATAAAGAAAAGGTCACTCTTGGGTTTTTTTCTTTAAAGAAAATGTGTGTGTGAAAATTTATACTTGTATATTACAGTAAATATCTAAAGAACATGGACCACTAGGCCATTTCATGTGGCCGTCACACCTCTACGGCCACTGCGGCACACCCCCCTCGTCTCTGCCCCCACCTTGCCTCAGCAGTCACCATCAGAGAAAAGGAGAGAACTCCTCTGTCAGATCCTGCGCTTCTTCGTGCAGCTGCAGAGAGGCTCGTCACCCCCTCCCCCCACCCTAGCAGCGGAGTGGTGGACAGAGCTCCTCCTACAGATCCCGCACCTCTCTGTGCAGCTGCGGAACCCCTTCCTCTTGACCTTCCCTGGGGTCAGCATTCAGCAGATTCCAGTATCTGACTTTAGCCCTCCTCTGGTCCTCCTCTAGATCCTGCACTTTCTGCTTTCTAGTTACCACCCCCCACCATTTTCTCAGCAGCAGCGCAAGGTAAAGAGGGGGGGGTGCATTGTTATGTAAGAGGGGGTGAGGAACCCATGACTTCTGAGGGTGGGGGGGGGACTCTTGACAGCCGATGTGGGGGGGGGGAGGGGGAATTGCTCTGGAGATCTAGTTTTACAGATACAACCAGCTCTTTGAGGGCACCCATAATGCTGGTAGGGCCAGCAACGTAATTGAATTGGACACCCCTGGTCTAAAGTAACCATTATTAAGTACAAATAGTAATGGATATATGTAGCCCCCCCCAAAAAAAAGCATCATCTGGTTTGGTCAGTGACCAGTAACCAGTGTAAGAACAGATCGTAGATGCAGATGGCGCAGATAATGAGGGATGGGGGTAGATTAAGGCATTTTTGGGCCAACATTTGGCTGTTATGGCTACCTCTTCTCTATTTTAATAGTTTGGATTCATCGGTTTCCATTGAGTTGGAAAATACCATTTACTGAAAATACAAATTTTATAAAAAAAAAAAAAACAACAACAAATCAAAACTGAACAAATTGTAATAAAGTAACGAACGTGCATTTGACTTGTATTGACTTGAAGAAAATGAATGTTGGAGAGGTGGCTACACGGGTCTTCCAGGTTCTTTGTCCATAAACTGAATAAACTTTTACATTTTTACATTTTTAGGCAAGATAAAATCTCTGCTGGCAGCTGGGTTGGTCAGGCTACATAAACATTCTCTCCCGTATCTGTAGAGTGAATCCTCGTTGAGGTGGAAGAGAATATTATCCACCGTGTTCTGGAAATATTAATGACTGCAAGTCTCTTAAGGAAGATTAGCCGACGCTGTGCCAAAATACAATGCCGCATGACGTTCAAAAGTGCTATCTTTCCCAAAGCAGAATCTTCAGGAGACGCGAACTATAGGCAGCGTGTCTTGGGAACAGCAAATGAGGGGAATTTGTTTAAAGTTGGCAATTTTCCTGGTGAAAATGCCAGATTATGAAGTGTCTGCTTTGCTTCTAGCTATAGAAAAAAAAAAAGACAATATTTGTATTTCAAAGGGTGAAAAATTCAGATACATTTATAGCGGTCTAGGATAATTGAACCGGCAGAAGGCGATGTTTTTGAACTGTGGGAGGAAAATAGTGGACGAGGTAGGAGGATCCAAGTGAACATGGATGGGGGATTCCCGAAAAAGATGTTCTCCCCGGTGAGAACCAAACCCAGGGCCCAAACACTGCAAGACCACCTGTGGTAGCTACCGGGTCACCAAAGAATCCGAACCTACAATGTGCTTTAACTAAAAAAAAGCTAAGTCGTCAATAATATCACATTAGCTCATGACTAATTCACAAGCTACCTAAAAGGAGATGAATAAAGGGTGAATGGCGCACTCTGCCAGAAACAAACACCAAAGGACCCCGTTGGTTAGTCCTTCACGTAGATTAGTGAACCTGATGAAGCAAGTTGAAACTTCACTTCTGATTGTGATGGATCTAGCTCAGTGATGGTGAACCTTGGCACCCCAGATGTTTTGGAACTACATTTCCCATGATGCTCATGCACTCTGCAGTATAGTTGAGCATCATGGGAAATGTAGTTCCAAAACATCTGTGGTGCCAAGGTTCGCCATCACTGATCTAGCTGATACTATTAGCCCTTGTACACACGGTTGGACATTCCGATGGACAATGTCCAATAGGACCGTGTTGTCGGATAATCCGACAGTGTGTGTGGGCTCCTTCGGACTGTTTCTGTCGGCGTATCCGACGGACCAAGTTTTCCAGCTGGGCTATAAAATTTTCCAACAACATGATCTGATCGGACTTTGTCCGATCATGTGTAGAGAATTCCGATCTAACAAAGTGCCACGCATGCTCAGACCAAATTCCTAGACCAAAGCTATTGGCTACTAGCCTGAACATAGTCCTGTCCTAACGAAATAACGTCATCACGTTAAGTACGATCGGATTTTCTGACAACTTTGTCCGACCGTGTGTATGCAACAGTTTTGGACAAAATCCGTCAGACAAAATCCGACTGATTTGGTTGTCGGAATGTCCGACCGTGTGTACAAAGGCTTAGACTTGAGTGTTTGGTCAGTTGATTGGCAGGTACTTGTTATGCCGCGTACACACGACCGGACTTTCCAGCAGACTAGGTCCGATGGTCTTCCCGACAGACTTTCGGCAGAGTTCCGATGGACCTTCCGAACGAATGGACTAAGTCTGTTCGAAAGTCCATTAGTTTCGAACGTGATGACGTAAGACGGGACTAAAAAAAGGAAGATCAATAGCCAGTAGCCAATAGCTGGCCTTGCGTCGTATTTGGTCCGTCGGACCAGAATACAGACGAATGGTTTTCCCGATAGGGATTGAGTCTGTCGGACGGATTTGAAACATGTTTTATTTCTAGGTTCTGATTTTTTATGTGAAAAAGGATCAGATTAGCCCACACACGATCGGATTGTCCGACGGACTGATTCCATCGGACCTAGTCTGGCGGAAAAGTCCGGTCGTGTGTACGCGGCATTAGGCAGCCTGTATGCTTACCTGCTTCTTACATGGCTGGCGTCCTTTCTCCCAGCACTGCCTTGCTTCCTAGTTGCCAAGCAATTGAACACAGCACATTCTTTTAATCCTTGCCAGTACCTGGTCTCTGATGCCCTATACCTCCCCCGGGTCTCCTGTCAGTTGCCAGTCAATGGGCCTTTATACATGCCCCCCAGCCCCCCCAGATAGGTCTTTAACCCAGAAGACGCCTTATTTAAAATTCAGTAATCTGTACCTCCATGGTTGTGATAGTGTTTCCTGCTGACATAGTGCACCTGACTTGTTTGTTCCTCTAGCTGACCTCTGCTATGTTCATGGACTCTTGTCTGCCACCTGTTCTGACCTTTAATACTTTTCCAGAAACCTCTGCAGGCCTCTCTGATGATTGCCACATTAGCAGATACCTTTACTGTCTGCTGCCTCCCCTGACCTTTGCTACATTAACAGTTATTTCTACTATCTGCTGCCTGCTCTGACATTTGCTACATTACCAGATACCTCTACTGTCTTCTACCTGCCCAGGACCTTAGCCACATTACCAAATATCTTTGCTAGGTACCCTGATGCTTGCCACGTTACTACATACCTCTACTGTCTGCTGCCTATCCTGCCTTTTGCCAAGTTACCAGAAACCTCTACTGTCTGCTGCCTGCTCTGGCCTTTACTACATTAGCAAATACCTCTCCTAGCTGCCCCGATGATTGCCAGATATCTCCATTGTCTGCTGCCTGCCCTGACATTTGCTAAATTACCAGTATCCTCTACTGTCTGTTGCCTGCCCTTTGCTACATTACCAGATACCCCTACTGTCTGCTACCTGCCCAGGATCTTTGCCATATTACCAAATACCTTTGCTAGCTACCCTGATCATTGCCAAGTTACTACATACCTCTACTGTCTGCTGCCTATCCTGCCTTTTGCCAAGTTACCAGAAACCTCTACTATCTACTGCCTGCTCTGACCTTTACTACATTAGTAAATACCTCTCCTAGCTGCCCTGATGATTGCCAAGTTACCAGATATCTCCACTGTCTGTTGCCCACCTTGGTCTTTGCTACATTATCAGATACCTCTGCTAGCTGCCCCGATGATTGGCAGATATCTCCATTGTCAGTTACCTGCCCTTTCCTTTGCTACATTACCATATGCCTCTGTCTGCTGCCTGCCCTGACCTTTGCTACATTACCAGATACCCCTACTGTCTTCTACCTGCCCAGGATCTTTGCCACATTAACAAATACCTTTGCTAGCTACCCTGATCATTACCAAGTTACTACATACCTCTACTGTCTGTTGCCTGTCCTGCCTTTTGCCTAGTTACCGAAAACCCCTACTGTCTGCTGCCTACTCTGACCTTTACTACATTAGCAAATACCTCTTCTAGCTGCCCCGATGATTGCAAAGTTACCAGATATCTCCACTGTCTGTTGCCCACCTTGGTCTTTGCTACACTATCAGATACCTCTGCTAGCTGCCCTGATGATTGCCAGATATCTCCATTGTATGCTGGCTGCCCTGACATTTGCTAACTCACCAGTATCCTCTACTGTCTGCTGCCTGCCCTGACCTTAGCTACATTACCAGATGCCTCTACTGTCTGCTGCCTGCCCTGACCTTTGTTACATTACTAGATACCCCTACTGTCTGCCCTGACCTTTGCTACATTACCAGATACCCCTACTGTCTGCCCTGACCTTTGCTACATTACCAGATACCTCTACTGTCTGCTGCCTGCACTGACCTTTGCTACATTACCAGATACCCCTACTGTCTGCTGCCTGCACTGACCTTAGCTACATTACCAGATACCCCTACTGTCTGCTACCTGCCCATGACCTTTGCCACATTACCAAATACCTTTGCTAGCTACCTTGATTATTGCCAAGTTACTACATACCTCTACTGTCTGCTGCCTGTCCTGCCTTTTGCCAAGTTACCAAAAACCTCTACTGTTGGCTGCCTGCTGTGACCTGGACGCTGAGGAGGTGGAGGGGATATAAAGGTATCTCCTCATCTGCAGACATGGCAGTGGCCGGATTCTGGAGCTAAGTGATCTATACGGTGTGTCAACTATGCAAGAGGTAAGAGACTTGCTGGAATATATTGGAAACTCTGTATGGCATATTATTCATACGGCTTCAGCATGTCTTAACGGTTTTCCCTTTGTTGATTGATAATTACGGTATATATGACCGCCGAGGAGTCTTTCCTTGAAAGATTTTTGTTTTCCAACACTGTCAACTAAAGGAGATTATTTATAGGACTGGTTTTTCTATTGCCACCTAGTAACAGACCCCAAACTTTGGATAGACTGGTAGGTTAGATCCCTTCTCTATATATAATTATATATTTCAATCAATGTCTTTTTTTTTTTTGTACTGAGATTATATAAAAGAATATATCCTTTCTCTAGTGGGGCCGGTTTAGGAGCTTTTATGTCCTCCTCTGTGGTACACCAGAAATCTCCGAAAAAATATCAACGTCCTTCCACGTCTGAGCCGCATGGCGTTTATATGGGGATGATTGCGCATCACAGTGCAGGTGGGGGATGTTCCACCGTCAATGCACATCTGAGAAAAAGATGATTGTTGTGTAGATTTGTGTTTATGTTTTATAAAAGTGATGTTTTATATCAGCTGTGCATTTTCTAATATATCGCTTTTACTTTTAAAGTGACCATAAATGCAGCACTTACCGGAAAGTCTCCTGAGGAAGCCATTGTATGGTCGAAACACGTAGAGCGAGAAGTTACTGCTGTTTACTCAATATATGGTTATTGTAGGACGACGTCCTGCTGTTTTTATATATTTCTGTATGAATAAATTTGATATTTTTATATACCTATTTGCAATTTTGTTGTGGCACCTTAAAAGTCCCATCTTTCTCTCTCTATCATATGTATTTTTATAACAAATAATGAGAATATATAGATATGCTCGTGGATTTTGTGTCCGTTGTGACTCCAAATAGTCCCTGAAAAACAAGTTACTTCTTTCCGATATTGTAACTTTAATGAAGAGGAATTGGCGACAGTAGGATTATCCCTGCCGCTGTAGCCAGGATAACCCCCCCCCCCCACCCCATGGCGGCTTACACCCACACACCTTATAAATGCCGCCCTACGACACCCGTATAGAGAGCGCTTCGAGATCAGAGGAAAGGAGCCACTGAGCTGTTTATTGGGGCCTCCTTACTTCTAATGGGTTCCCCTCGGTAGCTGAGATTATGCCAGATTTCTGCAGAGTGACTGACAGCCCGGCCCGGTGCCAGAAAAAACAAATAAGCCGAGAGTCCTCCAACACCTGCCTCTTCATGAGCATCCGAGCCGCAGGGACTGGAAACCAGTTGGCTGAATTAAATCTACTTCTGAAGCCCTTCTAAGATCAATATAAAGTATTGCAGGGAAATTTAGCACGATGTTCACAGTTTTTATTGGTGGGACTGAGGGCTCCTGTTCGGTGATTCTGTGATCCGCAACCTCCATGTCCACCACCGGGGGCGACAATGAGAGCGCTCTGCATGAACTGGCTGTAATGAGTATAGTACTTCTTCTATGCCAGGGCCCCGAGGAGATGAGTATAATACTTCTTCTATTCCAGGGACCCGAGGAGATGAGTATAATACTTCTTCTATTCCAGGGACCCGAGGAGATGAGTATAATACTTCTTCTATTCTAAGAACCAAGGGAGATGAGTATAATACTTCTTCTACTCCAGGAACCCAGGGAGATGAGTATAATACTTCTTCTATTCCAAGAACCTGGGGAGATGAGTATAATACTTCTATTCCAGGAACCAGGAATAGAGTACAATACTTCTTCTATTCCAGGGCCCCGAGGAGATGAGTATAATACTTCTTCTATTCCAGGGACCCGAGGAGATGAGTATAATACTTCTACTATTCTAAGAACCAAGGGAGATGAGTATAATACTTCTTCTACTCCAGGAACCCAGGGAGATGAGTATAATACTTCTTCTATTCCAAGAACCTGGGGAGATGAGTATAATACTTCTATTCCAGGAACCAGGAATAGAGTACAATACTTCTTCTATTCCAGGGCCCCGAGGAGATGAGTATAATACTTCTTCTATTCCAAGAACCCAGGGAGATGAGTATAATATTTCTTCTACTCCAGGAACCCGGAATAGAGTACAATACTTCTTCTATTCCAGGAACCCGGGGAGATGAGTATAATACTTCTTCTATTCCAAGAACCCAAGGAGATGAGTATAATACTTCTTCTATTCCAGGGACCCAGGGAGATGAGTATAATACTTCTTCTACTCCAGGAACCTGGGGAGAGGAGTATAATTCTTCTTCTATTCCAGGGCCCCGAGGAGATGAGTATAATACTTCTTCTATTTCAAGAACCCAGGGAGATGAGTATAATATGTCTTCTATTCCAGGCACCTGAGTATAATACTTCTTCTACTCCAGGAACCCGAGGAGATGAGTATAATACTTCTTCTATTCTAAGAACCAAGGGAGATGAGTATAATACGTCTTCTATTCCAGGGACCCAAGGAGATGAGTATAATACTTCTTCTATTCTAAGAACCAAGGGAGATGAGTATAATACGTCTTCTATTCCAGGGACCCGAGGAGATGAGTATAATACTTCTTCTATTCTAGGGACCCGAGGAGATGAGTATAATACTTCTTCTATGCCAGGAACCTGGGGAGATGAGTATAATACTTCTTCTATTCCAGGAACCCGGGGAGATGAGTATAATACTTCTTGTATTCCAGGAACCAGGAATAGAAGAATAGAGTATACCACTTCTTCTATGCCAGGAACCTGGGGAGATGAGTATAATACTTCTTCTATTCCAGGGACCCGGGAGATGAGTATAATACTTCTTGTATTCCAGGAACCAGGAATAGAAGAATAGAGTATACCACTTCTTCTATGCCAGGAACCTGGGGAGAGGAGTATAATACTTCTTCTATTCCCGGAGAGATGAGTATAATACTTCTTCTATGCCAGGAACCCGGGGAGATGAGTATAATACTTCTTCTATTCCAGGAACCCGGGGAGATGAGTATAATACTTCTTGTATTCCAGGAACCCGGGGAGATGAGTATAATACTTCTTGTATTCCAGGAACCAGGAATAGAAGAATAGAGTATACCACTTCTTCTATGCCAGGAACCTGGGGAGATGAGTATAATACTTCTTCTATTCCAGGGACCCGGGGAGATGAGTATAATACTTCTTCTATTCTAAGAACCAAGGGAGATGAGTATAATACGTCTTCTATTCCAGGGACCCGAGGAGATGAGTATAATACTTCTTCTATTCTAAGAACCAAGGGAGATGAGTATAATACGTCTTCTATTCCAGGGACCCGAGGAGATGAGTATAATACTTCTTCTATTCTAGGGACCTAAGTATAATACTTCTTCTATGCCAGGAACCCGGGGAGATGAGTATAATACTTCTTCTATTCCAGGAACCCGGGGAGATGAGTATAATACTTCTTGTATTCCAGGAACCAGGAATAGAAGAATAGAGTATACCACTTCTTCTATGCCAGGAACCTGGGGAGAGGAGTATAATACTTCTTCTATTCCCGGAGAGATGAGTATAATACTTTTTCTATTCTAGGGACCCGGGGAGTCGAGTTTGCTACTTCTTCAAGTACTCGGAGCAGTCGGGACAGAACCCCTTGCCTATTCTAGGGACACCGGGGGGGAGGGGGGGGGGTCACCCAGGCACGTGGCATTCTCGGATTGTGAAGTCATCACTGGCGGCCCCCACGATCCTCTCGGGAGAAGGCCCCCCCTTTAAGAACGCAGACGGTAATGATAACGCGATCCCGTCTTCCCGGCGCACACCCCGCGCAGTCAGGTGCGCACGCGGCCACGTGATCGTACCACTGGAAAGTCACTCGATGCATTAACAGCGGGAGTCGCAGGACGAAAATGCCTCTTCTAGTGCCAATTTACGCAGCACAAATGCCGCCTCCTCGCTACTAAAGTCTTTCAGGTGCCATTACGGTTATAATTATGGCGCTTGTTTTCCCGGAGAGAGAATGCAGCTTTAAGAGGCTTTATAAAAGAAACTGACATTTAACGTGAAATATATTTTTTCCAATCTGAATGACATAACAAGTCACGGGCTGTTTAAATGTGTGATTCTTCCCCTCCCCTCCCCCCCCCAACCCCCCAACCCCCCCATCTCAATAGTGTTTTAACATAGCAATGCATCTGTCAAACGGCGCTCGCTGCAGAGGGGCAAAGGAGCAAATTATGCATTCCGACTATGGAGGATGAATAATAGGCAGAGCGGGGAGAGCGCGGAACACAAAACAAGCGACGCACTGATTGGAAAACGCGCCTTGCTCAAAGGGAACTGGAGGGAGAGGATAAAAGCCCCTCGCCATTCGCCGGGTGAGGAGAAAACACCGAGCTCGATAGAAATCTGCAAAGCACATTAAGATGTATTAATTTAGCGGGTCGATTCTGTCAATAGGAGGCCCGCCTGCCTAAATTGCTGCCGCGGTAAAAGGAACCAGCGGAAGGAAACAAGAAGTCATAATGATGTTTGCTCCTTTCTCTGCTCCAGCTTTTTTTTTTTTTTTTTTTATTATCTAGAACAAATATTTATCGCAATGAGCGCGATGCCGGCGCGGCAAATCACGAGTGACAGCGCCAATTATAAAAACACAGCATGGAGGCTCACATCTATATAGTGGTGTTGGAAGAGCGGGGGGAGGGGGGAGGAGAACAGATTCCTCAACAGTCATCAATTAAGATCGATAGCGATTACATGTCATTAAAAAAAGAAAGGGGCGGGACATTCTTCATCTCAAGCCAAAACCAATTTGTTGGGGGTTCCTGTATCCCCATTGGCAAGATCTTCCTGCCCCGCCTATAGGAACACCTGGACAGGTTTGTGATGGGAAATTTTCCCACAAGGACAAGGTCATGTTAAGAAATTGGTAGGTCCATCTGGTCCTTCGAATGCATATCCCCTCCCCCTCCCCATTTCTTCAAACGCCGGACTCCCCTCGAGGCCTTCCTAAGGAATTGGTAGGACCACAAATGGTACATCTGATCCATCAATGGACCCTCTAATGTGTGCCCCCCCCTCCCCTTCCCCATTTCCTAAAATGCCAGACTTTCTCAGAGCCATTTTAAAAAAAATTGGTGGGTTCATCTGGTCTATCAAAGGGCCATCAAATGCATGCCCCCTCCCCATTTCTTTAAAGGCTGGACTCTCTCAGGGACATTTTAAGAAATGAGTGGGTCCATCAATGGGCCATCTAATGCATGCCCCCCTCCCCCATTTCTTTAAAGGCTGGACTCCCTCAAGGCCTTTTTACAAAATTGGGGGCCAACCAATGGTACATCTGATCCATCAATGGGCCCGCTAAATGGTGCCCCTCCATCCCTATTTCCTAAAATACCAGACTCTCTCAAGGCCATTTTAAGAAATTGGTGGGTCCATCAAAGGCCCATCGAATACATAACCCCTCCTCATTTCTTCAAACACCGGACTCCCTCAAGTTCTTTTTAAGAAATTGGTAGGCCCACAAATGGTTCATCTGATCCATCGATGGGCCCTCTAACGTGTGTCCCCCATTTCCTAAAATTACAGACTTTCTCAGGGCCATTTTAAGAAATTGGTGGGTCCATCTGGTCCTTCAAATGCATGTCCCCCTCCCCATTTCTTCAAACCCCGGACTCCCCTCGAGGCCTTCCTAAGGAATTGGTAGGACCACAAATGGTAGATCTGATCCATCAATGGACCCTCTAATGTGTGCCCCTCTCCCCTTCCCCATTTCCTAAAATGCCAGACTTTCTCAGAGCCATTTTTAAAAAATTGGTGGGTTCATCTGGTCTATCAAAGGGCCATCAAATGCATGCCCCCTCCCCATTTCTTTAAAGACTGGACTCTCTCAGGGCCATTTTAAGAAATGACTGGGTCCATCAATGGGCCATCTAATGCATGCCCCCTCCCCATTTATTCAAATGCCAGACTCCCTCAAGGCCTTTCTCGGGAATTAGTAGGACCACAAATGGTACATCTGATCCATCAATGGGCCCTCTGTGTGCCCCCCCCCGCCCCTTCCTCGTTTCCTAAAATGCCAGACTTTCTCAGAGCCATTTAAAAAAAATAGTGGGTAAATCTGGTCCATCAATGGGCCAACTAATGCATGCCCCCTCCCCATTTCCTAAAATTCCAGACTCTCTCAGGTCCATTTAAGAAATTGGTGGGTTTGTCTGGTCTATCAAAGGGCCATCAAATGCATGCCCCCTCCCCATTTCTTCAAACGCCGGACTCCCTCACAGCCTTTTAAAGTAAAATTGGTAGGCCCACAAATGGTACATCTGATCCATCAATGGGCCCTCTAATGTGTGCCCCCCTTCCCCATTTCGTAAAATGCCAGACTTTCTCAGAGCCATTTAAAAAAATTGGTGGGTTCATCTGGTCTATCAAAGGGCCATCAAATGCATGCCCCCTCCCCATTTCTTTAAAGGCTGGGCTCTCTCAGGGCCATTTTAAGAAATGAGTGGGTCCATCAATGGGCCATCTAATGCATGCCCCCTCCCCATTTATTCAAATGCCGGACTCCCTCAAGGCCTTTCTCGGGAATTAGTAGTGTGCCCCCCCCTCCCTCCATGTTTCCGAAAATGCCAGACTTTCTCAGAGCCATTTAAAAAAATTAGTGGGTAAATCTGGTCCATCAATGGGCCAACTAATGCATGCCCCCTCCCCATTTCCTAAAATTCCAGACTCGCTCAGGTCCATTTAAGAAATTGGTGGGTTTGTCTGGTCTATCAAAGGGCCATCAAATGCATGCCCCCTCCCCATTTCTTCAAACGCCGGACTCCCTCACAGCCTTTTAAAGTAAAATTGGTAGGCCCACAAATGGTACATCTGATCCATCAATGGGCCCTCTAATGTGTGCCCCCCTTCCCCATTTCGTAAAATGCCAGACTTTCTCAGAGCCATTTAAAAAAATTGGTGGGTTCATCTGGTCTATCAAAGGGCCATCAAATGCATGGCCCCTCCCCATTTCTTTAAAGGCTGGACTCTCTCAGGGCCATTTTAAGAAATTAGTGGGTCCATCAATGGGCCATCTAATGCATGCTCCCTTCCCATTTATTCAAATGCCGGACTCCCTCAAGGCCTTTCTCTGGAATTAGTAGTGTGCCCCCCCCCTCCTTGTTTCCTAAAATGCCAGACTTTCTCAGAGCCATTTAAAAAAAAATAGTGGATAAATCTGGTCCATCAATGGGCCAACTAATGCATGCCCCCTCCCCATTTCCTAAAATTCCAGACTCTCTCAGGTCCATTTAAGAAATTGGTGGGTTTGTCTGGTCTATCAAAGGATCATCAAATGCATGCCCCCTCCCCATTTCTTCAAACGCCGGACTCCCTCACAGCCTTTTAAAGAAATTGGTAGGCCCACAAATGGTACATCTGATCCATCAATGGGCCCTCTAATGTGTGCCCCCCTTCCCCATTTCCTAAAATGCCAGACTTTCTCAGAGCCATTTTAAAAAATGAGTGGGTAAATCTGGTCCATCAATGGGCCATCTAATGTATGCCCCCCCCCCCATTTCTTTAAAGGCTGCACTCCCTCAAGGCCTTTTTACAAAATTGGTGGCCAACCAATGGTACATCTGATCCATCAATGGGCCCGCTAAATGGTGCCCCTCCATCCCCATTTCCTAAAATGCCAGACTCTCTCAAGGCCATTTTAAGAAATTGGTGGGTCCATCAAAGGGCCATCGAATACATAACCCCTCCTCATTTCTTCAAACGCCGGACTCCCTCAAGGCCTTTTTAAGAAATTGGTAGGCCCACAAATGGTACATCTGATCCTTCGATGGGCCCTCTAATGTGTGCCCCCCCCCTCCCCATTTCCTAAAATGCCAGACTTTCTCAGAGCCATTTTAAAAAATGAGTGGGTAAATCTGGTCCATCAATGGGCCATCTAATGCATGCCCCCTCCCCGTTTCTTTAAAGGCTGGACTCCCTCAAGGCCTTTTTTTACGAAATTGGCGGGCCCACCAATGGTACATCTGATCCATCAATAGGCCCTCTAAAGGATGCCCCCCCCTCCCCATTTCCTAAAATGCCAGACTCCCTCAGGGCCATTTAAAAAAATTGGTGGGTCCATCAAAGGGCCATCGAATGCATGCCACCTTCCCTATTTCTTTAAAGGCTGAACTCCCTCAAGGTGCCTTGGAAGATCACCGACTTATGCAAAGGCTTTTTTTTTTCGTAAAAGCAGAAAGTAATACTGATGTGCAAAACGTAGCAGCAGATCTTATTTCCATTTATTGGGTTCAGATTGGCGGAAGAGATTTCCAATAGGTTGGCATCCTCCGCCATTTTGCACATCGGCATGGTAAATAGGATGGATAGAATGGCTTGCAAACCTGGAAGACCAACCAAATTCCTAATTTACTCGTATCTGAAGCTTCATGCTAACGACACCACACATCGGCAGAAATCAGTTAGAAGACGAGGGTTAGCACTGACCTGTGGAGCTGGCTTTCCTCCGTACACAATGCACACCAGGGTGAAATTCTGGGCCTGGTACCTGCTGAATGGAGCTGGCGTATCGGCAGCGACCACTGCGATGGAGACAGGAGGGGCTGTGGAGAAAATAGAAGAAACTGGTTATGGAAGTTGCAATACAGTCTCAGCTTTAACCACTTATAGTGAGAACTTTACAAGAAAAAAATAAATAGTTACCAGGTCATTTATGTCCTTTACATGGATTGTATTGTACTTCACTCAAGATTCTAACATGCTTTTGCCTTTTAGGTACTGGGAAAGGCCACTGCATTGACTTCCTCTAACTGAAGGGAGTGGGGGATCGTCTATCAGTTATAATCACATCATTAGTGCTGTAATAAGAGAACATCCATTGGGAAAACAATAAACCGATCATATCAGTAGAAAAACTAGGGATTTTGTGTGTTGGGGGATGCAAGGTCACTAGTGTTGCCATGATTACAAGGGAAGCAAGCTTGCTGAACAAAGTACCCCCATTGGACGTGCACTCAGAATGACCCCCATTGGATATGCACCCAGAATGACCCCCACATCGGGCAGGATCACATGAAATGGAACCAAGTCCTCCTATCCACCGAGGCAGTCATCATCGTATCCTCTATTTAGGTCTGCATCGGTCATAGTGTTGCACACCTGGACAAACCATGACACCAGCCATTTAAGGGCTTCAAAGGTCAATTGAGAGTTGAAATAAGCCACCAGTAACTGTGGCCATGTAATATACATGAAGGACCCCATAATGGTAGCCTGGATACCCTTGGTGAGTGCACCTGTGGAACCTTCCTGGCCACTACCAGGTTCACTTGAAATGGAACTAAGCTCTCCTATCCACCGAGGACTTCATTGTCTTATCCTCTATTTGAGTCTGCATCCATCATGGTGGTGCACACCTGGACCAGATATGACACCAGCCATTTAAGGGCTTCAAAAGTCAATTGAGGGTTGACATAGGCACACTGGTAACTGTGCATGGCTCAACTCCATCCCACTGACTCAAACTATATTCAGGTTTCAGTCGCTTCTTCAACCAAAAGGCCCGATCAGAAGAAATATACTTCATTTGACACTGCAAAAGCCTCATTCTCCTGGTGGTTCCAGATCTGGAACAAGCCCTGCACCATACCTGAGGGACCCCATAATGGTAGCCCAGATACCCTTGGGGGAGCACCTGTGGAACCTTCCTGGCCATTCCAATGATAGAGCCGCCATCACCAGACCACCACCCACTCCTGACCAAAGCCAGCGGTTACAAGCCTCTCAGGCATAGTCTAATTTATCCGCCTCCTATCAGTTAGAATCACATCATTATTGCTGTAATAGGAAAACATCAATTGGGAAAACACTGAACCAATCATATCAGGATGCAAGGTCACTAGTGTTGCCATGCTTACACAGGAAGCAAGATTGCTGAGCAAAATACCAGGATCACTTGAAATGGAACCAAGCTCTCCTACCCACCGACGTCTTCATCATCTTATCCTCTATTTGAGTCTGCATCCATCATGGTGGTGCACACCTGGACCAGATATGACCCCAGCCATTTAAGGCCTTCAAAGGTCAATTGAGGGTTGACATAGGCACACTGGTAACTGTGCATGGCTCAACTCCATCCCAGAAGAAATATACTTCATTTGACACTGCAAAGCCTCATTCTCTTGGCGGTTCCAGATCTGGAACAAGCCCTGTACCATACCCGAGGGACCACATAATGGTAGCCCAGATACCCTTGGGAGAGCACCTGTGGAACCTTCCTGGCCATTCCAATGACAGGACCGCCATCACTAGACCACCACCCACTCCTGACCAAAGCCAGCGGTTAAAAGACCTCAAGTATAGTCTGATGTCTCGGCTTCCTATAGTACAGCACTTGAGTGATACAATAACGAGGCATTTTTTGTCTTAACATTCTTTTACAAATCTACAAGTTCATATCGCTGCCATCCACATCATTGGTACAAACGATTCAAGCTTTACATGACCCATCTGGGTCCCCAAATGACAAACTGGTGCTGCAATCGAATGAAAAGCATGTGCTTGCCTAAAGTATAACTAAATGTAGCGGCCATAACCCGTTGCAGGGTGGTCTTGACTGAATGTGCTTACCGGTTACCTTCTCCTGGCCTGCTCTTCCGTGTCTAGGGGTTCCCGGGGGTTGATACCCAACGACTTGTACACCGACACAGATAAAGTCCTTTCAAAAGGTTTTATTTAGCAGTAGAACTTTCACAAACACGGTCTCTTAGGGAACAGAGGGCACGGGTTGAAGAACTCCCGTACCTTGAACTGCAGGTTTAACAAGTCTCTACTTCCACCCAGAGAGTAGCCACTCGCAGCTGGGTACTTCAAGGCTGAACAGATCTCTAGCCAGAGATCATGGCAGTCGGCACGTTGACTCAAAGCTTGAACAATCAACTGAAGATGAAGAGGAACCTTTTTCCAACCCTACCTGGAACGTTTCCCGCTTCATTTATGGTACTGGAAAAGTGTGAACTCATCAATGTCCTTCCCAACTCAGTAACCAGGCACTTCCCAGGATGCCACTTGCCGGCCCTCCTCCGAAGAGTCCTCCCCGCTCACTTCCACGAGCTGTGGTGCCCTTCCAAGCCGAGAGCACACCCGGACACCAAGACACCTTGAATCCTACCTCAGTTACAGCGCCTCGGACCAGCAGGTTCTGAGACTCGGGAACAGACTGATCCCTACCCCAGGCCAGTCGGGTCTAACAGGGGCCACTGACAGGAACATGCTGCGGGATGTCAAACACCCCGTGACCGGGACCCCTCACGGGGCTACCCTGGTCCTGGAACCAGAACAGACCACACGGGTCTCACGAACAACTCCGGAAACCCCCGAACATGTGACCCACACCTGTTTAAGTACCCCCTCCCAGACTCCTCAGCGGGCCCCGGCACTCCCACTGATTGGCTCCGAGAGGGCCGATACCCAAACATCCACCCAGGTCTAGTTCTGGCCTGTCATGTGCACCTCACCGCTCACATGACCAGGCAGAACTCCAAACACGGCCCGACCAGACTGGTGTTAAGGCCTAACCTACACAATTAACCCTCAGCACCTTAGGGTCCTGAGGCAAAAACTACATTTACAATGTGTGTGACATTTCATCCCAAATATCATCCGCTACATAAAGGCAAAACTTTTTTTTTAAGTTGTAAAAGGAGTGGAGATGGATTAGAACACCCATTACGTTTTTATTGCCATCTGTGGCCTCCATAGAGAGATTTTATCTCACTTCCTTTTGGCTATGGGACAGGAAGTGAAGGTAAATCTCCCTAATGGGACACAGAGGGTTAAAAGAAAAAAAAAAAAATACCTGATGGGGTTATAACCCTCCCTTACTCTATTCCAAACTGGAAAAAAGAAGTTTTGCATGTAGTTCTGCTTTAACTTCTGTAGATGACAAAGAGATGCACAAGAATTCGGCCCTTTTCTGGCCGCTTGTTCCGTGTTTGGAGTTCCTACCAGGAACTTTGCGGTGAACATTTACATTTATTGAAATGAGATATTTTCAATATTTAAATCTATTCAAATGAGACAATTTGCCTGCCAGCTCTGGCACTTCTGTGCCTGGGGAGAATGGATGGCTCTATTGCTCTAATGAAGTCAGAGGGATCTCAGGTAAATTGATCTGCCTCTCAGCTGGTACAACAGTAAATCACCAGAAACCTGGAACTTAAATCATACCCGTCCCACGTACCCCACCTTCCAGAGCCAGTAGTGCCCACACACACACACACCCACACAGACACACACACACACACACACACACCCACACACAGACACACACACACACACAGACACACACACACACACACACAGACAGACACACACACACCCACACACACACACACACACCCACACACACACACCCACACACACACAGACACACACACACACACACCCACAGACACACACACACAGACACACACAGACACACACACATACACACACACACCCACACACACACACACACACACACACACACACACACACACACAGACACACACACAGACACACACACAGACACACACACACACACACCCACACACACACACACCCACACACAGACACACACACACACACACCCACACACACACCCACACACACACACACCCACACACAGACACACACACACACACAGACACACACACACAGACACACACACAGACACACACACAGACACACAGACACACACACACACACAGACACAGACACAGACACACACACACAGGCACACACACAGACACACACACACAGACACACACACAGATACACACACACAGACACAGACACACACACAGACACAGGCACACACACAGACACAGGCACACACACAGACACACACACACAGACACACACACACAGACACACACACACACACAGACACACACACACACAGACACACACACAGACACACACACACACACACAGACACACACACACACACAGACACACAGACACACACAGACACAGACACACACACACACAGACACACACACAGACACACACACACACACACAGACACACACACACACACAGACACACAGACACACACAGACACAGACACACACAGACACAGACACACACAGACACAGACACAGACACACACACACACACACACAGACACACACACACACACAGACACACACACAGACACACACACACAGACACAAACACACACACACAGACACACAGACACACACACACACAGACACACACACACACAGACACACACACACACAGACACACACACACAGACACACACACACAGAAAATACAGAGATGTGTACAAAACCGTTATTTCTGCCCTGGACCACAGCTATCCTTCCAAAGCTGTCCTTTTTTTTTTTCAATTGTATTCAACCTGCTAATAAGATGTAACATCTCTACAAGACCCCCCAACATACCGAGCATGGACTCCTGACCCGCTCTCTGACTCCGAAGCCGACTCATTTCTTCTCCCATACAAGGCATGCACCAAAAGTGATGCAAAAGTGGGCATAACTTTTTTTTTTTTATTAACTTACATAGGTTGTTTACATTTCACGTGTTGGTAAAGTAACTCTTCCTCTATAGCAGTGGTATCCATGCTGCGGCCCTTTGTTGGTTTTTTTATCCGGCCTTTGGGGCACCATTCCTCCCACTGACACCAACAGTGGGGCACTATTTCTCCCATTAACATCAGCAATGAGGCACTATTCCTCCCACTGACATCAGTGATGGGGCTCTATTCCTCCCACTGACACCAGTGATGGGGCACTATTCCTCCCACTGACACCAATGATGGGGCACTATTCCTCCCACTGACACCAGTGATGGGGCACTATTCCTCCCACTGACACCAGTGATGGGGCACTATTCCTCCCACTGACACCAGTGATGGGGCACTATTCCTCCCACTGACACCAGTGATGGGGCACTATTCCTCCCACTGACACCAATGATGGGGCACTATTCCTCCCACTGACACCAGTGATGGGGCACTATTCCTCCCACTGACACCAGTGATGGGGCACTATTCCTCCCACTGACACCAGTGATGGGGCACTATTCCTCCCACTGACACCAGTGATGGGGCACTATTCCTCCCACTGACACCAATGATGGGGCACTATTCCTCCCACTGACACCAGTGATGGGGCACTATTCCTCCCACTGACACCAGTGATGGGGCACTATTCCTCCCATTGACACCAGTGATGGGGCACTATTCCTCCCACTGACACCAGTGATGGGGCACTATTCCTCCCACTGACACCAGTGATGGGGCACTATTCCTCCCACTGACACCAATGATGGGAATCTATTCCTCCCACTGACACCAATGATGGGGCACTATTCCTCCCACTGACACCAGTGATGGGGCTCTATTCCTCCCACTGACACCAATGATGGGGCACTATTCCTCCCACTGACACCAGTGATGGGGCACTATTCCTCCCACTGACATCAGTGATGGGGCACTATTCCTCCCACTGACACCAATGATGGGGCACTATTCCTCCCACTGACACCAATGATGGGGCACTATTCCTCCCACTGACACCAGTGATGGGGCACTATTCCTCCCACTGACACCAGTGATGGGGCATTATTCCTCCCACTGACACAGACAATGGGGAACTTTTCGTTTCACTGACACCAATGATGAGGCACTATTGTATCCACTAAAACCAAGGATGGGGCACTACTTCTTCCACTGACACAAGTGATTGGGCACTATTCCTCCCACTGACACCAATAACGGGGCTTTATTCCTCCCATTAATACCAATAATGGGGCATTATTCCTCTCACTGACATCAACGATGGGGCACTATTGTTTCCACTGACACCAATGATGGGGCACTATATCTCCCACTGATACCAATGATAGGACGCTATTCCTGCTACTGACACCAATGATGGGACACTATTCCTCCTATTGTCATCAATGATGGGGCACTATTCCTCCATTGATACCAATGATGGGGCACTATTCCTCTCATGAATACCAATGACAGGGCATTGTTACCAAAGCCAGGACATTTTCTACTCCCACTGCCTACAGTCTGGACCCTCTAAAGTCTGAAGGACAGTAAACCTGCCCTTTGTTTAGAAAGTTCGGAGACCTCTGCTCTTTTCATCTGAGGTAAATAATGCATTCCAAGCAGAAGCAACGTATCTGGTCAGCTGATGCCACACAGCTGGTCCAGACCGCGGAAAGGTCCTGACCATATGGTCGAAATCCACCCAGATACCTGGACTGGCACCCGGCTCAGTCTCTCAGCTCCCGCCTCCATTGAGTGGTGGGGGGGGGGGCAGAACACGGAGGCGGTGATCGACTCACAGAGCTCTGAGAACTGAGCGATCAGGTGGTCTTTGATTGCTCAGTCCTCCTCTTAGAGTTAGAGGGGGAGAGATACAGCACCCCCTTAGGCAAGTGTGATTTAGAAAAAATATATACTTGGCTGAACTATACAGGAGTTCAGCCATAAAGTTGAACTCCAAAAAGCGGAACACAAAATCAAAAATGACAGATTTCATGCCGCCTGGCGGTAGCAATAGCGTTCATTTCTTCTCTGGGTCCGCCTGTAACTTGCTAGAACAGGGCAACGACGCTGCTCCTTCAGCGGTAGATCTGTTTAATTGGACAAAAAATGTAAATCCCGACTTCACCTAACAGGTTTTAAAGTAGCTACAGAAACCAGATTTTCCTTTTGGATAAAAGGTTTACACCGAACAAGCAAAAAAAAAATAAGTTGACTGTTGGAAGAGCCTCCGGCAGTCTTGCCTGGTTTGTACCAGCCCCCGATAACTGTCATTCTTTGCTGGGCAGCCCGATCTACATGTAAATGTGGGAAATACACAAATAAAAGCTTTCGTACTAAAAAGAAAATTCATATACTGAATACTGGCTTTTGCAGGTTATTGCCTCATACGGTTACCAGATTAAAGCATTTTTTTTTTCCCCATAGTGTTTCTTTCAAGCTTACTTCTGGCCAAAACCTGTAAGCCTCTAAGCAAAAAGCTGTCATTGGATTTATTTATTTAGACAGAAAAAAAAAAAGAAAATCTTGTTGATGACACATTGAGAGATGATTCTTCGGGAAGCCGGTAAACATCATAAATAGACATTTTCTATCATCCTTTCCCATACCTCACATTATAACACTGCGTTCCTGTTGAATCTTGCATGATTCGCAGAATAAACGGAATGGGTTATAAAAGAGAGCAGCAATAGCCTGAGAAATGTTGATGAACTGCACATCCAGCTCTAAACATACAAAGTCTTTACAATAGTCTACAATGTCCATCTCTAGTCACAAAAGGTCTTCACGATAGTCTAACTCTTCAACAGCCAACTCCAGATATACAAGGTCTTCACCGTACTCTCCAACATCCAGGCCTAGACGTACAGGTTATTCGCAATACCATGCGATTCTTCAACTCTAGTCATACAAGGTCTTCACAACAATCTTCAACATCCAGCTCTAGACATACACAGTCTTCACCATACTCTTCAAAGGTGTGGCTTTAGTCATACAAGGTATTCATAAAACTCTTCAACATCCAGCTCTAGTTATACAAGTTCTTCACAGTACACTCCAACATCCAGGCCTAGATGTACAGGTTCTTCACAATACCATTCGATTCTTCAACTCTAGTCATACAAGGTATGCACAAAACTCAAACATCCAGCTCTAGTCATACAATGTCTTCACGATAGTCTAGCTCTTCAACAGCCAGCTCCAGATATACAAGGTCTTCACCGTATTCTCCAACATCCAGGCCTAGACATACAGGTCCTTCACCATACCTTTCAACTCTTCAACTCTAGTCATACAAGGTATTCACAAAACTCAAACATCCAGCTCTAGTCATACAATGTCTTCACGATAGTCTAGCTCTTCAACAGCCAGCTCCAGATATACAAGGTCTTCACAGTATTCTCCAACATCCAGGCCTAGACATACAGGTCCTTCACCATACCTTTCAACTCTTCAACTCTAGTCATACAAGGTATTCACAAAACTCAAACATCCAGCTCTAGTCATACAATGTCTTCACGATAGTCTAGCTCTTCAACAGCCAGCTCCAGATATACAAGGTCTTCACCGTACTCTCCAACATCCAGGCCTAGACATACAGGTCCTTCACCATACCTTTCAACTCTTCAACTCTAGTCATACAAGGTATTCACAAAACTCAAACATCCAGCTCTAGGCATACACAGTCTTCACCATACTCTTCAAACGTGCGGCTTTAGTCATACAAGGTATTCATAAAACTCTTCAACATTCAGCTCTTGTCACACAAGGTCTTCAAGATAGTCTAACTCTTCAACACCCGGCTCCAGATATACAAGGTCTTCACAGTACTCTCCAACATCCAGGCCTAGACATACAGGTTATTCGCAATACCATGCGATTCTTCAACTCTAGTCATACAAGGTCTTCACAACACTCTTCAACATCCAGCTCTAGACATACACGGTCTTCACCATACTCTTCAAACGTGTGTCTTTAGTCATACAAGGTCTTCACAACACTCTTCAACATCCAGCTCTAGTTATACAAGTTCTTCACAGTACACTCCAACATCCAGGCCTAGACGTACAGGTTCTTCACAATACCATTCGATTCTTCAACTCTAGTCATACAAGGTATTCACAAAACTCAAACATCCAGCTCTAGTCATACAATGTCTTCACGATAGTCTAGCTCTTCAACAGCCAGCTCCAGATATACAAGGTCTTCACCGTACTCTCCAACATCCAGGCCTAGACATACAGGTCCTTCACCATACCTTTCAACTCTTCAACTCTAGTCATACAAGGTATTCACAAAACTCAAACATCCAGCTCTAGGCATACACAGTCTTCATCATACTCTTCAAACGTGCGGCTTTAGTCATACAAGGTATTCATAAAACTCTTCAACATTCAGCTCTAGTCACACAAGGTCTTCAAGATAGTCTAACTCTTCAACACCCGGCTCCAGATATACAAGGTCTTCACAGTACTCTCCAACATCCAGGCCTAGATGTACAGGTTCATCACAATACCATTCGATTCTTCAACTCTAGTCATACAAGGTATTCACAAAGCTCAAACATCCAGCTCTAGTCATACAAGGTCTTCACAACACTCTTCAACATCCAGCTCTAGACAAACACAGTCTTCACCATACTCTTCAAACGTGCGGCTTTAGTCATACAAGGTGTTCACAAAATTCTTCAACATCTAGTTCTAGTCACACAAGGTCCTCACAATAGTCTAAGCCCTTGTACACACGATCGGAGATTCTGATGGAATGTGTCCGATCGGAGCGTTTTGTCGGATATTCCGATTGTGTGTGGTCTGCATCGGACTGTTTCCGTCGGAATATCCGTCAGACCAAATTTTCCAACTTGCAGGAAATATTTTCCGACAAAATGCTCCGTTCGGACATACTCCAATCATGTGTAGAGAATTCCGATCGGACAAAGTGCCACGCATGCTCAGATCAAATTCCTACATCAAAGCTATTGGCTACTAGCCTGAACGTAGTCCCGTCGTAATGAAATAACGTCATCACGTTCTGAACGATCTGATTTTCCAACAACTTCGTCCGACCGTGTGTATACAACAGTTTCGGACAAAATCCGTCGGACAAAATCCGACGGATTTGGTTGTCGGAATCTCCGACCGTGTGTACAAGGGCTAACTCTTCAACACCCGGCTCTAGATATACAAGGTCTTCACAGTACTCTCCAACATCCAGGCCTAGACATATAGATTCTTCACAATACCATTCGATTCTTCAACTCTAGTCATACAAGGTATTTACAAAACTCAAACATCCAGCTCTAGTCATACAAGGTCTTCACGATAGTCTAGCTCTTCAACAGCCAGCTCCAGATATACAAGGTCTTCACCGTACTCTCCAACATCCAGGCCTAGACATACAGGTCCTTCACCATACCTTTCAACTCTTCAACTCTAGTCATACAAGGTATTCACAAAACTCAAACATCCAGCTCTAGGCATACACAGTCTTCATCATACTCTTCAAACGTGCGGCTTTAGTCATACAAGGTATTCATAAAACTCTTCAACATTCAGCTCTAGTCACACAAGGTCTTCAAGATAGTCTAACTCTTCAACACCCGGCTCCAGATATACAAGGTCTTCACAGTACTCTCCAACATCCAGGCCTAGATGTACAGGTTCATCACAATACCATTCGATTCTTCAACTCTAGTCATACAAGGTATTCACAAAGCTCAAACATCCAGCTCTAGTCATACAAGGTCTTCACAACACTCTTCAACATCCAGCTCTAGACAAACACAGTCTTCACCATACTCTTCAAACGTGCGGCTTTAGTCATACAAGGTGTTCACAAAATTCTTCAACATCTAGTTCTAGTCACACAAGGTCCTCACAATAGTCTAAGCCCTTGTACACACGATCGGAGATTCTGATGGAATGTGTCCGATCGGAGCGTTTTGTCGGATATTCCGATTGTGTGTGGTCTGCATCGGACTGTTTCCGTCGGAATATCCGTCAGACCAAATTTTCCAACTTGCAGGAAATATTTTCCGACAAAATGCTCCGTTCGGACATACTCCAATCATGTGTAGAGAATTCCGATCGGACAAAGTGCCACGCATGCTCAGATCAAATTCCTACATCAAAGCTATTGGCTACTAGCCTGAACGTAGTCCCGTCGTAATGAAATAACGTCATCACGTTCTGAACGATCTGATTTTCCAACAACTTCGTCCGACCGTGTGTATACAACAGTTTCGGACAAAATCCGTCTGACAAAATCCGACGGATTTGGTTGTCGGAATCTCCGACCGTGTGTACAAGGGCTAACTCTTCAACACCCGGCTCTAGATATACAAGGTCTTCACAGTACTCTCCAACATCCAGGCCTAGACATATAGATTCTTCACAATACCATTCGATTCTTCAACTCTAGTCATACAAGGTATTTACAAAACTCAAACATCCAGCTCTAGTCATACAAGGTCTTCACAACACTCTTCAACATCCAGCTCTAGACATACACAGTCTTCACCATACTCTTAAAACGTGCGGCTTTAATCATGCAAGGTATTCACAAAATTCTTCAACATCTAGTTCTAGTCACACAAGGTCTTCAAGATAGTCTAACTCTTCAACACCCGGCTCCAGATATACAAGGTCTTCACAGTACTCTCCAACATCCAGGCCTAGATGTACAGGTTCATCACAATACCATTCGATTCTTCAACTCTAGTCATACAAGGTATTCACAAAGCTCAAACATCCAGCTCTAGTCATACAAGGTCTTCACAACACTCTTCAACATCCAGCTCTAGACAAACACAGTCTTCACCATACTCTTCAAACGTGCGGCTTTAGTCATACAAGGTGTTCACAAAATTCTTCAACATCTAGTTCTAGTCACACAAGGTCCTCACAATAGTCTAAGCCCTTGTACACACGATCGGAGATTCTGATGGAATGTGTCCGATCGGAGCGTTTTGTCGGATATTCCGATTGTGTGTGGTCTGCATCGGACTGTTTCCGTCGGAATATCCGTCAGACCAAATTTTCCAACTTGCAGGAAATATTTTCCGACAAAATGCTCCGTTCGGACATACTCCAATCATGTGTAGAGAATTCCGATCGGACAAAGTGCCACGCATGCTCAGATCAAATTCCTACATCAAAGCTATTGGCTACTAGCCTGAACGTAGTCCCGTCGTAATGAAATAACGTCATCACGTTCTGAACGATCTGATTTTCCAACAACTTCGTCCGACCGTGTGTATACAACAGTTTCGGACAAAATCCGTCTGACAAAATCCGACGGATTTGGTTGTCGGAATCTCCGACCGTGTGTACAAGGGCTAACTCTTCAACACCCGGCTCTAGATATACAAGGTCTTCACAGTACTCTCCAACATCCAGGCCTAGACATATAGATTCTTCACAATACCATTCGATTCTTCAACTCTAGTCATACAAGGTATTTACAAAACTCAAACATCCAGCTCTAGTCATACAAGGTCTTCACAACACTCTTCAACATCCAGCTCTAGACATACACAGTCTTCACCATACTCTTAAAACGTGCGGCTTTAATCATGCAAGGTATTCACAAAATTCTTCAACATCTAGTTCTAGTCACACAAGGTCTTCACGATAGTCTAACTCTTCAACACCCGGCTCCAGATATACAAGGTCTTCACAGTACTCTCCAACATCCAGGCCTAGACATATAGATTCTTCACAATACCATTCGATTCTTCAACTCTAGTCATACAAGGTATACACAAAACTCAAACATCCAGCTCTAGTCATACAAGGTCTTCACAACACTCTTCAACATCCAGCTCTAGTCATACAGGACAAAGGTCTCCACAACACACTTCAAACACCTGTCTCTAGACATAGAAGCTCTTCACAACACTCCTCAACTACGGGCTCTAGTCATACAAGGTCTTCATAACACTCTTCCCCACCCGGCTCTAGTTATACAAGGTATTCACAACACTCTTCAACATCCAGCTCTAGTCATACAAGGTCTTTGCAATACCCTTCTAATATCTGGCTTTAGACATACAAGCTCATCACAATACTCCTTAACGCCTCAATGTCTGGCTCCTGACATACAAGGTCTTCACAAAACAATTTTTTTCTTAATTTCATTTAGAAACAACATTCAGTGCAATTCATACAGAGTCTCTACAACACTATACAGAATTCTGTTGTGCCTCCAAACGCCAAATGTTGATGTAGGCGACAGATTCTTGTACCTGTTGGAAACATGTATGTGAATTAGGGGCAAGCACTGCGTGTGAAGGTGCACTGATCGTCCACGCGGATATTCCCTTCTCTGTATAGCGGAGCTCCCTTCCCACCACTGCAGCTGTCACAAAGACAATGCAGCTGCCAAGGAGTTGTGTAGCTGAGTGGGACTCGGAGGCTGAGACACTACTTCCCAATCCGGTCTGCCTCCTCCATGTGATTGACCGCAAGCAATGGGTGGATTTTACATTGGCCATAGATCTGCCCACTGCCTGCTGTCAATCACAAGGGGAGCAGATCTAATGGTGAACTAGCTTCCTCATCAGGCTCTTCCCACTCAGCTACAAAACTCCTTGACCGCTGAAGTGGCTTTGTGACGGGAAGGGAGCCTTCACTGGTTGGTTACAGTTGACCTTAGTTACCTCCAGTTTCATTATCTATAAACTGTAGGTAATTTATTATTTGTTTAGGTTGATGCAGTCATAGCGCCAATAGAATATACCTGAATCTGTTGCATGCATTGGTAAAGCTACCGAAATGAACAGCAGGGATTTTTTAATCTGGCCTAGGTCACAAGAGATAACAGCAGGATCCATCACTCAGGTCTGTACTCATAATGTACCTGAATACTTGGATTCCCTCCAAGTATCCTCCAAGACAGACATTTCTCCTGTTAACGTTACAGACCATGTCCTCAGTGAAAACCCTTGGTTAGTTCCAAAGACTTTTAGCAAAGAGGCCCCCCAGCTTTAGCATAGCTGGAACCTTGATGAGCATAAGTAGAATTTCAGCTGGGCTACCTAGAAGGGCAGCCGCCCTTCAGGCTGGGAACTTCTCTTCCTCAACAAGAACAAGACTGCCTCAGGCCCTGGGCTATTTATGTACTCCTCAGTCACCTATTGGGCACCCTCCCCCCAGAGACTATCCAAGACCACCTAAATATTCAGGTTGTGGGTCTGCCTCTTCCATAGGGTTGCCACCTGTCCGGAATTCACCCGGACAGTTTGGGTTTGGAATCATGCATCCGGGTTTCAGACTGTCCGAGACCCGGACACATTATTCAGACCGGAATAAGTCTCCCCCCTTCTCTCCCCTGCCTCTAAGTTAGTACGCTACAGTAAATCAGGGTTCTCAGAGCACTCATTACATCAGAGCTTCCCTTTACACCAGAGGTCACAGTGCTCCCCTTTACATCAGAATCCTCTTCATACACCAGAGCATCCTTTATAGTAGAGTCCCCAGAGTTCTCCCTTACATCAGAGTCTGCAGAGTCCCCCCTTTAGAGTGAAAAGGAACTCTGCGAGTTCAGATGTAAAATGGGAGCTCTGCAGATTCAAATGTAAAAGGGGAACTCTGTGGACTCTGATGTAAAGGGGGACTCTTGTGATTAACTTCCTATGATTAGAAATGTTATTTCATAGCAACATCTATGCATTGTTTATTGTTTATATGCATACTATAAAAAAAAATTGCTGTGCGACGCCAAAGTGTTCAGGTTTGACTTGAAGGGAAGGTGGCAACTCTACTCTTCCAGCTCATTACATTCTAGAATCCTCCAGAAGGCAGGGGGTAGCAGTCGAACCCACAGCCAGTGAAGCCTAGAACAGTCCAAAGCAATCGCAAACTGCTCCGCTGATTACAGGGGGAGCCAAAATAACGAAGCTTACCTAGCCTATCTAGCGGCTTATCTAAGAGGGTGCTACACAAGTTCTGCAGATTGGCAGTGGATAGTGGAGATACACAGGACATCAAAAAGAGGCCCTCTGCACCGTATAGAAAAGCCCGGCGCGTAGGAGGAACGAGTGTAGCAGAGGGCTGCCATGACTGTGGTAACAGCAGCAGTTATTGTAACGGCAGGTGTGGTTGGCTGAAGAAGCGGAGGGGAGGGGTTTAATGTTAATGTAGGGACGGACCCTGCCCCGCGGCAGCAGAAGCGCCAGGGAAAATTCCCGCCCACCCTCCCTAAAAAAAAAACGGAAGGAAGAGAATGGTTAGGTATAGGTGTTTGTGTGTTTGTGTTTTTCTTTTCTTGCAGGACAAGGACAGTTGGGTGACGTGGCAGTGGCTGGTGTTGGTCTTTGTGGGGGCGAAGGAAGAGATTTCGGAAACAAAGAGTCAGGACCTGTCGGTGGTATGGGTCTTGAGGGTGGTACCCAGTTAACGGAGGTTATCTGGGAAAATTGGTTATGGGGGCACTGCGGTAAGTGTGTGTCTCTGAGCCAGCCTGTCGGGGGGTTGAGGCCTAATATCACACTTCAGAGGGACCGCAGTGTCGTTATGTTTTGGGTACAGATAAGTTATGGGTGGACCTGCGAAGACCAACACTAGGAGGAGCTGGACGTTTGTTCATAACAGATGTTATTTGTTTATGTTATTTAAATATATATTTGATATCTATATTTTGTTTTTTTTTAATAAATTAAGGCTGCTACGGCCTATTTTACACCAGAAGTTGTACGGTCTTTATTTTAAAGGGGTAAGGTCGGAGTATAGGTTGGTTGTGTGTGAGCACATCTGTTATCCGATAGTCAAGGTTCTCATAAGAGAGATGACCTCCGCTCGGTTATTGTACAATGGGATCTTGGCTCAGTTGGGCAACTGCAAACCTCTGAAGACACCTCCTTAGCCAACTGATCTCGAAAGAGGAATCAGTTTTCAGCGCCAGCCACCATTGCTTCCCTGAGATTACGAGTATAGCCTCTGGTAGATATAAAAAAATATATATCAAGTACCATCATCCAGGAGTTTTTAGAAATGAAGAGGTTCCCCTCCCCCCCCCCCCCTTTTTTTTTCTCTCCTCCCCTCCCCCCTCCCTACTTGCCACTAATTAGGTTATTTATTTTACCAGAGCTATACGCACCAATCCCCCATGTCTGCCGTAGGGGGAATATAGGGGTCCACTTAACTGCAATTTGTTTAATTTTACCTTTCTTTGAACCTTTGGGTGAGTTAATCTCCTTATATTTCCCTTGAAATTATTCTGTATAATTACTGGCTAAACAATGTTTCAATTTTTTATATACATGAACTGGCTGATTGTTAATGACTTGTATATTGTTCATTACAATTTATATAGACATCCTCCTGAAGAAGCGGGTGAAACCCGCGAAACTAGTAGAGGAGACCTTTGTACGCCACCAGAACTGAACTCTTCTATGAGTATCTGTATATGCTAAATGCTCTGGGGTGTATTATGATTTTATTCATGATGTTTTGTATTTTGTTCTTTTTTTCTTTGTATTTATTAAACATGTGTTAACTTTTTTGAATCATGGTTCGGTGCCTGTGCACTCTCTTTATAATATCTGGAGGTTTTTTTCTGCAGGAAATAGGGTTGTGGAGTGGGGGTAAGCACATTTCCTTACTTAAAGCCTTGGTCATGTATATATATATATATATATATATATATATATATATATATATATATATATATATATATATATATATTATTATTAAGATTAATTTGGTATGTATTTTGAATGTAATTTGTTATTTCACTTATCTTTATGTCGTTTATTGTCTATTATTTGTGATTGCGAAACATGTCGGGATAAGCAATTACAAGCATCCTAACTGAACCACTATATGGACCTCATGTTATATGTAACATCCCTGTATATTTAAAAGGCTGGTTTTGTTTTGTTGAATTGTTATAATAAATACATAATTTTTTACATTCTTCTAAAAAGCATTTTTCTATACTTTGCACTGTTAATGTCCCATTTTCTCTATATTTGGGTTTCTTTTCCCAAAAAATCTAGAAAAATCTATTAAAGCGGAGGTCCACCCTAAAGTGGACCTTCCGCTCATTGGAATCCCCCCCCCCCCTCCGGCGCCACAATTGGCACCTTTCAGGGGGGGGAGGGGGGTGCAGGTACCTGTACAGTACAGGTATCTGCACCCACTCCCGGGATAGCTCTCTGCGGAAAGGGGCGTAGATTACGCCCCTTTCCGAAAGTCCCCCGCTGCCTGCTGGGAAACACACAGATCCCAGAGGCAGTGGGTCCATCCTTATTGCGCAGCGCGACTCGCGCATGCGCAGTAGGGAACCTGGGAAATGAAGCCGAAAGGCTCCACTTCCTGATTCCTATACCCAAGATGGCGGCGGCAGCACCCGAGAGACGATCGAGAGATCGGCTTCGGGTGCCGACATCGCGGGCGCGCTGGACAGGTAAGTGTCATTATTTTAAAAGTCAGCAGCTGCAGTATTTGTAGCTGCTGGCTTTTAAAAAAAAAAAAAAAAATGCGGACTCCCGCGGACTCCCGCTTTAACTTTTATTACTATCTCTTTCTTTCTATATATAAAGTACCGGTATAGTTTAAACACCAATTATTGGTCTGGGTTGGTTATAGGAAGTCAGCGTGAACGGCTACTCCAATACCCCCAACACCAAACCTGTTCATTGCTTCCCTGAGATAAAGGTGGTGTCAGACGAGCATATAAATGCGCATGCTCGTCCGACACGGGGGACGTATGCTTATGCCAAAATCACTCGGAATAATGTGGTTTGACATACGGGTCTTCTGCCATCTTGCGCCTAAAGAAAACAAAAAATGGATGTCTGTAGCGCCTTTAATCCTGAGCGAGCGTTTAATTGCAGCACACGTGTCTGGTAGGAAAACACACGCGCAAACGCTGGCAGGTATCATTGCCGACTTCATCAACCCACCAAGGTGCGACAGACGAAAGTTTACTCTCCTTTCTCTCGTTTCAGCCCTTCTGTGCCAAGCCTACAGGGACGGCGGGTGATAAAACTGCAGAGATCCAGCAATCTATTTTACTCACACATCGTAAAGAGGCCAATTAAAAAGGGGGAAAAAAAAATAAAAAAAAGAGAGAGCCGTAAAAAAAGAAAAGGGGCCGGCAGTTTGGAGCGCCGTCGCCCTGGTTGTGTTCTCTGTGCACGCTGACAGCAGACTCGGGCGGCCGGGGACTTAATGACCTACAGCGTGTGCGCACGTTGCTGGGAGAAGGGAGGCAAATTATGGAAGCCTATAAAAGTGCGGCAAGACATGGGTTTATTATAGAGCCCACATCTTCACCGCTTTAATTAACTTCACTCCTTTGTGCTGCTCTTGTTTTTTCTTGTTTTTTCCATCTCGCTGAGAGAAAGTGTAACCCTCGCCGTTCCAAAGTCTCAGGTACATCATTGCTTACCAACCATGCTCTTTATCTACCAAAATTGGGGAGGCAATTCTAATTGCATGGCTTGTCGTACCTGGGTCCCAATTCAGGATATAATATCCTGTACCCACTTCATAACATTTCCAGTTCCTTTGACTCCCCCACGGGGAACATTGCCCATTATCTCCATTACCCAACAGTCTCCAACCTCGTTAACCTCTGCTCTACACTAGTTCTGCTTGATAACTTTAACCACTTTCAATTCAGCGTCACAACTTGCTGAAGATGATGGCAATGGAGAGGGCGTTTGAATATGGATATGGCTAGTTCGGTCCTAAGGCCCTCCTCCAGGAGGATCAACTGCATATGCCATGTCTGCTAAACCTGTCCATTTTGCGCCTCCACAAGGTCACATGATCAAGCCACCTCCTCCCTGACCACAAAATAGCATGGCGGACTCTCCGGTCCATCCGCATTGCTGCAGCTGTGAAGCTTTGCTTAACGGCAGGGCAAAAGGGGCGGCTGCCCTGGGCCCGGTCATTGTTGTGGGGCCCAAAGCAGCTGCCTCAATCTTGCCACCTAATCCGCTTTAAATTCCCTCGTCCCTTGAGGTTTTAGTCCTGTGCTGTGTCCCGGTATCTCAGTGTGAAGTGCTGCTACTTATGCTGCCCAGCTCTGCCCTATTGTTGTGTAAAGATGACTGACCTGCAGACCCCGTGTTTACATGTACATTACTGGCATTCATACGTAAATAGCGGCGTCATTCATATGTATATCATTCCCCCTGAGGTCATATCCACAGTAATCTCTAACAACCAATCAACAAGCAGAAACCATGTGCTGTAACCTCTAGCAACTAATCAGTGAGCCCTAATGCATGCTGTAACCTCTAGCAACCAGTCAGTGAGCGGTAATGATACACTGTAACCACTGGCAACCAATCGCAATAGCTGCCTGATCTGATTCTGTAAACTGATTTTGAGTCTAGCTGCTATTTATTGTATGTCTCAGAGCAGATGGAGAGTGAAACTGCATGGGGGGAGGGGGGCCCAAGAAAAGTTTTGCCCAGGGTCCAATCAATATTAAAGACGGCCCTGCTTAACGGTATGGCCATAATGTAACTGGAGGCTTAGCATTCCAATCAGAGGAAAGCATTAGACCTGCTCATTGGAAGGGTTTGGTCTCTGCAGAGAGACCGCTGCTTCCACACAGTGAACAAGGATCCTTGCTGGCAGGGGTCATGCTTTTCTACTCAGGCTGTGAGTACACTTTTTGATGAACCTCAAGTGGGTTCTAAGGTCTACCATGGTCCTACATTTGCCTGCCCATTGCCTTCCCTTGAATTTATATTATATTCAATTGCCATGCCGCTATATGCAAATGTGGTTTACATATGAAATGTTAAATTCTTCATTCATGTTAGTCATTAAAAAAAAGAAAAAGAAGAAGCTTCCCAGCTCATTTTAGCCATGCATGAAATATTGCGCCGAGATCAGAACGACCCCCGAGGGCCTCCAGGTCTGAGCGATGCGAATATTCCGCCGTTTACGTCTATCAATCACCCCCCGAATGCTGCGTCGTTCCCAAGTCCCCTATAGCGCGCATACGCTTCTTCCTTGTGAGGAAAAAAAACAAACATATAGACCTTACAATATTGTGCGATATGCAGAGAGGAATGGGAGGTTTTACATAATTCTGGAAAGCAGCTGCTAAATTAAATTGAGTCTATCATCAGAGTTTTGCATAATCACATCTAAAACGAAGTAGCGCCCGGGGTGGTACCGAGAAGCTCGCGTTTCGTGTTTTTTTTTTTTTTCGCAGAGATATCCATATTCCTGAATTATATTTTGCAGCCCGAGATTTTATAACTCGGAGAGAGCGTGTATAGATATAATTGTATTTCCCAACCAAAAGTACGAGCAAAGTGACCTAGATGTAAATACTTCCATTGGAATTTTAAAGCTGAACTGCAATAATAAGACAACGGAATGCAGAGACTTCATACATGGATGTGACTTGAATTCCCTTGCTTAAATGCTGTTCAGCCAATCTTGGGACTCTCGTCCACCCATGCCACGCTGAAGGGTGACATTGTCTTCTCAATTACTATACAGCAGCCTTTCTTAAACTTCTTACCCCAGAGAAACCCTTCATTTTCAGGTTTTGGGGGGACCCTTACTAAAATAAATTGGATGCCATTGGGAAAATGTCCCTCAACTTGGTGGTCAGTGAGAAGAATGCCCTTTACATTGGTGGCCAGGGGCAAGAATGTCCCTTACACTGGTGGCCAGTGGGGAGCATGCTCCTTACAACAGTGGTCAATGGGAAGAATGCCCCTTATATTGGTAGCGAGTGGGAAGAATGAACCTTACATTGGTGGCCAGTGGGGAGCATGTGCCTTACAACGGTGGTCAGAGGGAAGAATGCCCCTTACATTGGTGGCCAGTGGCAAGAATGTCCCTTCCACTGGTGGCCAGTGGGGAGCATGCTCCTTACAACGGTGGTCAGAAGGAAGAATGTCCCTTACATTGGTGGCCAGTGGCAACAATGTCCCTTCCACTGCTGGCCAGTGGGGAGCATGCTCCTTACAACAGTGGTCAATGGGAAGAATGCCCCTTACATTGGTGGCGAGTGTGAAGAATGAACCTTACATTGGTGGCCAGTGGCAAGAATGTCCCTTCCACTGGTGGCCAGTGGGGAGCATGCTCCTTACAACGGTGGTCAGAGGGAAGAATGCCCCTTATATTGGTGGTGAGTGGGATGAATGAACTTTACATTAGTGGCCAGTAGGAAGAATGTCCCTTATATTCGTAGCTAGTGAGGAGTATGCTCCTTACATTGATGGCCAGTAGAAAAATGCTGCCCCCCCCCCCCACAATGGTGGTCAGTGGAAAGAATGCCCCTTACATTGGTGGCCAGTGGGGAGTATGCTCCTTATATTGGTGGCCAGTGGGAAAATGGCCCTTACAAAGGTGGTTAGTGGGAAGAATGCACCTTATATTGGTGGCCAGTAAGAAGAAAGAATGCCCCTTACATTGGATGGCCAGTGGGGAGTATGCTCCTTACATTGGTGGCCAGTAGAAAAAAGGCCCTTACAATGGTGGTCAGTGGGAAGAATGTCCAATCTTAAATTGGTGACCAGCGGACAGAATGTCCCTTACATTGGTGGTCAGGGAGAAGAATGCTCCTTACATTGGAGTCAGTGAGAAAAACGCCCCTTCAATTTGTGGTCAGCGGGAAGAATGGCCCCCTTACAGAGAGCTAAAAAATTGATTTGTGTAATTGTGCCGAGTTTGCCAAGTGGTGTTGGACCCAGAAATATGTAGATGCTATCAGATATGAGGTAAATTAGCCACTGTTCAAGGAACTCCTTGCCTAACTCGTCTAGAGCATCCTTTGTCGACCAGGGTTCCTCCAGAGGTTCCTTGGGCTGTGCCTGACCGACCTTACATTTGGGGGTGCCTGCATCGTTTCGGGTCCAAAGCCATTTGGCACAGCCGGCAGCATGATGCTGGTACTTTCAGCTGTCTATAAGAGTGGTAGTCTGAACATCACTGTAAGAATGGCATGTTTCTCATTGACCTCTAATAAATGAATTGTTGCAGAGACTCCCCAAGACCTGAAAATTATTTGAGGGTTCCTCTGGGGTAAAAAAAAAAGTTGAGAAAGGCTGTTCCAGGGGAACCCTTGGCTGAGAATGGCTGCAGTACAGAAATACCCTAATTAGGTCATCAACATAGCACTAAGTAAATAGAAACATTATTCACGCTAGACAAGAAGCCTCAAACCTAATTCATCATCCGGAGTCCACAGCAGACAAACCATAGAACCAAATCCAACAAATAACGACCGTTATTAAACTACCACGGACATCATACGAGCCAAATCCTCACTCTAATATCAGTTTTAGATTGAGAATCTTTGGTGGGAGGATTTTTAATGGAGATAGGTATACCAATGTGTTTCGTTTAGTTTTTTGTATAAAAATTGAATCTTCTTTGGAATCTGGATGCCAATAATGTTTATTTTATTTTATATGACTTATGTTGGTGACATCCATTGACAGTAGTTATTTGTTGGTTTGACTCTAAAGCAGTAGAGCCCCAAATAGCACTCCATCCACCAGTCTGAGGCCTGCAGGGCGTAGTAACAAATAAAGTAAAAAATAAAAGCAGATGATATAAAGACATGACTAAAAAAAAATCGACTGCAAGGATATATTTTATCCAGTAGTGCCAGCTGAATTTATAAACACAATTATATTATAACAAAAGCTAAATATCATTTTGAACTAGGAATGGATTTTTAGTGGCACTATATTCAACAGACACATTGCCTGCCCACCCTACTATTTGTTTGGCTATAGTGGCCATTCTCAACCAGGGTTCCTTTAGAGGCTCCTTGAGCTGTGGCTGATGAACCTCGTTATTGATGGTGCCTTCATAGTTCCAAGGCCAACGCCACTTGGCAAAGCCAAAATAACAACACTATATCATTTGAGCTGTCTGTTAGGCCCCTTTCACACAAGAAATCCAATGGAAAAGCCTGTCCTGCCAAGAACCGTTTCCCCATCGGATAGTGTCTGCCCCGTACTGCGCAGGCGCAGCGCTTGTGCAGTACGGAGGCCAAGGAGACACCCAAAGTCTCCGAAGATGAACGGCGCCTGCACACTTGATAGTACCTTCTGCCCTGAGTCCAGGTTGAAGCCCCACCATGCAAGTGGACATACGGTAGATAATGTAAAACAGCACCTAGTAACAGGGCCCCTCATGGGCTCGCTTCACTCGCCACACTTCAGGCACAGCCTCGCTGCGCTCGGCAATTTTTTATTCTAACTCTATGTCCACTAGGGTGGTGGGGATTGAACCTGGACTCAGTGCGCAGGTGTCATTCATCTTCGGAAACCTTCGGCGTCTCCTTGTCCTCCGTACTGCGCAAGCGCAGTACAGGGCAGACACTATCCGACGGGGGGACAGTATTCGACACAACACTGGCACTACTGGATAGTTCATCTGTAATCTTTAATTATATCATACCAAGTCTAAAAAGACAGGCTGACGCGTTTCGGCACAAGCCCTGTTCACATTCCGGTCACAAGCTGTGAATAAGGCTTCTGCCAAAACGCATCGGCCTGCTTGATATGATATAATTAAAGATCACAGATGAACTATTCAGCAGTGCTGGCTCTTCCATTGGATTTCTTCAAGCTTTTGTTTTGGATGTAGGAAGGGCATCCTGAGCTTTAGAGCACCTGGAGTTGGGTGTGCCGTTTTATACCTGCTACTTGTTACCTGGAGATCATAGTGCAGAGCGGTGTTCATTCTGATTTGCTGCCTTTCACACAAGAGGTCCGATTGGGTCTGCCTGCCCATTTTTCAGGCAGACCCAACGGGACCCTTTATTCTCCTCTATGAGCAGTCAGATGTAAACTAACCTGTGTCCGATTCCATTCGGGGGAAAAACAAACGGAGGGGGATCCATTCCCCTCTATCTGGCCAGATCGGATCGGAAGGCAGGCGCGTGAAATTAGACAGCTGGTCTGTTTACATCTGACTGCCCATAGATCAGAGCGGGCTGTGTGTGTGGCCACTTTGCGTAAGTGGTACGGACATGGACCTGTCACCTGGCTGCTGCGCTCAGCTTGGCAAAGGGATCAGCCAACGGATCCTCTGCTGAGAAACAATGGATCCAGCCCATGTGAATGGGGCCTAAGGGTGGCATTCTGACCACCACTGTAAGGGTTGCATTCTTTCAACTGACCACCAATGGCAGGGGGCAGTATTTGTCAAATGAGATGGTTTTAGCAAGGGTTGCCCAAGAACTGAAAATCGTTTTAGGTGTTCCTCTGGAGAAAAACAAGAAGGCTGGGCTATATCCTAAACCTGATGAAGGCTAGCCACAAAACTGATAAAAAAAACAAGAAAAAAACAAAACAAAAACTTGTACCTGTTTTTAGAGACAGTTTAGCTAGAAAAAGGGAAAATATGGAGCTCGGCTAAAACGTCCCTCAAATCTAAGTATGTGATATAGGATTGGCTTGGAGATAGAAGGAAAGCACAACATCATCAGGTACAAATAGCATTCAGTCGTTTATGGACACAGGCGGGTAATGTGGAATAAATTCACCTATTAATAACGAGATGTGTTTTTCTGGAGCTCTGCGTGATATATCACTAAAAGCTACCGTCTGGTTCATGAATATTCATGTACTTCTAGGGTCTGGGTAATGGACTTTTAATCCATTAATAGCAAGCAACACACCAGAGAGAGTAACCTGTGAATGGTATCATTGGACGGGGGGTTGGGGGGGGTTTCACCCCATTAATAAGCTGCAGAAGATGAGTATATAATATATATATATATATATACACACACACACACACACACACACACAGGCACCAGTCAACTACTAATTATGTGACATGTAGATAAGGCACAACGTCCTCTTGAACTACTTTCAAAAGGTATCTAAAGCCAACATTAAAACTGCTCTGCATTTAAGCTTACCGGTGCTAAGATATGGCGGCTGCATTCGACTTTTTTTTTTGTAGGCAAAGAACATTTTCAGCAAGTACAGAAAACAATAGTTTATCATACCAGAATGCACCCTATGAAACGGAGATGAAGAAAGGAAGACATGTATGAAGTCCAGCCATGGCTCAGTCCAAAGGTACATTATAATGAGTAAGCCTAACCACCCTAATACAGGATGTGTTATCTGCAAGATTACCAGAAAAAATAAAAGGGGGGAGAGGGGACTAAAAAAAAAAAAAAAACACACCTAAGGCATGGCAAGCTGCGATATAATGCATCAGCCATTCTCAACCACAATTGGAGGGCAACCTTCGGAGGTTGCTACAGGTTCCTTGAGCTGTGGCTGGTTGACCTCCCATTTGATGGTGCCGGCATAGTTGCAGGACCAATGCCACTTGACAAAGCCAGCAATATGACACCAAAATGAAAAATAACTCTCTACTCCAGGTGAAGTAAGTATGCCCGATGGAACCTGAAAAGGAGTGCCAGCCCCGGCCCGCCTCCAATGGATAATATCTAAATGAAAATAAATGGCTGCACATTGGGTGGTTCCAAATGCCGTTTATTGAGTCACCATGGTGACACCAGGGGACACCAACACACAATCTCCTAGATGAGTTTTTGTGAAACATGTCTACGAGATTGTGTGTTGGTGTCCCCTGGTGTCACCATGGTGACTCAAACAGCATTTGGAACCACCCGTTGTGCAGCCATTTCTTAACATGACATCAATTATCTTTTTAGCCATTTGTAAAGGTGGTAATCTGGCCACCACTGTGAGGGGAGTTTTTGCCATTGAACCCAGATGAATTGGTTTTAGTAAGGGTTTCTTGAGACTTGAAAATTATTTTGGGGGTTCCTCTGGGGGTAAATAAAAAAAGGCTGAGAACGGCTGTATTACAGATTTGGTTTTGGGTGTACATATGCTTTAAAAAGCAGGCATCTTTATTTATCTGCACCCTGCTCCTGAAGCTTAGTACATGGGTCCGTGACTATTAAAAAATGGTTCCCTCCAGTATGCTAATAAAGGCTAGCTTTCTAGTCACTGGCTTGTTCAACCCTCTTCCACCTTCTGTACTCCACTACTGGCCTATCACTGTAATAGGCAATCTTGCCAACGAATTGAAAAATGCAGGAAAACAGTGCAGGACCACAAAAGGTGGCCATGAAGCCAGTCACCATTGAAACAGCAGTGTACCCCAGTGTATTAGGGACCCTAAACCACTCTACTAAGCAAGCTGGCTGCTGACACCAGGTAAGCGTAATGCACACAAGTTAACTTTAAAGGAGAACTTCAGCTAACATTTTTAAACCAGGAAAATAGTACATGGGCAGGTCTTGTGATGTTACTATGGCCACAGAAACTGAGGGAATGATTTGGTGTTTTGCCTATCATTTTGAGCACCCTTTGACCTAAGGCTAAAGGCCAAGGCCAAGGTCAGAAGCCAAGGCCAAGGTTAGAAGCCAAGGCCAAGGTTAGAAGCCAAGGCCAAGGTTAGAAGCCAAGGCCAAGGTTAGAAGCTAAGGCTAGAAGCTAAGGTTAAGGCTAAGACTAAAGCTAAGGCTAAAGTTAGAGTCTAGATCGAAGGCTAAAAGCTTTGTCAGGCTTTTAGCTACCTTTGCCCCCACCGGATAGTTTTCTTCACTCGTGTGAAAACTTGAGCAGGAAAAGGGATATAGTTTCAGCAAGGCTAGAAGCTTAGGCTTGGGTTAGAAGCTAAGACCAAGTCTAGAAGCCAAGGCCAAGGTTAGAAGTTAAGGATAAGGCTAGAAGGTAAGTTTAAGGCGAAGGCTAGAAGCTAAATCTAAGCTAAGGCTAAAGCTAGAGTCTAAAGCTAAGGCTAGAAGCTTTGTTAGGCTTTTAGCTTCCTTTGCCCCAACCTGATAGATTTCTTCACTTGTGAATAACTTGAGCAGGAAGAGTAGGTGTATAGTTTCAGCGAGGCAAGAAGCTAAGGTTAGAAGCTAAGGAAACGGCTAGGTGCCAAGTCTAAGGCAAAGGCTATAGCTAGAAGTTTAGGCTAAGGCTAAGGCTAAAAGCTAAGGCTTAGACTGAGGCTGGAAGCTTAGGCTAAGACTAAATCTAAAAGCTTTGGCTAAGGCTAGAAGCTAAGGTAAGAAGCTAATGCTAGAGTTAGAAGCTAAGGCTAGAACTTTTGTCAGGCTTTTAGCTTCCTTTGCCCCCACCTGATAGATTTCTTCACTTTTGTGAATAACTTTGGCAGGAAGAGAAGGGATATAGTTTCAGTGAGGCTAGAAGCTTAGGCTAGGGTTAGAAGCGGAGACAAACACTAGAAGTCAAGGCCAAGTCTACAAGCCAAGGCCAAGGTTAGAAGCCAAGGCCAAGGTCAGAAGCCAAGGCCAAGGTCAGAAGGCAAGGGTAGAAGCCAAGGGCAAGGGTAGAAGCAAAGGGCAAGGTTGGAAGCCAAGGCCAAGGTTAGAAGCCAAGGCCAAGGTTAGAAGCTAAGGCTAGAAGCTAAGGTTAAGGCTAAGACTAAAGCTAAGGCTAAAGTTAGAGTCTAGATCGAAGGCTAAAAGCTTTGTCAGGCTTTTAGCTACCTTTGCCCCCACTGGATAGTTTTCTTCACTTTTGTGAATAACTTTGGCAGGAAGAGAAGGGATATAGTTTCAGTGAGGCTAGAAGCTTAGGCTAGGATTAGAAGCGGAGACAAACACTAGAAGTCAAGACCAAGTCTACAAGCCAAGGCCAAGTCTACAAGCCAAGGCCAAGGATAGAAGCCAAGGCCAAGGATAGAAGCCAAGGCCAAGGATAGAAGCCAAGGCCAAGGATAGAAGCCAAGGCCAAGGTTTTCAGCTTCCTTTGCCCCAGCCTGATAGATTTCTTCACTTTTCACTTCTTCACTTTTGTGCAAGAAGAGAAGGATATAGTTTCAGTGAGGACACAGACAATAATAAAAAAACTGACAAACGTTCTAACCTTTTTCCCATGGTATCCAAAACTAAAAACTGCATCTCCACATAGTTTAATGTTATTTTTATGCTGTATAATATATCGCAGCTAGATCCTCCAAGCCATTTTACTGATCTTCTTGATGGGAATACAACTTGTGTTCACTGACTTCTGCTGTACATCCTCCCTCTCTGATAGCAGCAGAAGGCAACATTTTATATCATGGGAACAATTGCATTTTCACATTTTAATTCAGGAGAATACTGTCAACATAAGTAATCTAACCTACAGGCAACTAGTTGCACCAAGTGATTACCGAAACCCCCGAGATGGTCAGATGAAGACATGAACCAAGCTGATAAATCAGCTTCGTTTCTTGGCACCAGCATAATAGATAGCTCCTCCGAGAACAAGAAGAGCCCTCTGCGTGTGTGAAGCACCTAATAAAGACGCCATAACAAGGCGGTCAGGCCAGTTAGCAGCAGAAATTGCTGTAACCCACGCAGATAAATGAAATCTAGGAGGAAAATGAAGAAATATTCATGGCGACAGAGCTGAGATGGCAGCGGGGAGAGGCCCAGCCGCCGAGCCTATACAGAAAAGGTTAAGATTGATCACTACAAATGCCGCTCTTACTCTAATAGTAATCAGCCTGTGGAATTCACTTCCGCTAAACTATAGACTTGAAATCAGTTGATTAATTTAAGAGGAAATTGAAAAGAGTCCTCGAGGACAGACGCCCACACAAAATCTGTGGGTTATCTTAGGTTCTGGTGTCATTAGGAAGCTGGGAGAATAAAAATTCATCAGCATTTGAAGCTTAAAGCCACGCACGGCCTTAAAATTCTTTGTAGATGATGGATTCAGCCAACCTGTTGAAGGGTTTTGTTTTCTGCACCAGCAACAAAGTATTCCAGGCCACCCAAACTTGTGAAGTCCTCTCCTCTTCAGTAAGTAGGGTTCTCAGGGTCTCCAGACCATACAAGATTTAATATATTCATTTTATACGAAGTGTACTTGGTGACCTTGTTGATTTTTAATGTTCACCAACAATCAACATACCTTTGCTAAAGATGAGTTGATACCAAGCCAGGGTGCCCCCACTCTGGCCACCTGCAAATCCCCCCAATTAGATTTATTACAAAATTAAACCATCTTCTTTCTTCTGGACTTGGACTGCAGAGTAAGTGGGTACTTCTTCAGGTGCCAACATCTTCTCTGGTGATGCAGATGTGTTGGCTGTAGGAAGAAATGGCGGGGTCGTTAAAGTGGTTGGTGGGCCTACACTGTCGCAGTGGATCATTCAGCTTCTCTACTAGAGGAGGAGATATTGAAGGCTCCATGGTGAAGTAGATGCTTCCCGTTGGCTAAAAGCAGAGTCAGTTGGATGGGTTCTTAAGATTCCAGTACTGGTATGATGACATCATGATGAAGAGGGACAACAAGAGTGGTTGGTAGGCCTAAACTGTGGCAATGTATCATCAGGCTCCACTACTAGACAAGGAGCCATTGATGGTCTCTCTGTTGAGATGGATCCCTCCTTTTGGCTGAAAGCAGAATCCATTGAATAAATTCTTAGGATTCCAGTACTGGCATGAGGACATCATGATGAAGGGCAACAACAAGAGAAGTCGGTGGGCCTAGACTGTGCCAATGGACCGTTGGTCTTCACTACCAGAAGTGGAGTTGTTGTAGTAATGGGGTGAGTGGGAGATGTTGAAGGGAAGGATTGTTTTTTCCCCAGACACGGGCTTTAAAATTGAAATGTTACCACTAATCTAAATTTTATAGCAAGGCCAAGAAACCTATTTACCTGCAACACATGATGCAATGCGCATTATTAAACTATTCATTTGGTATAGAATCTCAACACATAAGTACAGTAAGCCTGTAACACACATCTTAGGTGACTTAGAATCGGTCTAAAAAAATCCCATCGGTAGTACGAGCAGAAGAGGCACCCATTGTCGTATGTTTAAGGATGGGCTGAAGTCTGGTTTACCAAACATCCAGTTGCTTTATTTCAGAAAAAAAAACATGTTTCGCAGCTTTAAATTGCTACTTCCACAGTTTAGGGTGAAACACTGATATGTCGTATTTCCCAGGTCAACTGTATCATCCGAGTGGGTTGGTGAGAGGTTTTCCAAACCTAATTGGGTGACTTCTTCTAACTCACCTGATTCAGCAATCACCTGAAAACCCCACAAAGGATCCAGGATTAAGACCCCCCCATGGCATCAAGAGCAACCTTTTTAATCCTACGTAGGGACAGGGGTTTCTTCACCTGTGCCTACGGAAGGTTGCCCCACAGGAGGACCTCATTCTCAGCAGCTGTAATTAATTTTATATTTTATTTTAATGTTAACATTTTTGAGGTTTTCCTTATATTTGAGTCGCTTACTACAATAAAAGGGATCTCCTTCCTACTCTAAGATGCCCCATGGGTCTTTAGATAGCCTTTTAAAGCCAAACTCCTTGGACCTCCATGGACCACCACATCCTAAGTTCCATCACACTTCTTAGTATTTCATCCATGGCCATGCATTAGCAGCTAGACATGTGCGCTTGTTTCATTGTGATTCATTTTCAGAGATGCGGAGATGTATACGAATCTCTGAATGGACAATGTCAACAAATGCAAAAGAAAAAACTATAATGAAATTAACTAATGCATTCATCTAATTCAGATGACATCACATGATGCGATAGTATTTCGGGCCCATAGGGACCGGAACTACTACTATCCACCCGGACCAACGGTTTTACAAAACGAATGGTGGATATGAAACAAATTCCAAAAACAAATTGGTTCAACACAACGCATATGACACCTTTAAATTCAGCAATGAACGAATGCATCTGAAACTGAACAAAAATTTCCGGCGTGTCTATTGTCTGCCCTTTTATAAGGCATTGGTTGCCTTCATTCAAAATTCCTCACGGTAATGGGTGTGAAAATAACAGACTGCAAAGGTCTGAAGGTGAAACATTTTATTTTTTTGTGCTTTGGCCAGGGCCATTTTAGGATTGCAACAACTTCATATGAAGAAAGAAAATCTTCTCCTCTTTAAACAAAGGGTGTTTTTGACTTGCTAGATCACCAGAGGGCTGAGATGAGACTTGAAAGTAATGAAGTATGGATTTGAAGCCATAAAGGATGTCATAACTTCGCCTCCTGGTGTTCTAGGAAGCAGACAAATGCCAATTTTTTGCTCCTTCGCTGAAATGTTCCTGAGTGTTCTACAAAGGATTGATAGGTACGAAGGCTATGTCTGCGCGATAGCCAATAAAACTTAAATTACCCTCTTCATATTTAGATCACTGGGAGTCTGTAAAAGTTTCGTCGGGTGACACCTGGGACTAAGCCCAGGTCCCATATTTTGCTGCATTTTATTTAAATCCTAGCTCAAGCCAAATTATTATTATTATTATTATTTTTATCCTAAACCCCTTAAAGAGTCGGGAGGCACCATCTCCAAGGGGTTAAGGGTTCTTTGTTTTATGTAGGCAGCTTCTCTGTCACATACAATATTGGACATGTTTGTACCAGCAAGTCTACCCAGAAATGTTTGCCTGGAGTTGGCTTTGAAGTAAAACTTCAGTAAACCTAATTATTTTTTTTGGACAGAGTGGGTAAGGGGCTAGAACCTCTCATTTCTTGATGCGTTAGTATGTTAATCAGGTGCCCGTGTAAAGAAGAGACCATGGTTAATCATTGTCCAACAAAGAAATGCCTTTCCGCAAATTACCTGGAAGACTCGGAACCGGTGCTCTGGCCCAAATACCTTTGGAATGGGGCAATAATCCTCTAATATAATGAAGCCGGTTACTCGGTAACACGAATTGCATCAATTCTTTATTAGTGTAAGAGTCCAGGGCGCCAACCCGCACTTGCACAGAACACTTGATGGAAAAGGGCAGGAAAATGCCCAGGAAATTACCTTAACTTGATGGAAAAAGGCGGGAAAACACCCAGGAGGCGCACAGGAAATTACATCAACCAGATGGAAAAAGGCGGGAAAATCCCCAGGAGGCGCACAGGAAGTGACCTCAAACTTCCCTATATAAGCACAGCCCAGACACTGCCAAATTGCTGGATTATCTTCAGCCCCCCTTGTTCCTGTGCTAGTGTGTGATCTGTCTGAACCTGTTGTGACCTGGAAACCTACTTTTGATTGCTGCTTGCCATTGACCTCGGATTTGTTCCTTGACCATTCTACTACTTTGCCCCTTTTGTACTCAGCTGCCAGATTGGAACCGACCCCGGCTTGGATCTCGACCATTCTTCTTCGGATTAACCCTTATATGCTTCGTTGCCAGACTGGACTTGACCTCGGCTCAGATCTCGGACTAAGGCTTGCATGGTGCTTGGCACCCCTGCCACTCGGTGTCCGCCATGTCTTTGTCTCTATCTCCAGAGGCTTTAAGGACCGGAGGTGGAAGGGAGGCCTCCCCACTACTTCGGTCTCACATCAGTTGACAACTAGCTACATTGCACAGCAGTAACATGTTAATGCGTAGCTGTACCACCCCCTAGTGTGCTAGATATTAGTAGGTTTTGTTGTTAAGAGTAGGAAAATGTATTTTTGGCTCAGTGCCAAGCCAGAGCTGCTGAATCTGGGTCAGTGTTTAGCGACTCAGGGGCTGGATGACTCATCTCACAGCTCTCTCTGGCACTCTCCCCTGGTCTGGAAGCTTGTAGAAACTTCCAGAGCTAAAGGGTGGGAGTAAGGAGTGGCTGCCATGCATATTTATGAGGCCTCAGCCAATCCCCAGCTTTGGGCAGGCAGCGGGCAGAGCTTACCCCATAAATAGACATGAGCAATGCCAGCAGGGGCAGTCAGATGGAAGATGGAGTGCTGAGAAGGCTGTTGGAGGCTCTTGCAGGACACCCCCTAGTCTGGGGGAGTGGGGAAAGGGTTGACCCTAGGTCTCGGGCTTGGGTGCTGGAAGGATCTGCCAAAACACATGGCCCTTCCTGAAAGCATGAGAGCAAGGGGTGAGGACAGAAAAAAGCATTTCAGCACGTCTAGGAAATCTCCTGAGAGTCAGCTGGGTTGGCTGGTCGAGTGTCAGCCTGGAGGACTGTGGGGAGAAGTTAGTCTGGAGGGATAGTGAAAGGGGCAGCTGCAGCCAGGTTGGGTTGGCAGTGCCTGAAGAGGTGGTGCTGGGATCAGTAGCCACAGGTAAGATACAAGTTGGACACTGAACTTTGCTACACAACCAAGGGGCCTCGGGTTCCTGTCTGTAATGGGCTATTGCTTCATCTAACTGAGTGACTGTTGGATAATTCACAGTGTTCCAGCTGGGTTCTGTAAGCTGGAGGAAGAGTGGCGATACATATAGAGACTGTATATAGGACTTTATATAGGAAGTGTTGTCCTTGAAGTTTGTTTTGAAGTCAAGTGGGCATCCCATAATCTCCCATCCCTATCCAAGTTATTATCCCTCAATAAACAAAAAAAAAACAAATCATGGACTGTTCTCTGGCTCTGAAGTGCCTGTGGAAATTTGATGTGCATGGTGGGGGGATTCTAGTTACCTGAAGTCCCTAAAGTGGAGTTTGAAGCAAAAGTGGAACTTTCGCTCGTCTGTCCCCCCTCCTCCAGTGCCACATTTGACACCTTTCAGGGGGGAGGGGGGGGAGAACAGGTACCTGTTTTTGACAGGTACCGTTCCCCACTTCCAAGAGACCGGACCACAGCCTGGTCTCTCGGAAATTCGGCCCCCTCCTCCTTTCCTCCGCCGATGGACCAATAACAAAGCGCAGTGTGCTTCGTGCACGTGCAGTAGGGACCTGGCTGTGTTCCCTTACCAGGAATGCCAGCGGCTGCGGTGCCAACACGGCGGGCTCCCTGGACAGGTAAGCATCCTAATATTAGGGTTAGGGTTTAGGGTTAGGGCTTTCCCTGGAAGAACAAGGTTAGGACTCAGAGATTGGAATAGGGACCTGCTCCAAAGGTCAGGAGGAGTGTCCCCAGAGGTCAAGGGCCAAGAGGCATAGCTGAACTACTCCCACTAAAGTGTTCCGCCTACCCCAACTAAGTTGGGGAATGAACAAGTCGGGCAGTGGACCTCCTCTTTAAGGGGGTGGGCTACACTGCCAATAAAGAATTGATGCAATGAATGTTCCAGAGTAGCCGGCTTCATTATATTAGAGGTTAATCATTGGATAATGCATTTTTACGAAGGCGGCTTAACTCCTAGAAGGACCTGTCTGGGTATTGCTCTTCAAGTGTATAATGTAAAGGAAGGAAGGATGGAAGGATGGAAGGATGTGCAGAACTGGGGAACCAATGCAAATGAGCTGACCAGGAGCATGCCGATAGGAGAAGAAAGCAGAGAAAGATGACCTCATCGGTCTGCTGCTGCTCTTCCACTGTCTAGTACGCACACACAGCATAGAGAGAGGCTGTGCTGGATATGGCAGAGCTGCGTATATCTAAGCACTGGATAGACAGAAATACAAATCCTTTTGGCAGGTAAAGCAATTCTCTTGTATGTATGTCATCAGTGTATTTAGCAGTTTTCCCGGAGTTCAGGTTTAATCAAAAACAACCGTGCAGTGGCCCATAGCATGCTATGAACCATATTTATCAGTCTAGACCAATGGGGAATTCTGATTGGTTGCTGTAGATACATTTTCACTATTGGTCAGTAGAACAAGCTATGCTCCAGGGTGCCTTTGACTGCATACTGGGCACCTTCCTCTCCCCCCCCCCCCCCAAGCATGAAGAATGAATGTAAATCCAACAGTGGGTCCTATTCATCTCATGGGAGAGAACGGAACTCTTGATTAATGCCCAGCCTAAACACTCACATTTCCATCACACACGACTTTGATGAATCAGCGGCAGATAAAATAAAAATGCATTTAGAATATTATCTCTCCCAAATGGAGTTTCATGAATCAAGCAGCAAAAGTGGGCAGAAAAATATCAGAATATCAGCAAAATATGGCTTTGAACCCGTGAATTATGGGTAATAGGCAAAAAATGAAAAATCGCAGATAAAAAGCCAGCCAAACGATTTTCTTCCTTTACAAGAACTTAAAGGGAACAGATGATTGTGTTATATTCTTTGAGGCTGCTACTCTTATGATATATACTGTATATATAAAGGGACAGACTGCGACGGAAGAAATATAGAGGCAAATCCCCCGACTTTCTGAGACTGGAAATGGGGGGCATTGTAAGACAAGAGGTTTTTAATAAGGACCTGCCCCCGTCTAAGATGCCAGACAAACTGCCATTGTTTCGGAGAGAAAGAGGTGCGAATGTGTTTACCGATACCAGATCATGCTTCCTTATAGGCAACTACACCATATAGCTAAAAGGTGGAGGACAACTGACCATCACACCAATATAAGCTTGTTGGACATCCCATTCCAAAGCCATGGGCCCTTATATGAAGTTGGCCTATCTCTGTGGCTATAACAGCCATCACTCTTCTAGAAATGCTTTCTACATGCATTTGGAGTCAGTATTTTGGAATTTATGCCCATTTGTGAAGTCAGGCACTGATGTTGGATGAGAAGACCTGGCCCACAATCAGTTTCGGATTCATCCCAAAAGGTATTCAGTGTGGTTGAGGTCAGGGATCTGTGCTGGCCACTCAAATTCCTCCACACTAAACTGGTCAACCTATGTATTTATGGAGCTGGTCCAAACTGGTCAAACCATGTCTTTAAAGAACTAGTCCAAACTGGTAAAACCATGTCTTTATCGAGCTGGTTCAAACTGGTCAAATCATGTCTTTATGGGGCTGGTCCAAACTGGTCAAACCCTATCTTTCTGGAGCTGATTCGAACTGGTTAAACCATGTCTTTATGGAGCTGGTCCAAACTGGTCAAACCATGTCTTTATGGAGCTGGTCCAAACTGGTCAAACCATGTCTTTATGGAGCTGGTCCAAACTGGTCAAACCATGTCTGTATAGAACTGGTCCAAACTGGTAAAACCATGTCTACATGGAGCTGGTCCAAATTCGTCAAACCATGTCTTTATGGAGCTGGTTCAAACTGGTCAAATCATGTCTTTATGGGGCTGGTCCAAACTGGTCAAACCCTATCTTTCTGGAGCTGATTCGAACTGGTCGGTAGTGATGGACGAACTTCCGACGGGACGTTTCGCGAACGCGAAACGCGAACGGACACAAACGTTCGCGAAAACGACCGTTCGCCGCGGGCTCCATTGACTTCAATGGGAGGCGAATTTCGCAAACCTTTAGGTCGAATTTGCGGCCACGGGGTAATTATTAGGGGGTAGCACGTAGTCCCACCACCTGGACAATAGCATAATACATGTATGAGGTGAATTTGGGATCGATAACTACAAGCATTTTTTTTTTATTTGGGAAATTGTTCTGACAATTCAGGACTATGGAGCTAATGAAGGCAATGGAGGAGAGGGAAGGTCAGGGACCAGGGTAGGCAAACAAGAGGGTGCAGGAGATACAGAGCACTGACAGCAGCACCGTAATACAGAGCACTGACATCAGCACCGTGACATACAGCGCTGACAGCAGCTCCGTGACATACAGCGCTGACAGCAGCTCCGTGACATACAGCGCTGACAGCAGCTCCGTGACATACAGCGCTGACAGCAGCTCCGTGACATACAGCGCTGACAGCAGCTCCGTGACATACAGCGCTGACAGCAGCACCGTGACATACAGCGCTGACAGCAGCTCCGTGACATACAGCGCTGACAGCAGCTCCGTGACATACAGCGCTGACAGCAGCTCCGTGACATACAGCACTGACAGCAGCTCCGTGACATACAGCGCTGACAGCAGCTCCGTGACATACAGCGCTGACAGCAGCACCGTGACATACAGCGCTGACAGCAGCTCCGTGACATACAGCGCTGACAGCAGCTCCGTGACATACAGCGCTGACAGCAGCTCCGTGACATACAGCACTGACAGCAGCTCCGTGACATACAGCGCTGACAGCAGCTCCGTGACATACAGCGCTGACAGCAGCACCGTGACATACAGCGCTGACAGCAGCTCCGTGACATACAGCGCTGACAGCAGCTCCGTGACATACAGCGCTGACAGCAGCTCCGTGACATACAGCGCTGACAGCAGCTCCGTGACATACAGCGCTGACAGCAGCTCCGTGACATACAGCGCTGACAGCAGCTCCGTGACATACAGCGCTGACAGCAGCTCCGTGACATACAGCGCTGACAGCAGCTCCGTGACATACAGCGCTGACAGCAGCTCCGTGACATACAGCGCTGACAGCAGCACCGTAAGCAGCCCCAGGAGGAAGTCAGCACAGCACAGGGATGGTGTGATCCCCTCATAATAAGAACCCCCAGGAGGAAGTCAGCACAGCACAGGGATGGTGGGAGCCCCTCATAATAAGAACCCCCAGGAGGAAGTCAGCACAGCACAGGGATGGTGGGAGCCCCTCATAATAAGAACACCCAGGAGGAAGTCAGCACAGCACAGGGATGGTGGGAACCCCTCATAATAAGCAGCCCCAGTAGAAATATGACACCGCTCAACCTCTTCAAAGAGGAGGGTAGGGGCATATAGTACGGTGTGCTTTTTTGGGTCAGGGAAGTGAGCCAAATGAATTAAGAAGGTCTGTGTGCTTGATTCCAAAAATTGTTTATAGACATATACATGGTCTACTGATCACATGTGTTGAATTCCTCCGAGATCCATGCCTCATTCATTTTTAGAAATGTGAGGTAGTTAACACTGTCGTGAGCTAGGCGAGTACGCTTATCGGTCACAATCCCCCCTGCTGCGCTGAACGTCCTTTCGGACAGGACACTGGATGAGGGGCAAGCCAACAGTTCGATTGCAAATTGGGCAAGCTCTGGCCAGAGGTCAAGCCTGCCCACCCAGTAGTCTAGGGGTTCATCACTCCTCAGAGCGTCCACATCGGCCGTTAACCCAATGTAGTCGGACACCTGACGGTCTAGGCGTTCCCTGATGCTGGATCCGGATGACACCTGTCGATGGGTCGGCTGAAAGAATGACCTCATATCCGAAGTCACCAACACATCTTCAAACCGGCCTCTTCTTGCAGGCGCTGTTGGATTGGTACCCGCAAATCCTTCTCTGGGAGTGGGAATTGCTCCTCTGCCAGCGCACGCAAAAGCAGAATGCAGCATTTCTCGAAGCAAGGCCTGGAAGTGCTGCATTCTGACAGCCCTCTGCGACGGCGGTAACATTTCCGCCATTTTGTGTTTGTACCGGGGATCTAAGTACGTTGCCACCCAGTACTGGTCCTTGACCCTCATGCTTTTTATACGGGGGTCCCTATTAAAACACTGGAGCATGAAGGCCCCCATTTGCACTCAAGCGGAAGGTATGTGGTGGTGGTGGTGTTGTTGGTGGTAGTGTCTTTGGGGGTGCACATAGCAGAGAGTGAAGAAGAGGGTGCAGATCGAGAGGATGAGGAGGGTGCAGAAGAATAAGGCTGAGTGAGCCACTCAACCAAGTCTGGTGCGTCCTTTAAAGTAATTGAACGCACCTTCTGCAACTTCCCACTTTGGCTCAAGGCTGTTGCTCCTGCCCTACCCCTACCACCCCTGCGGAAGGGCCTGCCTCTTCCTCTGCCTGTCATTTTTTAAATCACCCTGTGACAAAACTCTTAGTCCCTATACCGCTGAAGGACTGCTGCAGTATAGGGCAGCGGTCAGCAGTAGTGCACGTCAACCCTATGTATTGTGGACCGATAGCGGTCCTTACAGAACAGCAGACTGTACTGCACTCAGGCCTATGTACCGTAGCACCCTATACCAAGTTACCAGTCCTTATAAAAACTTTTGTGGACCAAGCAGGTTGTGTGTTAGTGATTAGCAGACTGTACGTCAGTCCCTATACCAATGAAGGACTGCTGCAGTATAGGGCAGCGGTCAGCAGTAGTGCACGGCAACCCTATGTATTGTGGACCGATAGCGGTCCTTACAGAACAGCAGACTGTACTGCACTCAGGCCTATGTACCGTAGCACCCTATACCAAGTTACCAGTCCTTATAAGAACTTTTGTGGACCAAGCAGGTTGTGTGTTAGTGATTAGCAGACTGTACGTCAGTCCCTATACCAATGAAGGACTGCTGCAGTATAGGGCAGCGGTCAGCAGTAGTGCACGGCAACCCTATGTATTGTGGACCGATAGCGGTCCTTACAGAACAGCAGACTGTACTGCACTCAGGCCTATGTACCGTAGCACCCTATACCAAGTTACCAGTCCTTATAAGAACTTTTGTGGACCAAGCAGGTTGTGTGTTAGTGATTAGCAGACTGTACGTCAGTCCCTATACCAATGAAGGACTGCTGCAGTATAGGGCAGCGGTCAGCAGTAGTGCACGGCAACCCTATGTATTGTGGACCGATAGCGGTCCTTACAGAACAGCAGACTGTACTGCACTCAGGCCTATGTACCGTAGCACCCTATACCAAGTTACCAGTCCTTATAAAAACTTTTGTGGACCAAGCAGGTTGTGTGTTAGTGTTTAGCAGACTGTGCGTCAGTCCCTATACCGCTGAAGGACTGCTGCAGTATAGGGCAGCGGTCAGCAGTAGTGCACGGCAACCCTATGTATTGTGGACCGATAGCGGTCCTTACAGAACAGCAGACTGTAACGCACTCAGGCCTATGTACCGTAGCACCCTATACCAAGTTACCAGTCCTTATAAGAACTTTTGTGGACCAAGCAGGTTGTGTGTTAGTGATTAGCAGACTGTACGTCAGTCCCTATACCAATGAAGGACTGCTGCAGTATAGGGCAGCGGTCAGCAGTAGTGCACGGCAACCCTATGTATTGTGGACCGATAGCGGTCCTTACAGAACAGCAGACTGTACTGCACTCAGGCCTATGTACCGTAGCACCCTATACCAAGTTACCAGTCCTTATAAGAACTTTTGTGGACCAAGCAGGTTGTGTGTTAGTGATTAGCAGACTGTACGTCAGTCCCTATACCAATGAAGGACTGCTGCAGTATAGGGCAGCGGTCAGCAGTAGTGCACGGCAACCCTATGTATTGTGGACCGATAGCGGTCCTTACAGAACAGCAGACTGTACTGCACTCAGGCCTATGTACCGTAGCACCCTATACCAAGTTACCAGTCCTTATAAGAACTTTTGTGGACCAAGCAGGTTGTGTGTTAGTGATTAGCAGACTGTACGTCAGTCCCTATACCAATGAAGGACTGCTGCAGTATAGGGCAGCGGTCAGCAGTAGTGCACGGCAACCCTATGTATTGTGGACCGATAGCGGTCCTTACAGAACAGCAGACTGTACTGCACTCAGGCCTATGTACCGTAGCACCCTATACCAAGTTACCAGTCCTTATAAGAACTTTTGTGGACCAAGCAGGTTGTGTGTTAGTGATTAGCAGACTGTACGTCAGTCCCTATACCAATGAAGGACTGCTGCAGTATAGGGCAGCGGTCAGCAGTAGTGCACGGCAACCCTATGTATTGTGGACCGATAGCGGTCCTTACAGAACAGCAGACTGTACTGCACTCAGGCCTATGTACCGTAGCACCCTATACCAAGTTACCAGTCCTTATAAGAACTTTTGTGGACCAAGCAGGTTGTGTGTTAGTGATTAGCAGACTGTACGTAAGTCCCTATACCAATGAAGGACTGCTGCAGTATAGGGCAGCGGTCAGCAGTAGTGCACGGCAACCCTATGTATTGTGGACCGATAGCGGTCCTTACAGAACAGCAGACTGTACTGCACTCAGGCCTATGTACCGTAGCACCCTATACCAAGTTACCAGTCCTTATAAAAACTTTTGTGGACCAAGCAGGTTGTGTGTTAGTGTTTAGCAGACTGTGCGTCAGTCCCTATACCGCTGAAGGACTGCTGCAGTATAGGGCAGCGGTCAGCAGTAGTGCACGGCAACCCTATGTATTGTGGACCGATAGCGGTCCTTACAGAACAGCAGACTGTAACGCACTCAGGCCTATGTACCGTAGCACCCTATACCAAGTTACCAGTCCTTATAAGAACTTTTGTGGACCAAGCAGGTTGTGTGTTAGTGATTAGCAGACTGTACGTCAGTCCCTATACCAATGAAGGACTGCTGCAGTATAGGGCAGCGGTCAGCAGTAGTGCACGGCAACCCTATGTATTGTGGACCGATAGCGGTCCTTACAGAACAGCAGACTGTACTGCACTCAGGCCTATGTACCGTAGCACCCTATACCAAGTTACCAGTCCTTATAAGAACTTTTGTGGACCAAGCAGGTTGTGTATTAGTGTTTAGCAGACTGTGCGTCAGTCCCTATACCGCTGAAGGACTGCTGCAGTATAGGGCAGCGGTCAGCAGTAGTGCACGGCAACCCTATGTATTGTGGACCGATAGCAGTCCTTACAGAACAGCAGACTGTACTGCACTCAGGCCTATGTACCGTAGCACCCTATACCAAGTTACCAGTCCTTATAAGAACTTTTGTGGACCAAGCAGGTTGTGTGTTAGTGTTTAGCAGACTGTGCGTCAGTCCCTATACTGCTGAAGGACTGCTGCAGTATAGGGCAGCGGTCAGCAGTAGTGCACGTCAACCCTATGTATTGTGGACCGATAGCGGTCCTTACAGAACAGCAGACTGTAACGCACTCAGGCCTATGTACCGTAGCACCCTATACCAAGTTACCAGTCCTTATAAGAACTTTTGTGGACCAAGCAGGTTGTGTATTAGTGTTTAGCAGACTGTGCGTCAGTCCCTATACCGCTGAAGGACTGCTGCAGTATAGGGCAGCGGTCAGCAGTAGTGCACGGCAACCCTATCTATTGTGGACCGATAGCGGTCCTTACAGAACAGCAGACTGTACCGCACCCAAGCCTATGTACCGTAGCACCCTAGACAGACCAAGTTACCAGTCCTGATAAAGAGCTTTGTGGAACAAGTGAGTTGTGAATGATTAGCAGACTGCAGCAGAAGGGCAGCAGTCAAGTATAATATTCTTTCTATATTTGGAAGAAAGAATATTATACGTGTACAAGCCTATTACCGTACCACTGATACCAGTCCTGAAAAGAACCTTTGTGGAACTAATAGTAACAGCAAGTCTTTAAAATTATCCTCACTGCCTGACACACTGCTTCCTGCCTGTCCCTATACAAATTGGCAAAAAAGAGTAGGCTGGAACGATTAGCTGGAACAGCTCTTTTGTGGACCTGATAGTAACAGCTAATGATGATGATGATGATGATGATGAAGAAAGACTAATCTGGCTGAGCTGTCCCTAAAATAGCAGCATACAGCGCTCTGTCCCTTTATCTAAACTGACAAAAGAAACTCAGGCTGCTGACCTAACACCTATACCAGTCCTGAAAAGAACTTTTGTGTACCAAATAGCTAGCGTTTTCTCTGTCCCTACTCCACACAGGATCCTTTCCCTACAGTGACAGAAGAAAGAATGTAAAATGGCCACCGGATCGGGTGTATTTATAGGTTAGGGGGAATGTCCAAGTGTCCATGAGCTGTCATGTCTCAATTGGTTGTCCTGTAACACATGATAAACGTGTCACGAAAGGTTAAAGTTCTTGTATACATTAAACACGTAAGTCCGCCGGGGCGAACGACGGAAAAAGGCGTTCGAACCCGCGGACGGCGAAAGTCGGAAATTCGCCGCGAAACGACCGCCGGGCGAACCGTTCGGCCATCACTACTGGTCGGACCCTGTCTTTATGGGGCTGGCCCAAACTGGTCAAACCATGCCTTTATGGGGCTTGTCCAAACTGGTTAAACCATGTCTTTATGGAGCTGGTCCAAACTAGTCAAACCCTGTCTTTTTGGAACTGGTCAAACCATGTCTTTATGGGGCTGGTCCAAACTGGTCAAAGCCTGTCTTTATGAAACTGGTCAAATCATGTCTTTATAGAGCTGGTCCAAACTGGTCAAACCATGTCTTTATGGAGCTGGTCCAAGCTAGTCAAGCCATGTCTTTATGGAGCTGGCTTTGTACACAAGGGCACAGTCATGATGGAGCAGAAAATGGTCTTCAAGGATGGCAGAACACAATTGTCCAATGGTTCTCAATCTCAGTCCTCAGGTAGCCCCAACAGGCCATGTTATGGGGATTTCTCTTAGATAAAATAGCTGTGATAAGTACCAAGCCATTGACATTGATTGAAAACATGACTTGCTAGGGGTACTTGAGGATTGAAGTTGTGAAATTGAGCTCCTCCACAAGAAACTGGCCAATTCATGTTTTTATGAAGCTGGCTTTGTACATAGAGGCGCAGTCATGGTGGAACAGAAAGGAGTCTTTAAACTGTTACCACAAGGTTGGAAGAGCACAATTGTATATACTGTCTTTGTATATTGTAGGAACAGAATCCTTTACTGGAAACAGAACTCAAATATGGAGAGGCGTCCACATAGATTTGGCCATAAAGGTGTCAAAGTTCAGCCACATGGCCTACAGTATGAAAAATAAAGTCATACACATTCCACCAAACATGATTTTTATTACTGAGGCAATTGACAGGAAATAAGAGACCATGTGCTATGAGCTACATACTGTACACAGTCCATACCTCAAGAACCTACAAAAGAAAGTGGAGACAACCATTGGTTTATGTGATCCATGGGGAATACCGTGAACCCTCTGAGCAGTCACCACAAGTCTGTGAAGCAACTATTATACATACCAATATGTACCTAGCAGCATTTTTGTATATATGTTAAAATTTTATTTTTCTTGCTTATTGCAGTTTTATTTTCAAATGCCCTCATCGGCATTCCAAGACAAAGGACGACACTGCGCTGCACGCCGACACAAGACATCTACTCCAATGTAAACTGCCTTATTGACCTGAATGTAACATTTAGTACCATTTCTGAAAAATTTAAAAAGCATTGCATGGCGCTATGTAAATGAAGACTTACACTTTCCATTTGGGAGGGAAACAAATGAGTACATTCTGTGACCTGACCAGCACTTACCCCTGATATGAAGGGATTATTGTACTTCTTGTACTGCCGCCCCATACATAATCTTATATTTATCTGGAGGAAGTGCTGTCTGCCCCGGAGTTGGAAACGTGCCACAAATCCACAATTACAAATGATGTTTGGGTAAAAGCTTGAGTTCTTCATGTGGGAACACAGTGTACTGATATCTGATATGAGTTTTTACCAAGCGGAACATCTTAATTTCTTATTAGTGTCGCACTCCCTTCAATCGTGGAGGAAGCCTGCACATTATTATATATTACCAACTTCAGTGCCATAAGAGCTCCGTTCCTAAATATATCTCATAATAATGTACAAAAAGGTTTGAAAGGACTGTAATAACTTACAAATAATCTTATTTTGACAACCAAAGTCCCAGGCATGGACAGAATATCTTATAGGAGTAAAGGGTTAGTCCACCCAAATTTAAACGTGTTTGGTGGACACCGGAAAATTAAAGCGCCAAATGGTTTCTTATAACGTACAGAAACTTGGGTGGTTAAGATCTGGTCAGACATTATGCTCTACACACCTGCCATGGCCATTAGGAGGGGCTCCCACCATCCCTGCAGGACTTTGATTTTCATGAACACTATGGAAAATGCAACATGAGGAGCTGAACATTCCTGTCATGGTAGAAGTAGTCTATAAAATGGAGCTGGGAATGGTCAAGAAGATTATTGAACCACCCCCAGGGACATGTAATCAGCTAGTGGGTTGTTCAAACCAACAGCCACCACTTAAAATATTACTTTTGTGTGGAATGAACTTTCAATGAATCGTCCACAGCTCAAAGAACACCTAGAAGCCTACCATGGAACCCTAGGTAGTTCCATCTTAATAGCATCATGAGTCCCTGGGCAAAGTAATGCACGGGGGTCCCTACCAGCCTGCACCAGGTGTCCCCATACATCAGATGGCCTCATCACAGTGACCCCTTATATTAGGTTCCCCCATTAGCATGCCCCTTACATCAGGTTCCCCCATCACAGTGTCCCAATCCTTCAGGTGTTTCCCATCACAGCTCAAGAAACCCTCAGCAGCCTATGAAGGAACCCTAGGCAGTGCCATCTTTTTAGCTTCATGGGCCCCTGGGCAAACTAATGCACTGGGGCCCATACCAGTATGCATCAGGTGGCCCCACAGTGCCCCCCTACATCAGGTTCCCCCATCACAGTGTTCCCATACATCAGGTTCTTCAATCACATTGTCCCCATCACAATGCCCCTTACTTGAGGTTCCCCCCTCCCAATGCCCCTTACATGAGGTTCCCCCATCACAATGCCCCTTACATTAGATTCCCCCCACCACTGTGCCCCTTACATCAGGCTCCCCATCACAGCTTAAAGAACCACTAGCAGCCTATGAAGAAACCCTAGACAGTGCCATCCTAAAAGCGTTATAGGTTCCTGGGCAAAGTAATGCACTGGTGCCCCCAATGAGCCTGCATCAGGTGTCCCCATCACAGTGCCCATATACATAAGGTTCCCCCATCACGGTGTCCCCATACATCAGGTGGCCACAATACAGTGCCCCCTTACATTAGGTTCCCCCATTACTGTGCCCCCCTTGCATCAGGTTCCCCAATCAAATTTTTCCCCATCCATTAGGTGTCCACATCACAGTACCCCCTTGCATAAGGTGTCCCCATCATTGTACCCCTTTACATCAGGTTCCCCCATCACAGTGTCCCCATCCATCGGGTGTCCATATCCATCAAATGACCCCATCACAGTGCCCCCTTACATTAGGTAACCCCATCACTGTGCCCTGCAGTGTCTCCATACATCGGATGGCCCCATCACAGTGCCGCCTTACATTAGGTCCCCTCATCACTGTGCCCCCTAACATCAGGTTCCACCATCACAGTGCCATTATCCATCGGGTGTCCATATCCATCAGTTGTCCCCCATCACAATGTTTCCATACATTGGGAATTCCCATCACAACACACCCATCCATCAGAGTTGTGCCCCCTCTCCACTTCCACCTTGTACTCACAGGTCCTAAATGTTGTTCCCACCTGCAATGAGAGCAGTTCCTCCTTCCTCTCCCGCATTGAGACTGAGGTGCAGGAGGGAGGCGAAAGCTGAATCCTCTCTCCAGGAGAAGTCAGCTGCTGCTCATTCTGACAGGAGTGACATTGCAGTTACAGAGCGGCACAAATCAAAATCACACAAATCACCAGAGCACCCCCCCCCCCCATACACAGCGTCTGCTCCCTCCCCCTTTTCCATGGCCTGTTAATGGGGCACCCCATGCACCTGGGGCCCCTGGGCAGTGCCCAGGTGTGCCTATTTATTAAGCCTAGGGTCCCATAAAACCCTGGTTGAGAATTCCTGCTTTATTCGATCATACTCTAGGAAAACAACTTTTTGGATGGAGATGGGCTTTTAGGTCAAAAGGTTGTCAAGTGTCTAAAAACACTCAAGTCTGGAGGATTCAAAGAAATACTGCATAAAGAAAATGCTCAAATCAGGGCATTGAAGACGTTTCCTTGGTGACATTTATCAAGTGGGCTCAAAAGAACACAAACAACTAAATTATAGAACATTTCAAATACCAACCTTCAACACTGGAAATGTAAAGTGGAGGTTACTAGCTCTGCATTGTCAGAGCAAGAAAAACATATGTATAACCCTGAAAACTCTAAGGTATACACAACTGAGAAAACTGTCACAGAGATCCCAAGGACACTTTGTCGCAAAGTTGTGTCACTTACTTTTGATTCTAAACAACTCTGGTGCCTTTTACAGTGCCTTGAAAAAGTATTCATACCGCTTGAAATTTCCACATTTTGCCATGCAACTAAAATCTGGTGGAACCAATTGCCTTCAAAAGTCACCTAATTAGTAAATAGCGCTCACCTGTGTGTATTTTAATCTCATGCAGCAGCTCTGTGAAGTCCTCAGAGGTTTGTTAGAGAACCTTAGTGAATAAACAGCATCCTGAAGACCAAGGAACACACCAGGCAGGTCAGGGATAAAGTTGTGGAGAAGTATAAAGCAGGGTTAGGTTATATAAAAACATCCAAAGCTTTGAACATCTCATGGAGCTCTGTTCAATCCATCATCAGAAAATGGAAAGAGTATGGCACAACTGCAAACCTACCAAGACATGGCCGTCCACCTAAACTGACCGGCCGGGCAAAGGAGAGCATTCATCAGAGAAGAGCCAAGAGGTCCATGGTAACTCGGGGCTGCTCTGTGCAAAAACCATTACAGAGCAGGTAGGCGGAGAAAGTTGTGCTTTTGTTGTGCTTTTCTCCAGACTTCATAATCATGGATCAGGGTCAGGAACTTGAAAAGTTCCAGAGCGTCTTGGGTGGGAAAGAACCTTCGATCCCGTGTCCGGGCTTCGCTGGACGCCTACGGCCTGTTTGAGCGCACGGGTGTGCAGGGTCATTATAAGCCAGGTCTGAGAGCAGCTCAGGGCAGTTGCTGCCATTCAGCCACACAGCTTGCGTGTGAAGATAGCGGTGTGCTACAGCCAGGAGGGGTGACTTGCCTGGGAGATGAGACCAGTTAGGAGACGAAACCTGTTAGGGTCGTTTCGTGCCAAAAGGACTGGGAAAGTCAAGACAGCTACAAGGATCCGAAGAGACCGAGAAAGTTGAGGCAACTAAGCAGGTCCACAGAAGGGGCTGGAGGGCGTCCTGAGTTCCTGAGAAGTGTTAGCCCTTGTACACACGGTTGGACATTCCGATGGACAATGTCCGATAGGACCGTGTTGTCGGATAATCCGACAGTGTGTGGGCTCCATTGGACTGTTTCCTTCGGAGTATCCGATGGACCAAGTTTTCCAGCTGGGCTATAAAATTTTAGATCGGACAAAGTGCCACGCATGCTCAGATCAAATTCCTAGACCAAAGCTATTGGCTACTAGCCTGAACGTAGACCCGTCCTAATGAAATAACGTCATCACGTTAAGTACGATTGGATTTTCTGACAACTGTGTCCGACTGTGTGTATGCAACAGTTTCGGACAAAATCCGACGGATTTGGTTGTCGGAATGTCCGACCCGTGTGTACAAGGGCTTAGAGAACCCATGGTGCTGGGAGAACCCTATCTGGAGGCCAGGAGTGGGGCTCGTACAGAGAGGTTCTGTAAAAATAGGCTGAAAACCTGAAGAACCTGTGGTCTGGAAGACCAATGCTTGGGTTTGGTTCTGATGAAAAAGGCTTGACCCTCGAAACGCTTCAGCCGTTCTTGGACGCTTAGGAGGTTTTCCCATGCCATCAGCGGATAATGGTGGATTGGAGGCAGTTTCATCAGCTTTTCTAGATATGCATTTGTGAGTGTTCACTTGTTATTTAATTTTTCTAAAATCATAAATTGTATTATGGTAATGCACTAGGTTGGGGCGCCCTCTCTTTTTTTGTTTTATAGTTGCTGAAGTGTAGCCAGAGGGCAAACAAGCCTTTAAAACAAAGTTCAGACTGGCATGGACTTCACTACCGCCTGAGCTAACCAACCCCCATGTCACAGCTTGTACAAGTGTACGGTTATGGTTACATTTATATGTGCATACAATATTGCTTTGCATTGTTCCTCTACGACTGAGCAAAAGTTAATATTTAATTCTCTGGTTAGGGAATTGAAGAGGCAATGTGAGCTCAACAGAGAGACAACATCGCGGCTTAGGAAACAACAGAAACACAACAGTGCGGCTGCAATGTTTTATATTTTGTATAAAAAGTACCAAATTGCTATAAAAAGAGAAGTTTGGCTTTTTTCTTTTTTTTTTTCAAAGATTATACTTGCCCTGGTGGATTCTGCATCTGACGATCCCCAGATCTAAGACTGAAAACCAGGCGATCAAACACCGCTGATCGCTCGGTTCTCAGAGCTCCATGAGCAAAAAGTTGGACTTTGGGCGGGGGGGGGGGGGGGGAGGGGTTTGGGGCGTGGAACCCAGAAGCCCTTGGAGAGGTTGGGAAACCATTGTTTCAGCTCCCCATGCACATCCTATGTGTAAGTTACCCTGTGTCTATTAGGGGCACAGGGTGACCGAGAACCCCAGCTTGATCTATACTAATAGCACTCCCTGTACAACCACACTGGAATGTTTTGTGTGTATATATATATAATATTGTTTCATACTGTTGTGTACTCTTTGCTGCGTGGTTTGGGGTGTGGCTGTATTCCATTGTTCTATTGTGTCTTCCTCGGCTATTATCTATTATGGGATGTGTATGTGTATTTGCTGTGAGGAGGAAGGGGGGGGGAATTCCTCCAACAGCTCTCCCTGCGGATTGGACAGTCTATGGATGAGAAGTGTGGAGGGGGCAGAAGCAACAGGCTCAGGCCGGGCTGAGAGGCAATCTTGCCCAAGCCTGGAAGCAGCTCTGTGAGGTCAGCAGACAGCGTTCTGCAGACCACTTTCAGCTAAAAATGTGTCGCAGACGTACTGAACGAACTGCACTCCTCTGATCCACAGGAGGGCTACAGCCAAACAAGCTTTTCCCTGTACTTCTTCTTTAATATTACACTTTGGATCTGAGTAGCTTACAAGCATCTCATGATCTTAGAAGATATTTTCTGGGGAAAAGTTGAAACGTGTTCTGGTTGACTTTGCCAGCAAAAGTCTGATACGAGCTTCCGACCGTGTGCATGCTCCATCGGAATTTCCGCCAACAAAAGATCCAGAGCAGGTTATCTATTTTTCCTACGGAAAAAGTTCCCGATCGGAAATTCCGATCGTCTGTAGCAATTGCGACGCGCAAAATTCCTACGCATGCTCGGAAACAATTCGACGCATGCTCGAGAAAGCATTGAACTTCATTTTCTCGGCTCGTCGTAGTGTTGTACGCCACCGCGTTCTTGACGGTCGAAAGTTCAGAGAACTTTTGTGTGACCCGTGTGTATGCAAGTCAAGCTTGAGCGGAATGCCGTCGGAAAAACCATCCAAGATTTTTCCCCGACGTAAATTCAGCTCGGGTGTACGGGGCATTAGAGAGTGAGAGGTTATTGCGGCACGTAGTCAATGCTGGTGACTGGTTCCACTGGTTTAGCCAGTGAGGGACCAACATATAGGAGAAGTTAAATGTCTCCTTATTCCCAATGCTAGACCTGTCGGGTGGTCTCAACTGGAGGCGAGAGGCTGGGGCCCACTATTGGTGTACTACGGATGGCGGAAGCAATTATCACTTAATTGAACTGAACTTTTTGCGCTTGATGTCACATTCATCACCAAGGATTTTTTTGCACAAGCACTTTATTCATTTATATTTTTTGGATTGATTATTATATATTTATCTTAAGCATGTTATTGCCTTGTTGTTTTGTGGTGTGATTCCAGTCTTTGCACATGTATTTCAGTATCCATCTATGTGTACTGATATAATTACCCTCTTGGTGCACATGCACTTTATGTTCTTCATCTCCTATTGAACAAGCGCCACATTGTTACCTCTTATTTGCTTGAGGACCTTTGCCATCTATTGGTCATTACAGAACACTGCGGCTCTCAAGTCTAATCAAGTCTCTGCAACGCACACCTGTACCCTAATCAAGAAAAGTTAAACTGAGTGCTTGGAAAGCAGCCCTTCCCTGATTAAGAGGTCTGACTTTTTCTTATTTTCCCTGACTTCTGTCTTGTCATGCCTTCTCTTTCCCTGTGAACTGTTTTGCTGCATTTTTACTCCACTTGTCTGTTCTTATCCTAAGCATTGCTCTGTTATCTCCACCGGTCTGGGACCTGGACTCTGCTTTTCTGTGCCTCACATGGCCATCAGCCTGCTAATTTAGAGCTGGTGTTCAGGCATGGCAATTTTTTACATAGTTACATTGGTCCAGCTTAGGAATGCAAATGATGTCCTGAAATGCTCTGGATGGGGCTGGGTGTCGCTATCTCGGGGTGGGGTTCTGGAGGATGATCGGATGATAGGAGACTATGGTTGCCACTTCATCCCTTTAAACCCAAATACATATTAATTACACAGGTTCTGCGGCTGATTACAGTGGCAATTAAACTCACTTGGTGCCTTATCTGCATTTAATTAGCCTCAGAACCTGTTTAATTCAAAGGTGTTTGGGTTTAAGAGCCGGTTAACACAGGGGCAACACGACTTTCAACACGACTTTTGGAGGCAACTTGGACACGACTTATCAACACGACTTGGGGCGACTTACAACACGACTTTAAGTCGCCCCAGGCCAGGTGACTTTTGTCGTGGCCAATCAGAGAATGAGCTCTCAAGGGGGAACTCCACACCAAATAAAAAAAAAAAAACGGCATGGGTTCCCCCTCCGAGAGCATGCCAGGCCCTTAGGTCTGGTATGGATTTTAAGGGGAACCCCCTACGCAGAAAAAACGGCGTGGGGGTCCGCCCCAGATCCATACCAGACCTTTATCCGAGCACGCTACTCTGCCAGCCAGGAAAGGGGGTGGGGACGAGCGAGCGTCGTCCCCCCTTCCCCAAGGCACCCCCCCATGTTGAGGGCACACAGCCTGGTACGGCTCGGGGGGGGGGGGGGGCACTTGCTCGTCCCCACCCCCTTTCCTGGCCGGCAGGGTAGTGTGCTCGGATAAGGGTCTGGTATAGCTCTGGGGGAGACCCCCATGCAGTTTTTATCGGCGTAGGGGGTTCCCCTTAAAATCCATACCAGACCTAAGGGCCTGGTATGCTCTCGGAGGGGGAACCCACGTCGTTTAAAAAAAAAAAATTGGCGTGGAGTTCCCCCTTGAGAGCTCATTCTCTAATTGGCCACGGCAAAAGTCGCCTGGCCTTGGGCGACTTAAAGTCATGTTGTAAGTCGCCCCAAGTTCGTGTTGATAAGTCGTGTCCAAGTTGCCTCCAAAAGTCGTGTTGAAAGTCGTGTTGCCCCTGTGTGAACCGGCTCTAAAGGGATGAGGTGGAAACTCTTTGCAGCAAGCTTGGCGACATTGAGGTTTCTTAAAGGGGCTGGGGGAAACTGTGGACGATGGGGTTCCTGGAGGGGATGGTGGTCTTTCAATGCTGGTCACTGTGTAGGGGCACTGTGGATGACCGGAAGGTGCGGCAGGGGCTGGGTGTCGCTGTCTCGGGGTGGGGTTCTGGAGGATGATAGGAGACTTTGCAGCAGGCTTGGCGACATTGAGGTTTCTTAAAGGGGCTGGGGGAAACTGTGGACGATGGGGTTCCTGGAGGGGATGGTGGTCTTTCCATGCTGGTCACTGTGTAGGGGCACTGTGGATGACTGGAAGGTGCGGCAGGGGCTGGGTGTCACTGTCTCGGGGTGGGGTTCTGGAGGATGATAGGAGACTTTGCAGCAGGCTTGGCGGCCTTGAGGTTTCTTGAAGGGGCTGGGGGAAAATGTGGGCGATGGGGTTCCTGGAGGGGATGATCCTGATTAGCTTCTAGGTCCTGTGTTGAGCGGCTGCCCCTATTGCTTATTGAACACAGACACCCTAGAGAATAAAATGGTGGTCGTTGCTATATTATATGTCACAATGTATTTGTGCAGCAGTCTTTCAAATGCATTTTTTCTTTGAAAAAATTGCTTTAATTAATAAAAAAAAAAAAAAAGTAGTCCATTTTTTTTGTATAATGTGAAAGATTTTACGTCGCGGTGAGAATCATGATCTTTTTATTCCAGGCAAAAAAAAAAAAGAAAAATCGGGATTCTCATTTTGACCAGAATCGTGCAGCTCTAGGAGATGGTTAATATTTGTTGCTCTATTATTGTTTATAGGGCAAAAAATAAAAAGTCGTGTTGATAAGTCGTGTCCAAGTTGCCTCCAAAAGTCGTGTTGAAAGTCGTGTTGCCCCTGTGTGAACCGGCTCTAAAAGGATGAGGTGGAAACTCTATAGGAGACTTTGCAGGAGGCTTGGCAGCCTTGAGGTTTCTTGAAGGGGCTGGGGGGAAACTGTGGGCGATGGGATTCCTGGAGGGGATGGTGGTCTTTCCATGCTGGTCACTGTGTAGGGGCACTGTGGATGACTGGAAGGTGCGGCAGGGGCTGGGTGTCACTGTCCCGGGTGGGGTTCTGGAGGAGGATGCGGCAAGCTTGGCGGCCTTGAGGTTAGGGGCACTGTGGATGAGGTGGTTAAAATTTGTTGCTCTATTATTGTTTATAGGGCAAAAAATAAAAACCGTAGAGGTGATCAAATACCACCAAAAGAAATCTCTATTTGTGGGGGGGGGGGGGGAGGATAATTTTGTTTGGGTACAGCGCCGCACGACCGCGCAATTGTCAGTTAAAATAACGCAGTGCCGAATCGCAAACAAGTGGCCTGCTCATGAAGGGGGTAAATCTTCCGGAGGTCAAGTGGTTAAGCTGGTGCCATGACCGTTGCTCCAGGTTTCCCGTCTCAGGGTGGCTCCTTTCTCTTGCAGCGTTCCTATGGAGCCACCCTTTGCAAAAAAAATGGCTTCGGTGGGGGGTCAAGTGGCTAAACCGCACTACCAAGTGGCGCGACCATGTTTGACAAACCTGAAAACGACAAAAACTACAAAGAAAGAAGCAGAATAGAAGTTGTGCGGAGTTTTCCTGACCCCCCATCCAGAGAAGTCGGCACTCCTTTATCCAATCCTCAGCCAATTCCTCGGCTCGCAAATTCCTACTCACTGCGGCCAAGAGGACCGAATACCTGTTTATTCTGCAAGAACAGAAATGAAATTCATTGATTAATTACGACTTAAGATGTCAATTCTCTGAATTAATGGAATTACTTGCCGTAATAAACGTTATTTAGATTTTTTTTTTTTTTTTTAAAGCTTGGAATCGGAGCGCTCGGCATTTCTGGAGCTTCATTATCCAGCTCAGCTGACAAGCGCAGAATTAAAGTAGACCCGTCATGAGAGAATTATGTAGGCGGCAATTGCTGACCCTCTCCTTATTAGAGCATTCGTTTTCCTCCGGGTATTTTCTGAATTATTAAAACTACCCCCCCCCCCTCCACAGCTCATAAAGGATTTAAAGTGATATTAAAACCTCCCTTTTTTTTTTTTAAGCACCTTCAGAGCAGTTGATTTAATTACTTACCATGTCAATCCTTTATCTTTTACTTCTTGCCTATATTCCAATTTATGCTGGTGCCATGACTGTTGCTCCAGGTTTTCCTGTTTCAGCAAAGGGGTGTGTCGGGTGTGCCTGGGCACACCCTAATCACCCGGTGTGGCGTAGATTCCCCCCCCCCCTGCTGACATTTCACCAAAGCCCCCCTCAAAGGGGCTCTTAATTTTTTATTTTTTGTTAAATACGAAAATAAAATATAAAAAACGACCGACACCAACCTCTGCCCTGCTGACACGTCCACGTTTTAATATATTTTAAAATATTTTTTACATTTATATATAGGTGTGTGTGTGTGTGTGTATATGTTATTAATATACGCTGTAAATTTTTTTATCAATTAGTTAATGGCCAAAGTTGTGCTTTAAATTTTTTAATTCACTGACAAGAAACAGCTATGTTGACACCTATTGTGGCTAAAAAATATTAAAGGGTATGTAAAGCCATCACAGTGCCCCCTGTCCCTCAACCACCCACCGTGCCCTCCAACCTTTCACAGTGCCCTCCAGCCAACTGCAGAGCTACAAGCCCCCCTATAGTGCCCCCCAACAGCAACCCACACTCTCCTCCCAACCTCCCACAGTGGCCTCCAGAAACCTGCAGTGTCCCCCAAGCCTACGGCAGAGCCTCAAGTCCCCCATAGTGCCCTCAACCTCCAACAGTCGCCCACGTCCTCCTCCCAACCCCCCATAGTGCCCCCTTCCTCCAACAGACATCCACACCCTCCTCCCAACCTCCCACAATGCCCTCCAGCCACCTGCAGTGTGGCACAGCCTCAAATCCCCCTTGGTGCCTCCAACGGTCGCCCACACCCTTCTCCCAACCCCCCATAGTGCCCCCAACCTCCAACAGACACCCACACCCTCCTCCCAACCTCCAACAATGCCCTCCAGCCACCTGCAGTGCCCCCCAGCCTATGGCACAGCCTCAAGTCCCCCATAGCGCCCCCAACCTCCAACAGCCGCCCACAAACTCCTCCCAACGCCCCATAGTGCCCCCAACCTCCAACAGACACCTACACCCACCTCCCAACCTCCCACAATGCCCTCCAGCCACCTGCAGTGTTCCACAGCCTACGGCACAGCCTCAAATCCCCCTTGGTGCCCCCAACCGCCAACGGTCAGCCACACCCTCCTCCCAACCCCCCCCCCATAAGGCCCCCAACCACCAACAGACACCCACACCCTCCTCCCAACCTCCCACAATGCCCTCCAGCCACCTGTAGTGCTCCCAACCTACGGCAAAGCCCCAAGTCCCCCGTAGTGCCCCCAACCTCCAACAGTCACCCACACCCTCCTCCCAAACCCCCCATAGTGCCCCCAACCTCCAACAGACACCCACACCCTCCTCCCAACCTCCCACAATGCCCTCCAGCCACCTGTAGTGCCCCCCAACCTACGGCAAAGCCCCAAGTCCGCTGTAGTGCCCCCAACCTCCAACAGACATCCAAACCCTCCTCCGAACCTCTCACAATGCTCTACAGCCACCTGCAGTGCCCCCTAGTTTACTGCAGAGCCCTAAGCCCCTCCCATAGTGCCCCCAATCTCCAACAGTGGCCCACACACTACTCCCAACCTTCCACAGTCCCTGCAGCACCCTCCAATGCCCCTGCAAAGTCCTGGAGAGATATTCAGCCCCCTCTAGCCTCTCCTGAGACCACATCTCCCCCTAGCCCCCCTCTGGAAACCTCATCCTCTACAAAGCCACCAAGTACCCTAACCCCCTTCTGAACCCGCACCTCCGCATCCCCCCTCCCCCAGACACCTAGAACCTTCCAGCATTTCAATATATATTTTGCATTCCCATACTTTTATTGTGTTTTTTTTATTACTATTGGGGTGTGTAAGGTTTTGGAAGAATTTTCCGGGCCCTGGTCCCACCACGGCACCCCTTCATTAGTGTGTGTGAATGGCCTGTCTCCTAAAAAACAGACACTGCCCCCCCCCCCCAATAAAATGTAAACTAGACATGTGCACTGCCAAAAAATGTTGTTCAGTTTCATTTTTTTTTCTGTCTTCGGGTCATTCATTATGATCGCAATTCGTACATTTGTAAATTCGTACATTCGTAAATGCATATATTCGTAAATTCGTACATTAGCACATTCCTACATTCGTAAATTTGTAAATTCATAAATTCGAAAATTCGTACATTCGTAAATTAGAAAATTCAGAAATTTGGAAATTCGAAATCCCGAAAATCTGAAATCGTAACTATTAAATTATAGGTATTGTAATTTCCTTTCAAATTTGGCTGTTAGTGAACGTAAAGAATACAAATTTTCTCCGAAGTTGTGAATTATCCGAAATGACGAATGCCGCATCTAAACAAAGGGAACGGAACAAATTAATAATAAATAATAATAAAAAGTTTTCATCATTATCGTTCACCAACAGCCAAATTTGAAAGGAAATTACAATACCTATAATTTAATAGTTAGTTAATATTAGTTAATTATTATTTCAGATTTCCGAATTGACAAATTTACTAATGTACGAATGTATGAATGTACGAATGTATGAATGTACGAATGTATGAATGTACGAATGTATGAATGTACAAATGTACGAATTTACGAATTTTGACTATTCTAATTTACAAATATTCGGAAAATTTTGTTAAACGGGTTTCGTTAATTCGGAAAATTTACGAATGAACAAATTTGTCGAAATTCGTTAAATAACAAATTTGGAACGAAACGAATTGCACGTAAACTAAGGTGTACAAAGGTTTGGCGAATGTGGAGATCCCGGTCTAGAACGTGTGTGCTTCTTCCATCACAGCAAATAGGTAGCTAGAATAACGCTTTATTAAAATTCATACAAAATTATGTTTTTACTCTGTACGTCATCTAATGGAAATCTCATTTTTCAGATCTATCAAAGATTCAAATTTACGGACGCTGCTGTATTTTAAGCAGCTTGCGGCATAAATTCACATAGATTTATTAGCCCTTTAAAATGATGAGAATTTACCGCTAACCAGAGGTCATTATAAACTATATAAAAAAGCGAGGGTGAAAGTATTTTTTATTTCTAAGGATTGGCATCCACAAATGTAAAATCCTTCATTAACTACACTGAGGTGAAGATGTGTTCCCTCACTACATCCATTCACAAACTCTGAAAATAAAGCCGGCTGTTGCTTGTACGGGATAGGAGGATAGACAGGAGCACATCACTGTATTTATTAAGCTAAGTGTACAGTAACTTTACAAAGTGGACATATGCCACGGACACGCTCTACTCAACGAGGTGATCCGACCATGAAGTGGGAGCGGATACCTGTCAAAACCAGGTACCCGCTCCATCCCCTCTCCCAAAAAGTGCCAAATGGTAAAGTGGAAGGGGGGGGGGAATGCTAAAAGCAGATTTTCCCCTTTTGGGTCAAGTTCCGCTTTGAGCAGGGGCCGTCCATCCACCAAGGGCGCTCAGGCCCGCCCCCTCCCTTGTCCATGGCCGCCTCTCCTATCCATGCGTCCGGCCCCTTTCAAGACACCGGCGCATGAATTCCAACGGGGAGGGGGCGTACTTTTGGAGTACCGATTAGAGGCTCTAATAGGTTTCAATATAGGGTGGGCTCGGATCACAGAGAGTGCGCTCTCAGCCCGCCCAGATATGTTATATGTCACAACAGCGAATGAATATTCCCTGTTGTAACACTGATCCTCCTCCCAGCCAATCAGGAAGCGGGTTTTAATACCCTCGATTGGCTGAATGAATGGATGACTTGTATAGCGCTGCAACTGCGAACTGAATCGCCTCAAGGCGCATGATCCGTCCTGTGCTTCCTGCTTGTAAGCCCCTGTACACACGGGTCGGACATTTCGACAACCAAATCCGTCGGATTCTGTCCGTCAGATCTTGTCCGAAACTGTTGCATACACATGGTTGGACAAAGTTGTTGAAAAATCCGATCTTTCAGAACATGATGGCGTAATTTCGTTACGATGGGACTACATTCAGGCTAACAGCCAATAGCTTTGATGTAGGAATTTGATCTGAGCATGCGTGGCACTTGGTCCGATCAAAATCCTCTACACATGATCGGAGTATGTCCTATCGGACCAGTTTGTCGGAAAATATTTCCAGCAAGTTTGAAAATTTGGTCCGACGGATATTTTCCGATGGAAACAGTCCGATGCATACCACACACAGTCGGATTATCCGACAACACGGCCCGATAGGACACATTCCGATGGATTCTCCGACCGTGTGTACAGGGGCTTAGAAGAGGTGGGTCTTGAGTTTGTTTTTTGTTTTTTTGAAGGCCCGATGGTTTTCTTCCATGCGGATGTCAGTGGGTAGAGCGTTCCATAGCCGAGGTTCTTGGACTGCAAATCTTCGTTCTCCCTTGGATTTGTAGCGGGATTTAGGGATGAGGAGGAGGCTTTGGCTAGTTGATCGGAGGTTGCGATTTGGTGTGTAGTGTTTTATTTTCTTACATAGGTATTGAGGGGCGTTTCCTTGTGTGCATTTATGGGTGAGGCAGAGGCTCTTGAACGTGATCCTTAATGGTTAGCCAATGAAGAGTCCTTAGGGCTGGGGAGATGGATTCCCAGGGTTTTTGTCCAGTGACTAGTCTTGCTGCCGTGTTTTGGACGACTTGTAGGAGTGCAATCTGTTATTTGGGTAGTCCTATGTAGAGAGAGTTTGCGTAGACAAGTCGGGAATTGATGATTGTTCCAACTACTACTGCTTTCTCTGGAATGAAGGGGATGAGTCTACGTAGCAGACGGAGAAGATGGTGAAAGCCACTGACTACTGGTCCTATTTGAGGATCCATTGACATCTCTGAGTCGAAGAGGACTCCGAGACTTTTGGCTTTGGTGCTTGGGGAGATGGCCTGTCCAAGGATGGTGTCCAAGGGGTCTGAGTTTTAGTATTTCTGTTAGCGTTGAGGAGAAGAAGCTCTGTTTTGGATCCATCGAGTTTGAGGGAGCTTGTGGTCATCCAGTCATCTATCAATGTGAGGCATTTTTCTAGGTCTTGGTATTGATCATTTTGTCCGGTGTTGCGAAAGTAGAGTTGAGTGTCATCCGCATAGGAGTGGAAGCATAGGTCCGTTGTCCTGATAATTTTGAGGAGAGGGAGGATGTAGATGTTGAAGAGCATGGCTGAAAGGACAGTCGATCCTATTGGATGCCTAGGAGGAGGGGAGGAGCTGGAAGCCGCCATGGAGGAGAGGACTCGGAGCCAAGCTGCTGCACCACTCTGCCCGCCACGATGGGGTAAGTGCCACACCGACCAGCAAACAGTGGGGAAGCCCCAAACCCTCAGGCTGGTAGGGGTCCCAATGCATTACTTATCCCAGGGGCCCATGATGCTATTAAGACAACCCTGACCCCAGGGCTTTCCATGGAACCCCAGGTTGAGAAAGGCTGCCCTATTCTATCCAAAATGAAAAACAAAGTTTTGGCCTTTGATGCACTTTAATCGTTGCAGGCACACGTGAACATTTACACACAACACACGAACCATAGGCTAAGCCCTTGTACACACGGTCGGAGATTCCGATAACCAAATCCATCGGATTTTGTCCGACGGATTTTGTCCGACGGATCTTGTCCGACGGATCTTGTCCGACGGATCTTGTGCGAAACTGTTGCATACACACGGTCGGACAAAGTTGTCGGAAAATGCGATCGTTCAGAACGTGATGACGTTATTTCGTTATGACGGAACTACGTTCAGGCTAGTAGCCAATAGCTTTGATGTAGGAATTTGATCTGAGCATGCGTGGCACTTTGTCCGATCGGAATACTCTACACATGATCGGAGTATGTCCGATCGGACCAGTTTGTCGGAAAATATTTCCAACAAGTTGGAAAATTGGGTCCGACGGATATTTTGACGGAAACAGTCCGATACATACCACACACAGTCGGATTATCCGACAAAACGGTCTGATAGGACACATTCCGTTGGAATCTCCGACCGTGTGTACAAGGGCTAATACATTTTTTTTCTTATTTTCTTTCCCTACTTCTCTTTTAGCTTCTGTAAAATATGAATATAAGGCGTCGATTTAGACCACTTTCTGGGAGTTTCACTCGGAGGGTTTAACAGCAGCATGTTGGAGCCATTTAATCCCATAACATGGTGTAATTGCATCTTGTTATAAGAGATTACCTGAAGCTCCCGGAACAGCCCAAACTAAAAGGTAGTTCTCCTCTCGTTCTCATCTGCAGAAAAGGGAATTTAAAACGCCTGAAGGATATTAATAAGTAAGCGGGGCGAAAAAGCATTTTTCAGAGTAATAGATGTGCCAGAATGAGATCCAGGCTTCAAAGCTAAAAAAAAAATATATAAAAAATGAAGAAGGAAATGCCGGCTGTACGGGTTCACAGCGGAAGGGTCAAGCTCAGGAAGGTACCTTAAGATGCCGCTGGTATCTAGACAAACCAGCAGAAGGACTCAGGAAATTGAAAATCATATCTGGAGATCACGCGGAGTGACAAGAACCGCGAACGCAGGTAACGTGGGAGAATAGTGTGGGTGAGGAACGCATTTCCTGTAATGGAACAGGTTGGATGGCCGGACTTTTAGTTTTAGTCAAAGAATTGTCTCTTCTTTCTGGTTTTGCCATATTGAACGAAATGTCGTTAAATTACAGCTCTTTGGACTATTTAACCGAAGGGAATCCAAACTTTCTAAACAAAGGGCCAGTTTACTGTCTGTCAGACTTGATTGGGGCCGGATTGTGGCCAGTGGGATTAAACAATGCCCCCATCATTGGTTTTAGTGGAAGGAACAGTGCCCTATTAATATCGGTGGGAGGAATAGAAGCCCATTCTTGGTGTCAGTGGGAGGAATAGTGCCCCATCCTTGGTGTCAGTGGGAGGAATAGTGCCCCATCCTTGGTGTCAGTGGGAGGAATAGTGCCTCATCATTGGTGTCAGTGGGAGGAATAGTGCCTCATTAATATCGGTGGGAGGAATAGAAGCCCATCCTTGGTGTCAGTGAGAGGAATAGTGCCCCATCCTTGGTGTCAGTGAGAGGAATAGTGCCTCATTAATATCGGTGGGAGGAATAGAAGCCCATCCTTGGTGTCAGTGAGAGGAATAGTGCCCCATCCTTGGTGTCAGTGAGAGGAATAGTGCCCCAACCTTGGTGTCAGTGAGAGGAATAGTGCCCCATCCTTGGTGTCAGTGAGAGGAATAGTGCCCCATCATTGGTGTCAGTGGGAGGAATAGTGCCCCATCCTTGGTGTCAGTGAGAGGAATAGTGCCCCATCCTTGGTGTCAGTGGGAGGAATAGTGCCCCATCATTGGTGTCAGTGGGAGGAATAGTGCCCCATCCTTGGTGTCAGTGGGAGGAATAGTGCCCCATCCTTGGTGTCAGTGAGAGGAATAGAAGCCCATCCTTGGTGTCAGTGGGAGGAATAGTGCCCCATCCTTGGTGTCAGTGGGAGGAATAGAAGCCCATCCTTGGTGTCAGTGGGAGGAATAGTGCCCCATCCTTGGTGTCAGTGAGAGGAATAGAAGCCCATCCTTGGTGTCAGTGAGAGGAATAGTGCCCCATCCTCGGTGTCAGTTGTGGTAGGAATAGTGACCCATCCTTGGTGTAAGTGGGAAGAATAGTGCCCCATCCTTGGTGTCAGTTGTGGTAGGAATAGTGACCCAAGGGCTGGAGAGAGACAAGCAAAGGGCCACATCCGACAAGTTCCTCCACCCCAAACGCACTCATCCATGTGTTTATGGACCTTGCTTTGTGCACTGGTGGGCAGTCATGTTGGAACAGGAAGGGGCCGTCCCCAAACTGTTCCCACAAAGTTGGGAGCATGAAATTGCCCAAAATGTCTTGGTATGCTGACACCTTAAGAGTTCCCTTCACTGGAACTAAGGGGCCAAGCCCAACCCCTGAAAAACAACCCCATAACATACTTTGTGCACTGGTAAAATTCATTTGGTGGAGCGGGGAGCTCCACCAAATGATTTGGACCAGTACACAAAGCAAGGTCCATAAAGACATGGATGAGCGAGTTTGGGGTGGAGAAACTTTACTGGCCTGTACAGAGTCCTGACCTCAACCCGATAGAACACCTTTGGGATGAATTAGAGCGCAGACCGTGAGCCAGGCCTTCTCATCCAACATCAGTGCCTGACCTCACAAATGGGCTTCTGGAAGAATGGTCAAACATTCCCATAAACACACTTCTAAACCTTGTGGTCAGCCTCTTCCCAGAAGAGTGGAAGCTGTTATAGCTGCAAAGGGCGGAGCCAACTCAATACTGAACCCTACGGACTAAGACTGGGATGCCATTACAGTTCATGTAGGTGTAAAGGCAGGTGTACCAATACTTTTGGTAATATAGTGTATTTGCCAGCCTTTTTCAACCTGTTTACCCCAGGGAAACCCCTTCAAATCATTTTCTGCTCTTAGGGAACCCCTGCTAAAATTATATCCACAGTTCATAGTATAGGTAAGTTAATGAGAAGAAAGAAATTGGTGCATCAAGAGTGTCTACTGAGTAGATCCTTTTAGAACACCTCCATGGTCTATACAGTACATTATTTTCAATAATATTTGTAGCACCCTCCTAGCTTAGGTTGCTTTTTTTGCATTAGCTGTGGCCAGTTGGGGTGAGAGGGAGCAAAAAATGGGTGTGTTGGGGTGTGGTTATGATAGAAGCAGCTGTCAGAACAAACAAAAGCTGGAGACCGCGGTCCTCTAGATGCCCACTGACGATTCTAAATTCATCAGTCTGTGTGTATCTAGATCAGCCTTTCTCAACCTTTTCAACACAGAGGAACCCTTGAAATGGTTCTCCGGTCTCGGGGAACCCCCTGCTAAAAATTAGAACTCTACAACTCATGATACATTAGTGTGATGGTCAGTGGGAAGAATGGTCCTCACACTTGTGGTCATTGGGAAGAATGGTCCTTACACTTGTGTGGTCATTGGGAAGAATGGTCCTCACACTTGTGGTCATTGGGAAGAATGGTCCTCACACTTGTGTGGTCATTGGGAAGAATGGTCCTTACACTTGTGGTCATTGGGAAGAATGGTCCTTACACTTGTGGTCATTGGGAAGAATGGTCCTTACACTTGTGGTCATTGGGAAGAATGGTCCTCACACTTGTGGTCCTTGGGAAGAATGGTCCTCACACTTGTGGTCCTTGGGAAGAATGGTCCTCACACTTGTGATCAGTGGGAAGAACGGTCCTTACACTTGTGGTCATTGGGAAGAATGGTCCTCACACTTGTGTGGTCATTGGGACGAATGGTCCTTACACTTGTGGTCATTGGGAAGAATGGTCCTTACACTTGTGGTCCTTGGGAAGAATGGTCCTCACACTTGTGGTCCTTGGGAAGAATGGTCCTCACACTTGTGATCAGTGGGAAGAATGGTCCTCACACTTGTGGTCATTGGGAAGAATGGTCCTCACACTTGTGGTCATTGGGAAGAATGGTCCTCACACTTGTGGTCATTGGGAAGAATGGTCCTCACACTTGTGGTCCTTGGGAAGAATGGTTCTCACACTTGTGGTCATTGGGAAGAATGGTCCTCACACTTGTGGTTATTGGGAAGAATAGTCCTTACACTTGTGGTCAGTGGGAAGAATGGTCCTTACACTTGTGGTCATTGGGAAGAATGCTCCTCACACTTGTGGTCATTGGGAAGAATGCTCCTCACACTTGTGGTCATTGGGAAGAATTACCTCCTTACAGATAAATAAAAAGATCAATGGTGTCGGAGGGAAGTTATCTGAGAGGCAGAAATTGTCCAATGCTGAAGGAACCCCTAGCAACCTCTGGGGGAACCCTAGGGTTCCACGGAGCCCTGGTTGAGAATCACTGATCTAGATCTAGCCTTTCTCAAACTTTTCACCCCAAAGGAACTCCTGAAATAATTTTCAAGGAACTTTTGCTAAGATGAGTCCATTGGTGGTCATTGGCAGAATGTCCCTTTCATTGGTGGTGGTCAGTGGAAAAAAAAAATACTCCCCCTTACGGTGGCCACTCTTTCAGTTATGCCTTTGGCTCTGCCAAGTGGTGTCGGACCTGGAACTATGTAGGCACTATGTAGGCACCATCACATGAAAGGCCAGTTAGCCACAGCTCAATGAATCCCTGGCCACCTCTAGAGGAACTCTGGGATTCCATGGAACCATGGTTGACAATGCCTGTTCTACAGTATCTATAATTTTTAGATTTTTTTGGGGGTACACAGTAAAATTACAAACATTACAGTGGAGGCCGGAGCTGTTCAGAAGTGGCATTAACCGCAAATATTTTTTTAAAAGGGATCTGCAAATTTGAATTTCTTTTAATTGAAAATTAAATGGCATCTACTTTCCACCATTTTGCCCCCCCCCCCCCCCCCCCCGTTACGACATCTTTTTATCAGTTCTATATGCTCCAAATATAAAAAATAAAATGTATTCCACGTGTGATAACATTCCCACAAACCTGTATACAGAATATATATATGCACAGTCTATGGTGGTATGTATGTACCCTTCTACTCAAGAAGTCCAAGTCCAACTCTGCACCACCCCAGGACTGGGGCAAAGCCCACAACACACTTCCCTAGTCACTTTGTCCTGAAGGGCCATGCTGTCTAGAAAGGGTGCCATCCGCTGCCTGAAGATAAATCATAGAATAATTTATGTTAAGTGCTAATTTAACCGTATTTCCATCTCTATTGATGATCTTCCTGACAGCAGAAGCTTTTAAGTACCAAAAAATCAGGAAGATTTGCAGGTCCTGGACCAGAAAATGACATTTTAATGGAAAAACACTGCCTTCAATGAACGAGGCTCCATTTGTCAATTAATCCACTGATAGCTTAAAGTCACAAGGGAAATAATAGCAAGCCTGGCAAGTTTGGGGAGCTTAAGGAGCATGCAGGGCTGGACTTACCATTGGGCTTCACTGGGCTCAAGCCCATGGGCCCCGTCCAATAGGGGGCCCCGCCGAGATACATAGCTGAGTGTACTCGGCTCGGCTCTGCTCACAGTCACGCCCAGTCCCGCCCTGTGATGGACATAACACAGGGACTGGATGTGACAGTGAAGCGAGCTGAGTACACTCGGCTACTCTCGGCTCTACTCGGGACTGCAAATGGACCCGAGAGCCGCCAAGAGGACCCGTGAGCTGCCGAGATACAAAGGACTCTGTATCTTGGCAGCGCCATTTTTAAATTTCAAGACTGCAATGACAAGGCTGCAATGACACTGGACATGCCTGCAGATGGATGGACAAGGCTGCAGATGGACACTGATAAGGCTGCATTGATGAGCATTTAAATGTAAGTTTTTTTCCTTAAAAACTTCCCTCCTAAAAGTTTTTTCCTTAAAATTCCATCCTAAACTTGGGGTGCGTGTTATACGCCGATAATTATATAGAAGGTAGGCCCCAAAAGTGACTCAAGCCCAGGGGCCCCCACCACCCGAAGTCCTGCCCTGGGAGCATTTATGCAAGAGAACCTGGGATAGTGTTGTAGATCAATTAAAACTGGGCAAGTTTTAATAGAGATATTTGCTTCTTTGCCCCTTTAGGGTTGAGTGACAAGGTCTTCTTAAACCCCACCTATTCTCACCCCTCTCACTGCTCTGTGGCTCTGTAGAAGCTGCCACTAAATAGCTTGAGTTGCAGATTCTTCTGGGGTATGGGGGAGCACAGGACCTCCTCCGCTTGGTGGCAAATTGCCAGGCATGACCACGGTCTTGTGAGAAGAACGACAAGTCGTTAAGCTTGGGTCCACATCCAAAATGGAGCTTACATGGAGTTGGGACATCAGAGTGGGGAAGGTACATATATAAATGGGTCAAGGGATGGGTTATAAAGTGAAGCTATGGCCTGGCTATCAACATTCAGGTATTAACACATTCTTAAATGCTAACTCTACCTTTTGCACAATGTTTCATCTGTGTTTAGGGTGTAACATGGTGCAGATGGGAACCGCCACTCAAGAATGCCTCTTCCCTGGGACAATGGGTTTGGGTTCTTCTTTCCCACAGCAGCTGTCACTTTTCAAATCAGCATGGCTATGGAGAATCCACACAAATTAATGAACTACAGCAGATGGACTTGTAGTTCGCAATGGAGTATGAGAGTGGTCATCACCACACTCAGGCCATAGCCATTCCTCCAGCTATCCAACTGAAAGCTCACAACTGGGTAGAGACACGGTGTTGGAGGAAGAGTCTGCAGGAGTCAGACATTTCACTGGTTATGGACAGGGTACTTGGGGATGAGTCTGTAGGAGCCAGGCATTGCACCCATTAAGGACAGGGAGCTGGGGGAAGAGCCTGCAGGAGCCAGGCATTGCACTTATTATGGACAAGGAGCTGAAGGAAGAGCCAGCAGGAGCCAGGCATTGCACCCATTACGGACAGGGAGCTGGAGAAAGAGCCAGCAGGAGCCAGGCATTGCACCTATTATGGACATGAAGCTGGAGGAAGAGCAGTAGGAGCCAGGCATTGCACCTATTATGGACATGGAGCAGGAGGAAGAGCCTGCAGGAGCCAGGCATTGCACCCATTATGGACAGAGAGGTGGAAGAAGGGGATGCAGGAGCCAGAAATTGCACCCATTATGGACAGGGAGCTTGAAGAAGAGCCTACAGGAGCCAGGCATTGCACCCATTACGGACAGGGAGCTGGAGGATGAGTCTGCAGGAGCCAAGAATTGCACCCATTATAGACAAGTATTTTTGCAGTCCAATCTTTCCGCCGGACTTGGGTTTCAGCGGACAATACGTTCGTCAGTATGCTAGTCCGGCGGACTAAGAATGACGCATGCTCAGAAGCAAGTACGAAAAGGAAGCTATTGGCTACTGGCTATTGAACTTCCTTTTTCTAGTCCCGTCGTACGTGCCGTATGTCATCGCACTAGCAAACGCCAGACTTTCTGTGTGTCCGTGTGTGGCCCAGTCCGTTCTGTAGAAAGTCCGCCGGACTATCCGCCGGATTGTTTGCCGGACAATTCGCTCGTGTGTACGCGGCATTAAATCCCCTTTCTTCCCCATTCTGATGCTCAATTTGAACTTCAACTGTGTCTAGATACCTAAATGCATTGAGTAGCTGCCATGTGATTGACTAATTAGCAATTTATGTTACCCAGAAATTGAACAGGTATACCTAATAAAACAGCCGGTGAGTGTATTTTTTGTGTGTTGTGCTGGTGTTCGTCTACACCTGAGGTTGTCATGTGCAGATCTTAAAGGAAATGTGAATTTTTCCATTTTCGGGTTGACATTTGGCCAAAAAACCATCAGCTTGGCCATACATTTTCTCCTCCCCCTCAGGTGATTAATAAAGCCAAGTTGTAAAAGTCTTCCAAAAGACAAAAAGTTGGCTTTCGGACTAATCAAAGTGCATTATAAGTTGCGTTGGGGGGGTTTGGATGCGAAAAGTCCCTCTCCGATCTGGCAGCTGCCGGTGAAATATTGCTCCCGTTCAGCCTAAAAGCAGTGTCCTCTCTTTGTAAACCTGCAGCTCCTTCCATAATGAATTGATCTGGCGTCCGTCTCCCTCCTATTAGTGGCAATTCATCTCGGGCCCCCGCTGGTGGGATCTCTGCGTGTTTACCGGAGATGAAGACCTTGACTTCGTCCCAAAGCGATGAAAAATGCGAGGCTGTAATGGCTCCGGAGAACTGAGGGTACCATTAAAACAATATTATTACAAAGCTGCACCGGGGTTACAGCTTCCTGGGCTGATTGAAAGAAATTATCAACACATTTGCTTGGAAGAAGACATTAAACATTAGGAAATCCTCGACGAAGCCGGGGAAGAAGAACGAGAAACTGCAAACATCCTACTGCGCAAAGACACAAAGCAAGGAGCTAATTACAGCAGCTCCCTCTAATTGAACATTCCTAATGACCCTTAAACTCTCCGTATAGTGGGGGATTAAAGCTTCTGCAATTGGTTTTTGTGGCTGGTTATTAAGGTCAATGGGAACAGGTAATTAACAAAGCACTCAAACCAGGAATGGATTGTCAGGTTTGGGGGGGCAACAGAGGAGTGAAGGGGAAGGTGGTGGGTGGGTGGAGGTTACGGAATGCTCTTCAGCACAGCTGAGGTTTAGAAAATATTGAAAATCTTTTCCTTGTTCTGCACAGAAGCATCCTTCTAAAGACATGGCTGTTTAGGAGGCCCTCAAGTACAGGCAGGAGAACACAGGGGCGTGCTTTTCTAAGACGTGAACATGACCTGAAAAAAATAGACGTCCCCGTAATGTGAACTTGCTGTTCTTTTTCTGGGAGTCTCAACTCTGCCTCCTGACACCTAGGTGGACTTTGTGTGTGGTGGGTGCATCTTGCATGTCCGCCTCCAGCCTGCTTAGCAGCTGTCTCACCCCCCCCCCCCCCCCACCTTTAATGTTGAGGCCCTGCTCTGGTGACAATGCCCTATGTGCTCCTATTGGCCAGTGGTGGATTCCTTTTGGCTATATCCTTATTTGATAAGCAGTGGGTCTGCCTAGCTTCTTCTGCTCCCATTGGCCAGCAGTGATGTGGTGCTTTATCTAAACTTCAATAATAATATTATCTATGCCAGCTATGTACTTTAACTCTGAACTCCCACTTCTGACCCCAGTTAGCCTGCCATGACCTCAGCCTGTCCCTGAGTTAGTCTCTAGTCTTCTCCCAGCCCTGACATCCCTGCTCCTGTAATACTTTTACTGTCTGCTGCCTGCCCATACTTCTGTCTGTCCATGGATTAGGATAACTGTCCGCTGCCTGCCTTGACCTCTGCCTGTCCCTGGATTACCTTCACTGTCTGCCAACTGCCTGTGCCTATATTATGTTTGCTGCTTGCCTGCCCTGATCTCTGCCTGCTCCTCGATTACTCCTACCGTCTGCTGCCTGCCCTGATCTCTGCCTCTCCTTGGATTACCTTTATCATCTGCTGCCTGCCCCATGCCTTTGCTTGTCCCAGAATTAGGATTATGGTCTGCCACCTGCCTCGACTTCTGCTTATGCCTGGATTGTGTTTGCTGCTTGCTGCCTGCCCTGACCTCCTCCTGTCCTGGATTACATTTGTCTGCTGCCTGCCCTGATTTCTGACTGCTCCTCGATTACTCCTGTCGGCCGTCTGCTCTGACCTCTGCCTGTGCCATGATTGTGCTTATTGTCTGCTGCCTGCCCTGCCCTCCTCCTGTCCTGGATTACATTTGTCTGCTGCTTGCCCTGATCTCTGCCTGTCCTTGGATTACCTTTATCGTCTGCTGCCTGCCCCATACCTTTGCTTGTCCCAGAATTATGATTACGGTCTGCCACCTGCCTTGACTTCTGCTTATCCCTGGATTGTGTTTGCTGTCTGCTGCCTGCCCTGACCTCCTCCTGTCCTGGATTACATTTGTCTGCTGCCTGCCCTGATCTCTGACTGCTCCTCGATTACTCCTGTCGGCCGTCTGCTCTGACCTCTGCCTGTGCCATGATTGTGCTTATTGTCTGCTGCCTGCCCTGCCCCTGTCCTGGATTACATTTGTCTGCTGACTGCCCTGATCTCTGCTTGTGCCTCGATTACTCCTGTCTGCCGCCTGCCCTGACTGCCTGTTCCTGGATTGCATTTATTGTCTGCTGCCTGCCCTGACCTCTGTCTGTCCCTGGATTATGTTTAACGTCTGCCCTGAACTCTGCCAACTCCTGGGTTACACTTATTGTCCGTTTCCTGCCCTGACTGCCTGTTCCTGGATTGCATTTATTGTCTGCTGCCTGCCCTGAACTCTGCCTACTCCTGGATTACACTTATTGTCCGTTTCCTGCCCTGACTTCTGCTTGTTCCTGAATTATGCTTACTGTCTGCCCTGACCACTGTCCGTGGATTATGCTTATTGTCTTCTGCCTACACATAACTAAACTGCCTGGAGTAGGCTTCCTTTCTGCAGTCTCCCTTGACCTCTGCCTGTTCCAGGATTGTGCTACCGACTGCCACCAACCTTGACCTCTGCCTGCTATGGGACTTCACTAGTGGCTACTCAACTGCTTGAACATCAGTCCATGCCTGACTCTTTCATGAACCACAGGTACTCCCTTACAATATCTTTACTCCCTCTCTACTACCACGTGGCCACCAACTATAGCATTGTGTATCAAGTCCTGAGGGCAACCAAGTACCGGTAAGCCTGCTTGCCTTAAAGAACCCGGGGCTGCCACCAGTGAAACTACATTAACCAGCTAGACTTACAGTGCTTGATACCTGCGCATGGAACATGGCACTTCCGTAGACAGGAGAGTCTGCAGGGGTCACTTTGTGGCAGTCACCCCATGCTCTTTCCTTTTCATCGCCTCCTAAAACAGCTCCAGCCTATGAGTAGGTGAGATTGCCTGCCACACAATACGGAAATCCTCCAGACAGTTATATAACTGTAACTTTCACTATATTGGCATTAAGAGTCGCATAACCATTGCTATAAACCCGTAAGAATAATCCATTTCAATTTACAACATTGGAGTGCCATTTAATAAGCCTCCCTTTATCTACATAGAAGAAGTGGAGGATTTATGCTTGGCTGATTGTTACTCTGTTTTATTGGTGTACGCGATATTAATTAGTTCACTAAGACCAATTACAAAACACTTTATCACCTCCTGCATGTGCTTTTTATGCCTACGTGAGGTCCTTGGCTGCCAACAAACACAATAACCATATTGTCCACCGAGTAAAGAAATGTATTTGATTATTTTTTTTTCTATCTTTTTTTGGAACATTTTCAATGTTTGCCAAGAAATTCTGTTTTTAATAGCCTAAGCTTAGTCAAAAAGGGTTTTAAAAAAAAAAATCAGCACAAGGGACACGACTTAAAGTCAATGCAATGTGTCCTTTGTGCTAACGGCTAGAGATTTATATTAAAACATTTTAATAAAGCCATAGGACCAGTCATGTGCCCTCACAAGAGTTGAAATCTTCCTCCTCCCATCCCCCCATACCACGCAGCCATAATCTTCAGGTGTCGGTTAATAGAGGGACTCACCAAGAGTGCCAAATATACCCATTCTTTCTGCGCCCCTTTGCCATTTTTAGAAGCGGTACTGCAGCTTCTACAATATGAATGGAAGACAGGCCGATTGAATGAAAGGTCCCCCTCTTCCACTCATAGAGCACTTTTCATTTATGGAAACAATACTACATTTTCTATAAATAGAAGAGGGGGCAAAAAGGACGAGCATAATCGACACTCTTGATGAGTTTCATGTGACAGGTCCCTCAGCTCTGTTAACATGCACTGGAAAATCACGGTGGCAGGGAGGAATTGGACAAGGAAGATTTCAACTGAATCTACAGCCATCAGCACAAGGGACACATTGCATTGACTCTTAATGTCCCATGTGCGGTTTTTCTTTTTTTTAAACCTTTATTGCCTAATATTAGGCTGGAACTACAGTATTTTTGAAAAAAGTGTTTGTATTCCCCCACTTTCTACCTACCTACCCTACACTCCAGGTCTGTCCTCCTTGGATCAGTGTCGGCAGTCCTTTCAGAGCAAGACATTTTGCCCTTCTGACCATTTCCAGTGAGCCTAAGCTGCTATTTACACCCACTTTGGTGATCATGGAAGTTGGGCTTGCAGTACTTCAGGAAACGAGCGGTGCTCCCAAGTCATACATGAGCATTGCTTAGTCCTAAGAAGATTGTCCAGGAAGAAGCTGTGGTGATGCCAAGATTATGTATGTATAGGTATTAAAACAAAAATACCAGAAGGTGCTTCGAGAGTCAGGGTAATGCAGGTGATCTCCCTTACCCCCAGTCATGCACCCCAAGATGTCCACCATTTATGTTTTAAATCTGAAGCCTAATCTTAACTCTTTTCTGTTTTGTCCTCTGATCCCTTTTCACTTTTTTTATAAGGGGTAAAGCATGGGTGCTCAACCTGTCATCATGCCTTGCAATGCCTTATGGGTAATTTTGCAACAGCTGGAGGGACAGAGGTTGAGCACCCATGGGCTAAAGTCTTTAAAACCAAGCCCTGATCCTAGAGCCAAGAATCCTTCTCTAAAAAAAAGGACTCCAAATCCGAAGCCTAATCTTAAACCTATTCTGTTTTGTCTGCCTTTGAGAGTCATGCTTGTAACTGTGAGCCTCGCAATGCCTCATGAGTAATTTTGCAACACCTGGAGGGCCAGAGGTTGAGCACCCGTGGGCTAAAGTCTTTAAAACCAAGCCAAGCCAAGACCCTAGAGCCAAAAGTCCTTCTCCAAAGACAAGGACTCCAAATCTGAAGCCTATTCCGTTTCGTCTGTCTTTGGGAGTCATGCTTGTAACTATGAGCCTTGCAATGCCTCAGGAGTCATTTTGTAAAGCCTCATACACACGATAGGACTTTGTACAAACTTTCCCTTGGATTTTTGTACAAAGGGCGTCGGCCCTGAACTTGTATTGCATACACACAGCAGGACTTTTTCAGCCAACTTTCACCAAATCACATGGTTTTTCTGCTCTTTACTGCCACCTTTGGTCAACTTCTGTATTGTTGTCTGATCTTTTGCATTGGTTCTGAGCATGCCTGTTTGTACTTTGTACAAAAGTCCTATGGTTTTCTGTACACACGATCAGACTTTGCTCCATCGGACTTTTGTTGCCAGAAAGTTTGTCCGTTCGCACAGCCAACAAAAGTCCGATGAAAACCAAAAAAGTTTGTCCGATGGAGCGTACACACAGTCGGATGTTGCTCCAAAACAGCTAATTTGCATGTTTGTTGTCAAAAAGTCTGATCGTGTGTATGGGCCTTAACACCTGGAGGGCCAGAGGTTGAGCACCCATGGGCTAAAGTCTTTAAAGCCAAGCCAAGCCCCAACCCTACAGCCAAAAGTCCTTCTCCAAAGACAAGGACTCCAAATCTGAAGCCTATTCTGTTTCATCTGTCTTTGGGAGTCATGCTTGTAACTATGAGCCTTGCAATGCCTCATGAGTAATTTTGTAACACCTGGAGGGCCGGAGGTTGAGCACCCATGGGCTAAAGTCTTTAAAGCCAAGCCAAGCCCCAACCCTACAGACAAAAGTCCTTCTCCAAAGACAAGGACTCCAAATCTGAAGCCTATTCTGTTTCATCTGTCTCATCTGTCTTTGGGAGACATGCTTGTAACTGTGAGCCTTGCAATGCCTCATCATGAGTAATTTTGTAACACCTGGAGGGCCAGAGGTTGAGCACCCATGGGCTAAAGTCTTTAAAGCCAAGCCAAGCTCCAACCCTAGAGCCAAATGTCCTTCTCCAAAGACAAGGACTCCAAATCTGAAGCCTATTCTGTTTCATCTGTCTTTGGGAGTCATGCTTGTAACTATGAGCCTTGCAATGCCTCATGAGTAATTTTGCAACAGCTGGAGGGCCGGAGGTTGAGCACCCATGGGCTAAAGTCTTTAAAGCCAAGCCCTGACCCTAGAACCAAGAGTCCTTCTCCAAAGACTAGAACTCCAAATCTGAAGCCTAATCGTAAGCCTATTCTGTTTCGTCTGTCTTTGGGAGCCATGCTTGTAACTGTCAGCCTTCCAATACCCCATGGGTAGTTTCACAACAGCTGGAGGGCCAGAGGTTGAGCGCTCCTGGGGCTAAAGTCTTTAAAGCCAAGCCCTGACCATAGAGCCAAGAGTCCCTCCCCAAAGACAGCAGCTCATTTCCAGTAAGCACATTCCCAATGGACAGGGAGATGGTTAGTTTGCAAGGCTTAGCTTTAAACCTGGCGAAATCAAGATTTTTGTAGCCAACCAAGGTCAGAGAAACTAACGCCACGTATCCTGTGGCAGTGGTCATCAACCCTGTCCTCAGGGCCCACTAACAGGCCAGGTTTTATGTATTACCTTGGGGGAGATACAGACTAAATACTGCAATCACTGAGCAGTAAATTATATCTTTTTTTTTTTTTTAAACATATTTTATTCTGGAAAAGCTCAAAAGTACAGACGAACAGAAATTTCCAACAACAGGTTGAATACAAAAACAGCTGAGTTACAGAGTAATAGGGTGTACATAATATGGAAACATACTGAAAATCACAGGACCAGATCTGCTTAGGAAAAAAAAACCCCGACTAGGTGCTCGTCTGGTGGATAAGCAGACTACGAGCTATCAGGTATGGTCCTAAACATGTTACCCTGAAAGGAATTGTCCCAGGGTTTTCGTGAGGGTCAAGGGACTCATAATATAGTATGATAGGCCAAGCCTTATGAGAACAAGGGGTTAGCGTATGTATTGGGACATTGCAAGGGAAACCTAGGAGGGGATCCACCTAGGATGGGGAGGGCTATGTGTTGTTGGGGGTGTGTGGTGTTTACGAGGGCTAAGATGTGTGAACGTCTGTTTTGGGATGGTCTGAAAGCAGTAAATTATATCACCTGTAATGTATTTCAGTTATCTTGCAAACCTGGCCTGTTAGTGGGCCCTGAAGACAGGGTTGATGACCACTGTCCTGTGGTGTCTGCTCTTAGGCAGAACTTTTACTTTAAAATAGCTGAGGTTTGAAGCTGACAGGTTCACTTTAAGCCTAGTCTTTGGACACCATCCTGTGCTGCCTTATCTGTATCATATTCAGTGATTCTTATTTGTTTCATGATTGCCAAAACAAGCCACGGCACGCACTTGTGATTAAACTTGGCGGCGTCAATCCCAGAAACGTTCCCTACATGAGATGAGAATGAGAACAATCCGTACATGGCACAACCAGCAAACATTAAAAATGTCACAAGTACGTTATCAGGAATAAATGCTGTACCAACAATAAGGTATGGTCTTCCCAATATTCTTGTTTCCCCCTATTTTCCTTCTTTTTTCTTCTTCTGCTGACACTTTTGTGTTTTTGTCTGCAACGCATGCGGTCATCTGTGATTCTTTTGTTCTTTATTTAATGCAAACATGATTTCCCACCAATGGGTTTTCCCAGGCATGTACTGGTCATTGGGACTACCAGGAGTTTCCCGGTGGGCCGATGGCTCAGTGGGCCACTCTGATGTAAGGGGGCTGGTTATGGGCCACTCTGATGTAAGGGGGTGCTGATGGGACATTCTGATGTAAGGGGGTGCTGATGGGATACTCTGATGTAATGGGACACTCTGATGTAAGGGGGCTGGTAATGGGACCCTCTGATGTAAGGGGGTGCTGATGGGACACTCTGTTGTAAGGGGGTTGGTGATGGGACACTCTGTTGTAAGGGGGCTGCTGATGGGACACTCAAAATGTAAGTGGGGCCGGTCTGGATGAAGTCCAGGGCCAAATTTCTGTCCCAGTCCAGCCCTGGGTTTTCCCCCGCTGGAGTGTAATCATGGAATATTCCACCCCTGCTAATACTTTTTTAACATCTAATACAACCGGAAAAAAAAGGAAACTGACAATATGGATTCAACAACCCTATTAAAAAGTGAGGGGAAAAAAAAAAGTGAGGGAAAAATAAAACCTACATGTTCTATTTTCAGACAGTGAGATCCGTTCTCTTTATTTGCGAACTGTAGAACCTTGTTTGTGTCTTGAAGAAGCCTAATGGTGAAACGTGTTGATACACAAGGGCTATGTATTATTATACATGATTTTTAACTCTTTTTGAGTGTTCTATTCATGCTATGTACTTTTCAATAAACATTGTAATTTTTTTCATACTTCTTTGTCGTTTCCCATGCCTCTAAAGTCCGACCAAGGTTTACTGGTTTAGTACTCCTTCCCCTTTTTGCAGGACAGTGAGACACAGAATGCCAACAAAAATATCCAGAAAAATGCATTACAAAAAAGTTATAAATTTATTTGCATTTTAATGAGTGAAATGAGTATTTGATCCGCAAGATTTCTAGCTCCCAGGTGTCTTCTATACAGGTAACGAGCTGAGATTAGGAACACCCTCTCAAAACGGAGTGCTCCTAATCTCAGCTTGTTACCTGTATAAAAAGACACCTGTCCACAGAAGCAGTCAGTCAGATTCCAATCTCTCCACCATGGCCGAGACAAAAGAGCTGTCCTAGGATATTAGGGACAAGATTTTAGACCTACACAAGGCTGGAATGGGCTACAAGACCACCCCCAAGCAGGTTGATGAGAGGGTGACAACAGTTGGTGGGATTATTCGCAAATGAAAGAAATACAAAATAACTGTCAATTCTCCCTCGGTCTGGGGGCTCCATGCAAGATCTCACCTTGTGGAGTTTCAATGATCATGAGAACGGTGAGGAGTCAGCCCAGAACTAAACGGGAGAATCTGGTCCATGATCTCAAGGCAGATGGGACCATAGTCACCAAGAACACAACTGGTAACGCACTACGCCGCGTAGTGGTCCCGCTGCTTAAGAAAGCACATGTACAGGCCTTGCTGAAGTTTACCAAGAACATCTGAATGATTCAGAGGAGAACTGAGTTGTGGTCAGATGAGACCAAAATCCAGGTCTTTGGCATCAACTCAACTTGCAGTGTTTGGAGGAGGAGGAGAAATGCTGCCTATGACTCCAAGAACACCATCCCCCACCGTCAAACATGGAGGTGGAAACATTAAGCTTTGGGGGTGTTTTTCTGCTAAGAGGACAGGACAGCTTCACCGCATCAAAGGGACGATAGGTGGGGCCCATGTACTATCAAATCTTGGGCGAGAACCTCATTCCCTCAGCTAGGGCATTGAAAATGGGTCATGGATGGGACTTCAAGCATGACAATGACCCAAAACATACAACCAAATAACAATTTTTTTACAAAGTTGTCTTTTTTTTTTTTTTGTTTATAGCGCAAAAAATAAAAACCACAGAGGTGATCAAATACCAACAAAAGAAAGCTCTATTAATGGGGGAAAAAAAAGGACATCAATTTTATTTGGGTACAATGTTGCACGACGTGCAATTGTCAGTTAAATTAGCGCAGTGCCATATCGTAAAAATGGCCTGGTCATGAAGCAGGGTAAATCTTCCAGAGCTGAAGCAGTTCAGAGTAGACATGTGCATTTCGTTTCGTTCCGATTCGAAATTCGGACGAATTTTCAATATTCGGACATTCAGATGCATCCGAATTACCGAATTACAATGCTAACGAATTCAACCGAATTCGGCCGAAATTCGACTCCGACTACCGAATTTGAAATGATTTCAATATGATTCGACATTATTTCAACCGCATTCGAAAATATTTTGTGACCCGACTTTAGGGCCATGTATCTTGGGGTCACTTATAGCTAGAAACCCCATATTTGGTATACAAACACAATAGTACTGGCACTACAACATATCCAAATTTGGAGTTTCTAGCACCAAGTGATCCCTAGATACGTGGCCCCCAAATTCGCTTCACAAAATGTCAAGCACTTTTCTGCAGGAGAGAATAACATTTTGCGACCCGATTTTGGGGCCACATATCTCGGCGTCACTTATAGCTAGAAACCCCATATTTGGTATGCAAACACAATAGTACTAGCACTACAACATATCCAAATTAGGAGTTTCTAGCACCAAGTGATCCCGAGATACGTGGCCCCCAAATTCGGGTCACAAAATGTCAAGCACTTTTCTGCAGGAGAGAATAACATTTTGCGACCCGATTTTGGGGCCACATATCTCGGGGTCACTTATAGCTAGAAACCCTAAATTTGGTATACAAACACAATAGTACTAGCACTACAACATATCCAAATTTGGAGTTTCTAGCACCAAGCGACCCCGAGATACATGGCCCTAAATTCGGGTCACAAAATATTTTCGAATGCGGTTGAAATAATGTCGAATCATGTTGAAATCATTTTGAATCCGGTAGAAATATTTTCGAATTTGGTTGAAATATTTTCGATTGTGGCCGATTTTTCGAATTCGGTAGAAAACTAAATGAAATCCGAAAACAAATTTAAGGAAGTTAACGAATATAACTAAACGAAATTAATGGATTAAATTATAACGAAACAAAACTAAACAAATTTTTTTCCTTTTGCACATGTCTAGTTCACAGTACAAAAATATACTGTATCTCATAAAATCAAATAATTTCATTATTCATCCAGTTATAATCATCCACAAAAAACAACAGACAACATACTGCTTGGCTCAAGGGATGACTTTCAATAGATCGCAGCTCTGCTACGCACGAAACCCTGACCCAGAATCAGTCCTCCCCGGAGTCGAACATATTGGTGTCATTTTCTACTTAGTGGGGTGTGATTGAGCCTGAGGCCCGTTGGGGCTCGGCCCGATTCAACCCCCGGGCTATATATAAAGAATATCTTCTGATACATTGTATTTGCATCATTATCCTCAATTTACTGAATAGGATCTCCTAGGAGAATGTCGGAGCAGCATATGGGAAACATAACCTGATACAAATTAACTCCATATCCCAATTATACAAACATAACAGCCATCTGTGGGAGATTAAACCCTCCACTTGAGGTAAAGGCTCAACTATGAACTGCAGCTAAGTAGTTCCAGGGACAGAGCAGCCCCATCCAGAACCAACCCCATTGAGAATGGTCCGGAAAGAAATATTACAACTTCCCATGGCAGCTCACTCAGCATGCTGCCTTGGGATGTCGTAATATTTCATTTTAGACCATAGTTGGACCTTTACCTCAAGTGGAGGGTTTATTCTCCCACAGATGGCTGTCTACACCTCAACCAATTAAGTTGATGTCTTGGACCCATCGAAAGAGGCTCCATTTAGCCACCCACAATTCTTTCTATTATTCTCCCAGTTTATGGACTATCCTTGGGCAACATCGGATTTTCTTCTTTCCTCTCTCCCCCTGAATGTGATTGCCACATGCACATTGAGTTACATTGCTGTTTAAGATCTCCTGAGGAAGCCCCAAAATGTGAAATGCGTTGGAACCTATTCCCTGTCTTTACTAAACATATGTACCGCCAAAAAATTTATTCATTTTCGTTTCATACATTTTTTGGGTGTTTTTTTTTTTTCATTTTTCGGGTCATTTGTAATGATTGCAATTCGTAAATTCCAAAATCCGAAAATGAGAATGAAAATCCGAAAATAAGAAAGAATAACTAATAATAACTAACTACTAAATTATAGGTATAAATATATAACTATATATATATATATATTTCTTTATTTCTTTATTTTTTAAGTGTCCATTTCGGCTTTGGTTTTCGGTCCAGGCTTTTCATTTTGGTGCACCACTAGTTATAAAGTCTCAGGGCCAGCTCTCTTTTGCCCCCTGCAGGAGGGAGGAGAAATCGGAATTATCTCTCCAGCAGAAGCCAGCCGCCGCTCCTTCTGACAGGAGTGACATTGCAGTTACTCCCGTCAAAAGAGGAGCGGCACAATCGGCCAAATTGCCAGTGCACTCCCTGCCAACACAATGCTCAGTCCTATGCCCCCTGTTCTGGCCCTGATCATGGGGCCCCCTTGCACCTCGGCAGTGCTCAGGTGTACCCAGCATTAAGACAGCCCTTGTTTTGCGCTTGCAGCCAGTGAGACCCAGAAGAGTCACAAATAATCACACACCACTCTGATGTTTACAGAGAAGCCAACAAACTAGGATTTACCTGGACCTCGCTAGCAACCTGTTCTTGTAGGGTGCTAGACCCATTTCCTGTTGGGTTTCACCGGGGCTTTTTTTCTCAGAGTATAGGTGCAGGAACTCCCCCTTTCCGAGTCGCCCCTTTTTCTCCGTCCCTGCCCACCTCCGAGCACCGTTCCTTGGTTCCCCCCCCCCTACCCACCCCACAGCATCAATATACTATGCAGCATACCCCAGAACCCCTTACCATTATACATGGTCAGTGCTGGAGGTGCCGGAACTGCATTACCCCGCGTTACTGCTGAAAAAAAAAGCCCCGTGTTTCACTAAGCCAGGGTCGGTAATCCTGACTCATGAACTGGGTGTCACGAACACTAAAATCAGGATATTACTAGTCTGGGGACTGCCATTCGGCATATCTCCAGCTCGTTCCAAGTCAAGAAGTTAAGAATTACTGCATAATTCAATTTAGACAATCTAAACCCCCCCCCCCCCCTTCATCTCAACCTGTACACAGATTATCATTCAGCCCAGAGCTCTTCTCATATAATGAAGTGACTAGGTACAGTAAATAAAATAATTCCTTTCTCTGTGCCCCAGGAACCCGTCTCTATATCATTGCATTCAGGCACTGATGAGCTCTATAAAGGAGGGGGTCGTATATTTCTCAAGCAGCGAAACTGTTGCAAAACAGGTTTAATGCTATTAATATATCAGACAGAAGAATAGATGAGGCGCGCGAGGAGGAGACCTCCTCTAGAGTTTTAATAAGACGACTTGAGAGAAAAAGCACATCATTCAGGAGGACAAATGAACCTTGGCGTAAAAATCACAAAACCAAGATGATGTCACGGCGCCCCTGCAATCCGATCAAGCCGTATTACTCTTTTACAATAAAGAGACAAGTTCGGAGCTTTGTGCTCGGGAGTAACGGTTCTTAGAGCGTAATTTGGGTTATTAATCTTCTCGAGTGGTAGGATGGAGAGCAGGAATTGGGTTACCATGAATACTTTGCTATAGTCCTTGCAAAACAGGTCATTAATGAGCTAATTATATCTGAATACTGAAGCACATGAAATAATGCATTCAGCCAGACTGACTTAATAGCAAATATTACTGACGGGGATTGGCAGCCAATTCAAATGGAAGCTGAATCGAAGATGGCCAAGTTGCAACCATGGCTCCATAATAAGGGTCCAGCTGGCTGTTTTATAGGACAGTAAAGGAAATGGTATAGAAATACCAGACTAAGAACTATTTATATTTAAACTAAAGAACAAAGGACAAGTAAAAAAAAAAAAGAAAAGGAAATGTAAAAAAAAGTACTTCAAATGAATTTTATCTTAGATATTCAAAAGAGGTACATGTCTATGCACTGTATGACCAAGTGAATGTGGGCAATTGACCAATACACATACACTATGTGGCCAATATTTGTAAAGCTCCCTCCATATGACAAGTTCAGGTGTCTCTAGTGAAAGGCAAGTCTTGGATTTTTATCATGTGAGCCATTAAAATTATATTTCATGGAAGACCATGCCAAGTTGCCGACTTTTCCACCATTGGAAAGAGGAAGGCGGTTGTACAAGAAAGTTGGTTAGAGTGGGTTGAGCCAAAAAAAAACAGTCTAATAATATAAAATGTTCATAGGGGCTGTTGGAACACCCTACCTTGTGAATGTTCCTCAAACTGACCACATTAATGGTCCGGCCTGAGTCTCAATCCATATCTATCATCATATTAAAAGAAATAATTTTTCTTATTATTAACCCGTACAACGGCAACTCTCCAACTGTAGAAATGCCGGCAACTCAATATGATCATCCATGAAATGTACTTTTATTGGCTCGCATTCTAAAATCCAAAACATACGTCTTGGATTTTAACGTGAGCCAATGAAAGTATATTTCATGAAAGACCATGCCAAGTTGCCAGCTTTTCCACAGTTGGAAAGAGGAAGAAAATTGTGGAGGAAAGTTGGTTAGAGGGGTTTGAGCCAAAAGTATATTTTAATGGAAGAACATGCCAAGTTGCCGGATTTTCCACCGTTGGAAAGAGGAAGACGGTTGTAGAGGACAGTTGGTTAGAAGGGGTTTGAGCCAAAAAAAACAAACTGTTTAATAGAACAAAATGTTCATTGGGACTGTTGGAACACCTTGTGAATGTTCCTCAAAGTGACCACATTAATGGTCCGCCATGAGTCCCAATCCATACTCATAATCATTTTAACGTGAGCCAATGAAAGTATATTTCATGGAAGACCATACCAAGTTGCCAGCTTTTCCACAGTTGGAAAGAGGAAGAAAATTGTGGAGGAAAGTTGGTTAGAGGGGTTTGAGCCAAAAGTATATTTCATGGAAGACCATGCCAAGTTGCCGGCTTTTCCACCGTTGGAAAGAGGAAGACGGTTGTAGAGGAAAATTGGTTAGAAGGGGTTTGAGCCCAAAAAAACAACAACTGTTTAATAAAACAAAATGTTCATTGGGACTGTTGGAACACCTTGTGAATGTTCCTCAAAGTAACCACATTAATGGTCCGCCATGAGTCCCAATCCATACCCATCATCATATTAAGAGAGAAATAATTTTCTTATTATTAACCCGTACAACGGCAACTCTCAAATCGTAGAAACGCCGGCAACTCAATATGATCATCTATGAAATTTACTTTTATTGGCTCGCATGCTAAAATCCAAAACATACGTCTTGGATTTTAACGTGAGCCAATGAAAATATATTTCACGGAAGACCATGCCAAGTTGCCAGCTTTTCCACAGTTGGAAAGAGGAAGAAAACTGTGGAGGAAAGCTGGTTAGAGGGTTTGAGCCAAAAGAACTGTCTAATAGAACAAAATGTTCATTGGGACTGTTGGAACACCCTACCTTGTGAATGTTCCTCAAAGTGACCACATTAATGGTCTGCCATGAGTCCCAATCCATACCTATCATCATATTAAGAGAGAGAAATAATTTTCGTCTTATTAACCCATACAACAGAAACGCCCCAACTGTAAAACAGCCGGTAAGTAATAGGATCAGCCATGAAATTTACGGTTATTGGTTCACATGATCAAATATAAGACGTACGAAAATTTCATGTTCATACCAAGTTGCCAGCTTTTCCACAGCTGGAGAAAGAAAGACAATCATGGAGGAAATAGGGTTATAGGGGTTCGAGCCAAAAAATTGTTCTAATAAAATAAAATATTACTTAGGATTGGAACACCTTGTGAATGTTCCTCAAACTGACCACATTAATGGTCCACCATGAGTCTCAATCCATACCTGTCATCATATTAAAAGGGAGAGTAATAATTTTCCTCTCGTTGTCTTGGATTTTATCATCTGAGCCAATGAAAGTATATCTCATGGAACATCTTACCGAGTTGCCAGTTTTTCCACAGTTGGAAAAAGAAAGACAATTGTGGAGGAAAGTGTCTACATTAATGGTCCACCATGGATCTCAATCCCTACCCGTCATCATATTAAAAGTGAGAGTAATAATTTTCCTCTCGTTGTCTTGGATTTTATCATCTGAGCCAATGAAAGTATATCTCATGGAACATCTTACCGAGTTGCCGGTTTTTCCACAGTTGGAAAAAGAAAGACAATTGTGGAGGAACGCTTCTACATTAATGGTCCACCATGGATCTCAATCCCTACCCGTCATCATATTAAAAGTGAGAGTAATAATTTTCCTCTCGTTGTCTTGGATTTTATCATCTGAGCCAATGAAAGTATATCTCATGGAACATCTTACCGAGTTGCCGGTTTTTCCACAGTTGGAAAAAGAAAGACAATTGTGGAGGAATGCTTCTACATTATTGGTCCACCATGGATCTCAATCCCTACCCATCATCATATTAAAAGTGAGAGTAATAATTTTCCTCTCATTGTCTTGGATTTTATCATCTGAGCCAATGAAAGTATATCTCATGGAACATCTTACCGAGTTGCCGGTTTTTCCACAGTTGGAAAAAGAAAGACAATTGTGGAGGAACGCTTCTACATTAATGGTCCACCATGGATCTCAATCCCTACCCGTCATCATATTAAAAGTGAGAGTAATAATTTTCCTCTCGTTGTCTTGGATTTTACCATCTGAGCCAATGAAAGTATATCTCATGGAACATCTTACAGAGTTGCCGGTTTTTCCACAGTTGGAAAAAGAAAGACAATTGTGGAGGAACGCTTCTACATTAATGGTCCACCATGGATCTCAATCCCTACCCGTCATCATATTAAAAGTGAGAGTAATAATTTTCCTCTCGTTGTCTTGGATTTTACCATCTGAGCCAATGAAAGTATATCTCATGGAACATCTTACAGAGTTGCCGGTTTTTCCACAGTTGGAAAAAGAAAGACAATTGTGGAGGAACGCTTCTACATTAATGGTCCACCATGGATCTCAATCCATACCCGTCATCATATTAAAAGTGAGAGCAATAATTTTCCTCTCGTTGTCTTGGATTTTATCATCTAAGCCAATGAAAGTATATCTCATGGAACATCTTACCGAGTTGCCGGTTTTTCCACAGTTGGAAAAAGAAAGACAATTGTGGAGGAAAGTGTCTACATTAATGGTCCATCATGGATCTCAATCCATACCCGTCATCATATTAAAAGTGAGAGTAATAATTTTCCTCTCGTTGTCTTGGATTTTATCATCTGAGCCAATGAAAGTATATCTCATGGAACATCTTACCGAGTTGCCGGTTTTTCCACAGTTGGAAAAAGAAAGACAATTGTGGAGGAACGCTTCTACATTAATGGTCAACCATGGATCTCAATCCATACCCGTCATCACATTAAAAGTGAGATTAATAATTTTCCTCTCGTTGTCTTGGATTTTATCATCTGAGCCAATGAAAGTATATCTCATGGAACATCTTACCGAGTTGCCGGTTTTTCCACAGTTGGAAAAAGACAATTGAGGAGGAACGCTTCTACGTTAATGGTCCACCATGGATCTCAGTCTATACCCGCCATCATATTAAGCAAAATAAACCATTTTTTTCTCATTAACCCATACAACGGCAACTCTCCAACTGTAAAAAAGCCGGCAACTCAGCATGATCATCTATAAAATTTACTTTTATTGGCTCACGTGATCCAAGATGTACAAAAATGTCATGAAGTTCATACCCGAGTTGCCGTTTTTTTTCACAGCTGGAAAAAGGAAGACATCACGGAGGAAAGTGGGTTAGAGAGGTCTGAGCCAAACAATTGTCTAATAAAACAAAATGTTCATTGGGGCTGTTGGAACACCCTACCTTGCGAATGTTCCTCAAAGTGACTGACCACATTAATGGTCCACCACGAGTCTCGATCCATAACCATCATCATTTTACAAGTCAGAAATAATTTTCTTCTCATCTATTAACAGAGATGAATGCACTTTTTTATGGTTTTAAGGAGGCACAATAAAGCCTCCTAATACAGATGATCAAGTCAAGGTTTGATAAATGTGCTCCATAGGAATTAATTTTCCACAGAGAACGCGGGAGAGCGCCCCCCTCCCCCTCCACCCTGCAGGCCACACCTATCATTCCACGGCTGTATCACCGGCTGCGTGATTGAGTGCTCCTCCCGGACGCATGTGTAACTGAATATGTATTTTGCATAAATAAATATGGAAAGCAGATTTACTGCCACGTGGATCATCTATTTTCTTTCTGGTAGGCAAAGAGTAGAACGATATTCATCATTTATCAAAAAGAGGCCCCTTTGTGACCCAGAAAGGCGAGATCTCTGTGGCTAGATTTACAGGCTATATTTAGCCGCGTTCACGGAAGAGAACATTCACCGCAAGGTAGACTGCGATTAAAGATTCCTATGATACAACGATCGGTAAAATCGCAAAATACAACCAGTTAAAGCACAACTGAAATTTCCAGTTTAAACCTGCTGAAGGCATTTCCAGTGCAGCAAAAATGGTGTACAAAGACTTGCCTGTCCCTCTGCCACCATGCTGCCGAGAAGGAGCCTTGCTTTCTCTCTGGAGGCCGTGGTCTCCCTGCAGAGCTCCAACACACCGCCTGAATCAAAGCTTGAACTCCCCAATCGAGAAATATAATGCTCTCTGTGTAGAAGCAGTGGTCTCTCTGCAGAGGTCCAACACACCTCCAGCTGAGTCAGAGATAGAACTCGCCAATCAGCAAATCTAATGATCTGCATGTAGAAGCAGTGGTCTCCCTGCAGTGGTCCAACACAGCTTCTTCTGAGTCAGGGATAGAGCTCTCCAATCAGCAAATCTATTGTTCTACATGTAGAAGCAGTGGTCTCCCTGCAGACATCCAACAACCCCCTGTCGAGTCAGAGATAGAGCTGTCAAATTTGCCTAGGAACACCCACTCTTCCAGATCAACACTCAGGACCGATCCTGGGCGGGTGTACAGGGTGCACCGCGCCCAGACACCGAAAGCTGAGGCAGCGGGACACAAAAACTCAAGTGGCAGTGGTGTACAAACGGGGGGGGGGGGGGCAGTCCGCCCCACGTGCCACACATTGGGGGGTGTCATCCTGGTGCCCCTGTCAGGGTCCTCCCCCCTCTCCTCCCTTCATTGTGTGTGTCATGCAGAGGGCCGATCTCCCGCTGTGTCAGGGAGCTTGGATCTGAAAAGTTCAGCGGCCGCTGTAACAAAGTCCCGCCTCCTAGACTGGCTCCTGTGATAGGTGGCACAATGATCCAATACCGGGAAATGTAATCAGGTTGACGTGCATCATAGGAGCTGGTCTAGGAGGCGGGACTTATTACAGCGGCTGCCGAACATTTAAGATCCAATCTCCGTGACACAGCGGGAGATCGATGCTCAGTGCGATCCAGGCACTGGTGAGGAGGCATTTGATGGGCACTAGTGAGGCTGCATTTGATGGGTGCTGGTGGGGCTGCATTTGATGGGCACTAATGAGGCTGCATTTGATGGGCACTGGTGAGGCTGCACTGGTGAGGCTGCTTTCGATGGGCACTAATGAGGCTGCATTTGATGGGAACTGATTAGTCTGCATTTGATGGGCACCGGTGAGGCTGCATTTGATGGGCACCGATGGGGCTGCCTTTGATGGGCACCGATGGGGCTGCCTTTGATGGGCACCGATGGGGCTGCCTTTGATGGGCACCGATGGGGCTGCATTTGATGGGCACCGATGAGACTCCCTTTGATGGGCGCCGATGAGACTGCCTTTGATGGGCGCCGATGAGACTGCCTTTGATGGGCGCCGATGAGACTGCATTTGATGGTCACTGATGAGGCTGCATTTGATGAGCATTGGTGAGGCTGCTTTTGATGGGCGCTGATGGGGCTGCTTTTGATGGGCACTGATGGGGCTGCACTGATGAGGCTGTTTTTGATGGACACTGATGAGACTGCATTTGATGGGCACTGGTGAAGCTGCACTGGTGAGGCTGCTTTTGATGGGCACTGATGAGGCTGCATTTGATAGGCACTGGTGAGGCTGCATTTGATGAGCCCTGATGGGGCTGCCTTTGATGGGCACTGATGGGGGTTGCCTTTGATGGGCGCTGATGGGGCTGCCTTTGATGGGCGCTGATGGGGCTGCCTTTGATGGGCGCTGATGGGGCTACACTGATGAGGCTGTTTTTGATGGACACCGATGAAGCTGCACTGGTGAGGCTGCATCTGATGGGCCCTGATGGGGCTGCCTTTGATGGGCCCTGATGGGGCTGCCTTTGATGGGCCCTGATGGGGCTGCCTTTGATGGGCACTGATGGGGCTGCCTTTGATGGGCACTGATGGGGCTGCCTTTGATGGGCCCTGATGGGGCTGCCTTTGATGGGCCCTGATGGGGCTGCCTTTGACTGGCACTGATGGGGCTGCATTTGATGGGCACTGATGTGGCTGCCTTTGATGGGCACTGATGGGGCGGCATTTCATGGGCCCTGATGGGGCTGCATTTCATGGGCACTGATAAGATGAACACGCCCATGTGGGGGTGCCAGAAATATTTCTTCACCCAGGTGTCGGTGACCCTAGGATTTGCCCTGCCGACACCAACCCATCAAGACATTTTGATATTTGCATAACTCTGCCCAAGACACAGCCCACCACTTACATGAGAACTGAGGGCTCTTGAGAAGAGCACTGAGGCCGGGTGCTGTGATGATTTCAGGAAGCTCCATGTACCGCCCCCTCCTGCCGGCCCCGCCCACCAGCCACGATCTGCCTGCACTGCATAGAGAAGCTCAGAGATCCAGTGATGACATCACTTGGTCCAAAATAAGGTTTGCATTAAAAACAGAAAAAGCTTTATTTAAACAATTCATGCCAATGAGAAAGCAAAAGGAGGAACCAGGGAAGGTAAAACGGATTTCGGCTTTAAGGGTTAAGCAAAGCACCTGTGTGAGCAAGCACTGATGGAAGCAGCAGCTCCCGGGCTCAGGTGCCACATATATCAGTTCTGCGACTGTATTCATGGAGGTTGCAGTCATGCAGCGTTCATATGGGGCAGCTTCCGTCGGTGCCCTTGGCTTGGTGACATGGTCTGTGGCGGGACATCCTCTATGTGGTCGGAGATGTGATGCCCGACACTTCCCCCGTGTTCAGATTTCAATTTTTTTCCGACCGCGGGGATCTGTGTGACAACTGGAGGGGGGAGCGGTGACAGCTGTCTCCATGAGCCTCAATCTGTTCTAATATTTCATTAATGGTAACAATTACCACAAAGTCCAATGAGGAATCGCGCTGAGCCTTGAGTGCCGCCTCGACCCCTCACAAGAGCACTCCGCCTCCATCTCTAATCTGCTAAATCTCAACCTCTTCAACAAAAGATTTCCATTTTCTTTACATTTATTAACCACTTCAATGCCCGGGGGGGGGGCACTTATACACCTTCCTGCCCAGGCGCCAATTTTCAGCTTTTAGCGCTGTCGCAATTTGATTGACAATTGCGCGGCCATGCTACACTGTATCCAAACAAATGTTTTATCATTTTGTTCCCGGAAATAGAGCTTTCTTTTGGTGGTATTTGATCACCTCTGGGATTTTTATTTTTTGCTCAACAAATAAAAAAAGACCGAAAATTTTGAAAAAAAATCTGTGTTTCTGTTATATTTTTTTGTAAATATGTAAGTTTTCTTCTTCAATGACGGGCACTGATATGGCTGCACTGACGGGCACTGATAAGGCGACACTGATGGGCACCGATAAGGTGGTACTGATGAGGTGGCACTAACGGGCACTGATAGGTGGCACTGACATGCAGCACTGATGGGCACTCATAGGTGGAACTGATGGGCACTCATAAGCGGCGCTGATGGGCACTGATAGGTGGCGCTGGTATGCAGCACTGATGGGCACTCATAGGCAGCACTGGTGGGCACTGATAGGTGGCACTGCTGTACACTGATGGGTGGCATTGCTGGGCATCACTTTTTATTTTGGTACATGATGGTGCCAGTCAGTGCCCATTTGTGGGCACTGAATGGCACATATTGGGCATCATTTGCACATGTGGATGGCCAAGGGGTACATACCTGGCCATCCACATGTTGCCCACTTCCCTGTTGGTCCAGGTGGCTTCCCTGGTGGTATAATGTGCGCATCTGAGGGGGGCTGCGCTGATAATCAGCGCAGACCGCGCCCCCCCCCCCCCATCAGGAGAGCCACCGATCGTCTCTCCTCTACTTGCGTCTGTCAGACGCGAGTGAGGAGAAGCCAATCAACGGCTTTTCCTGTTTACATCGTGATCAGCTGTGATTGGACAAGGCTGATCACATGTTAAAGAGCATCCGCCGGTGGAGCGGTGTGTCATTTCAGCTCTTCGCCCCCTTCTTTTCTTTTTCTGAGCTCTCAGGCAAGCTAAATTCAACACTTTGAATGGATGTAAAGAAGAGAATACTGCAGGTAAACAGGTACAACTTAAGTAGGAGAATGTTTTTACTCTCCAGAGGACTGTCACTTCACTGGGTATATGGAAGGGATTACAGCCACTTTAATATCAACCCTGAATCTCTGTGCTTCTCTATACAATGCAGGCAAAGCATTGTAGCCCCCCACCTCAGTACTCCTCTCAAGATCCCTGATGCAAGCCATGGGAGGAGTTATGTAAATATCAAAATGTTAATGGGTGGGTAATCAGTCTGGAGGAAGCAGGCTGTATTTCCAACAGTGCCCCATCATTGGTATCAGCGGGAGGAATAGTGCCCCATCATTGGTGTCAGTGGGAGGAATAGTGCCCCATCATTGGTATCAGCGGGAGGAATAGTGCCCCATCATTGGTGTCAGTGGGAGGAATAGGGCCCCATCATTGGTGTCAGTGGGAGGAAAAGTGCCCCATCATTGGTGTCAGTGGGAGGAATAGGGCCCCATCATTGGTGTCAGTGGGAGGAAAAGTGCCCCATCATTGGTGTCAGTGGGAGGAATAGTGCCCCATCATTGGTGTCAGTGGGAGGAATCGTGTCCCATCATTGGTGTCAGTGGGAGGAACTGTGCCCCATCATTGGTGTCAGTGGGAGGAACAGTGTCCCATCATTGGTCTCAGTGGGAGGAATAGTGCCCCATCATTAGTGTCAGTGGGGGGAATAGTGCCCCATCACTGGTGTCAGTGGGAGGAACTGTGCCCCATCATTGGTGTTAGTGGGAGGAACAGTGTCCCATCATTGGTCTCAGTGGGAGGAATAGTGCCCCATCATTAGTGTCAGTGGGGGGAATAGTGCCCCATCACTGGTGTCAGTGGGAGGAATAGTGTCCCATCACTGGTGTCAGCGGGAGGAACTGTGCCCCATCATTGGTGTCAGTGGGAGGAACAGTGTCCCATCATTGGTCTCAGTGGGAGGAATAGTGCCCCATCATTAGTGTCAGTGGGGGGAATAGTGCCCCATCACTGGTGTCAGTGGGAGGAACTGTGCCCCATCATTGGTGTTAGTGGGAGGAATAGTGCCCCATCATTAGTGTCAGTGGGAGGAATAGTGCCCCATAATTGGTGTCAGTGGGAGGAATAGTGCCCCATCATTGGTGTCAGTGGGAGGAATAGTGCCCCATCATTGGTGTCAGTGGGAGGAATAGTGCCCCATCATTGGTGTCAGTGGGAGGAATAGTGCCCCATCATTGGTGTCAGTGGGAGGAATAGTGCCCCATCATTGGTGTCAGTGGGAGGAATAGTGCCCCATCATTGGTGTCAGTGGGAGGAATAGTGCCCCATCATTGGTGTCAGTGGGAGGAATAGTGCCCCATCATTGGTGTCAGTGGGAGGAATAGTGCCCCATCATTGGTGTCAGTGGGAGGAATAGTGCCCCATCATTGGTGTCAGTGGGAGGAATAGTGCCCGATCATTGGTGTCAGTGGGAGGAACAGTGCCCCATCATTGGTATCAGTGGGAGGAATTGTTCTCCATCATTGGTATCAGTGGGAGGAATAGTGCCCCATCATTGGTGTCAGTGGGAGGAATAGTGCCCCATCATTGGTGTCAGTGGGAGGAATAGTGCCCCATCATTGGTGTCAGTGGGAGAAATAGTGCCCCATAATTGGTGTCAGTGGGAGGAATAGTGCCCCATCATTGGTGTCAGTGGGAGGAATAGTGCCCCATCATTGGTATCAGTGGGAGGAATAGTGCCCCATCATTGGTGTCAGTGGGAGGAATAGTGCCCCATCATTGGTATCAGTGGGAGGAATAGTGCCCCATCATTGGTATCAGTGGGAGGAATAGTGCCCCATCATTGGTATCAGTGGGAGGAATAGTGCCCCATCATTGGTGTCAGTGGGAGGAATAGTGCCCCATCATTGGTATCAGTGGGAGGAATAGTGCCCCATCATTGGTATCAGTGGGAGGAATAGTGCCCCATCATTGGTATCAGTGGGAGGAATAGTGCCCCATCATTGGTGTCAGTGGGAGGAATAGTGCCCCATCATTGGTATCAGTGGGAGGAATAGTGCCCCATCATTAGTGTCAGTGGGAGGAATAGTGCCCCATAATTGGTGTCAGTGGGAGGAATAGTGCCCCATCATTGGTGTCAGTGGGAGGAATAGTGCCCCATCATTGGTGTCAGTGGGAGGAATAGTGCCCCATCATTGGTGTCAGTGGGAGGAATAGTGCCCCATCATTGGTGTCAGTGGGAGGAATAGTGCCCCATCATTGGTGTCAGTGGGAGGAATAGTGCCCCATCATTGGTGTCAGTGGGAGGAATAGTGCCCCATCATTGGTGTCAGTGGGAGGAATAGTGCCCCATCATTGGTGTCAGTGGGAGGAATAGTGCCCCATCATTGGTGTCAGTGGGAGGAATAGTGCCCCATCATTGGTGTCAGTGGGAGGAATAGTGCCCCATCATTGGTGTCAGTGGGAGGAATAGTGCCCCATCATTGGTGTCAGTGGGAGGAATAGTGCCCCATCATTGGTGTCAGTGGGAGGAATAGTGCCCCATCATTGGTGTCAGTGGGAGGAATAGTGCCCCATCATTGGTGTCAGTGGGAGGAATAGTGCCCCATCATTGGTGTCAGTGGGAGGAACAGTGCCCCATCATTGGTATCAGTGGGAGGAATTGTTCTCCATCATTGGTATCAGTGGGAGGAATAGTGCCCCATCATTGGTGTCAGTGGGAGGAATAGTGCCCCATCATTGGTGTCAGTGGGAGGAATAGTGCCCCATCATTGGTGTCAGTGGGAGAAATAGTGCCCCATAATTGGTGTCAGTGGGAGGAATAGTGCCCCATCATTGGTGTCAGTGGGAGGAATAGTGCCCCATCATTGGTATCAGTGGGAGGAATAGTGCCCCATCATTGGTGTCAGTGGGAGGAATAGTGCCCCATCATTGGTATCAGTGGGAGGAATAGTGCCCCATCATTGGTATCAGTGGGAGGAATAGTGCCCCATCATTGGTATCAGTGGGAGGAATAGTGCCCCATCATTGGTGTCAGTGGGAGGAATAGTGCCCCATCATTGGTATCAGTGGGAGGAATAGTGCCCCATCATTGGTATCAGTGGGAGGAATAGTGCCCCATCATTGGTATCAGTGGGAGGAATAGTGTCCCATCATTGGTGCCAATGGGAGGAATAGTGCCCCATCATTGTGTCAGTGGGAGGATTGAGGAATAGTACCCCATTCTTGGTTATCAGTGGGAGGAATAATGCCCCATCATTGGTGTAAATGGGAGGTAGAGTGTCTCCTATCAGTCGGAGGAATTGTGCCCCCAAAAAACAGATTCGGGGCAAACAAAGGGCAGCATCCGGCCCCTGGGCTGCACGTTGGAGACCCCTCAGTATAGAGTCATAAAACTCTGTGCCCCCAATATATGTGAGCAGAAGATGAATAGAAGTCTTGAAGGGAGGGGTAAAAAAAATGAATATTTTGCCCTGGTTGGAAGGATTCTGAATACGAGTTGCCCTGTGAAGAGCCGAGGGATCCCGGCTCCGATGGAAGGCTGGATCCGGCGCGGCACTGAAAGTGTAAATTGTAGGTTTCACCTCGAGGCTTCCTCCGCATGCTTTCCTTGGTCATTGACTTGACATTAAACACACGCCGGGTTATGTGCCATCACGTCGCACAATCCTCACACTCCGTTCACCGTTACTATAACAACAGGAAACGGAACCCCAGGAGGCCATTGACATCTCCACTGCCACAATCAGACTCCGCTTGGACCTTTTTTTTTTTTTTTTTTAATCAGAAAGAGGTTCCAGGTGGAGGACTACAAGCCTGGAGGAATACATTGAGTGCAATAAGCCATAGTGCAGCAAGCGGAGACTATTATACTCCCCCTCATCCCAAACTATTCATATTTAAATCATTAGCAAGGTTGGAGAGCGAGATCGAAATCTATGAAAAGCCAAGGCCAGCCAAAGTATTGTTCTAAGTTTAAGTGGATGCAGGTGGGATATACGCCATATGGCTGAACATTTCTGAACACCTGACCACCAAATAGGAGCATGTTGGACATTCTGTTCCAAAACCATGGCCATTAATATGGAGTTACAACCCCCCCCCCCCCCTCCTCCATGGCTATTAATACGGAGATGTTCTCTCCCCCCATGGCCAATAATACAGAGCTGCTCCTTTCCCCCATTATATGGAGTCCCCCCCCCCCACAAAACCATGGCCATTAATATGGAATTGCCCGCCACCCCTTCCATCCATGGCCATTATTATAGACCTGCTCCACTTCCTCCGTGACCATTAATATGGAATTGCTTCCCCACCCCTTCCATCCATGGCCATTATTATAGACCTGCTCCCCTTCCTCCATGGCCATGAATATGGAATTGCCCCACACCCCTTCCATCCATGGCCATTATTATAGACCTGCTCCCCTTCCTCTATGGCCATTAATATGGAATTGCCCCCCCCACCCCTTACATCCCTGGCCATTATTATAGACCTGCTCCCCTTCCTCCATGGCCATTAATATGGAATTGCCCCCCCACCCCTTCCATCCATGGCCATTATTATAGACCTGCTCCCCTTCCTCCATGGCCATTAATATGGAATTGCCCCCCCACCCCTTCCATCCATGGCCATTATTATAGACCTGCTCCCCTTCCTCCATGGCCATTTATATGGAATTGCCTCCCCACCCCTTCCATCCATGGCCATTATTATAGAGCTGCTCCCCTTCCTCCATGGCCATTAATATGGAATTTCCTCCCCATCCCTTCCATCCATGGCCATTATTATAGACCTGCTCCCCTTCCTCCATGGCCATTAATATGGAATTGCCCCCCACCCCTTACATCCCTGGCCATTATTATAGACCTGCTCCCCTTCCTCCATGGCCATTAATATGGAATTGCCCCTCACCCCTTCCATCCATGGCCATTATTATAGACCTGCTCCCCTTCCTCCATGGCCATTAATATGGAATTGCTCTCTTCCCTCCACGGCCATTAATACGGAGTTGCCCTCCACTCCAACCATGGCCATTAATATGGATTTTCTCCTTCTCTCCATGGCCAATAATACGGAGTTGCCTCTCTTCTCCCATTGACATTACATAGAGTTGTTTCCCCATCCCATTAATATGGAGTTGGCCCCCTTTGTGGCCATAACAGCCTACAATCTTCCTGGAAGGGAATTGTGTAGGGTGTTCAGTTTTTTGGTGTTTTATTTCGAAAAGCTCATTTTCATATTGTCCCCTCTCCCCGTGGCCATTAATATGGAGTTGACTCTCTTCCCCCAGGGACATTTTATAGAGTTGCTTCTTTTCCACCAGGGACATCTAATAGAGTTGTCCTCTCCTTCCCTCAAGGTAATTAATATAGAGTTGCCCCTCTACAACCATGGCCATTAATATGGGGTTGCCCTCCTCCAACCATGGCGAAAAATTGGGAGTTGCCCTCCTCCAACCATGGCGAAAAATTGGGAGTTCCCCTTTCCCAACCATGGCGAAAAATTGGGAGTTGCCCTCCTCCAACCATGGCGAAAAATTGGGAGTTGCCCTCCTCCAACCATGGCGAAAAATTGGGAGTTGCCCTCCTCCAACCATGGTGAAAAATTGGGAGTTGCCCTCCTCCAACCATGGTGAAAAATTGGGAGTTGCCCTCCTGCAACCATAGTGAAAAATTGGGAGTTGCCCTCCTCAAACCATGGCGAAAAATTGGGAGTTGCCCTCCTCCAACCATGGCAAAAAATTGGGAGTTGCCCTCCTCCAACCATGGCAAAAAATTGGGAGTTGCCCTCCTCCAACCATGGCAAAAAATTGGGAGTTGCCCTCCTCCAACCATGGCGAAAAATTGGGAGTTGCCCTCCTCCAACCATGGCGATAAACTGGGAGTTGCCCCCCTTCCACCCATGGCTATTAATATAGAGTTGTTCCTTCCCCGTATGGCCATTAATATGGAGTTTCTCCTCCTCCAACCATAGCCATTAATATGGAGTTGGCCCCCTTTGTGGCTATTAGGCCTCCACTCTTGGAAGGCTTTCCACCAGATTTTGTAGGGTGTCTGCTGGAACCCAGTGAGGTCTTTAGGTGTTTTATTCAGGAGAATATCTAATTTTCTATTCACCAGTCCTCCCATTATTTTTTCATATTGCGATTTTGTTTAATGTTGTTAATATATATATATATTTTTTTTATAAAATAAAAATTTATAAAAATAACATTAAAAAAGAAATAATACAAATATTAAAATTAAAATAAAATAATATTTTATATTATTCATATTATTTTTTATTACCAGTCCTCTGATTATTTTTAGAGTTAATTTTTAGAGACATATACAAAGCCCTGCGGTTAGAATCTATAGAGGGTGTTATTTTTAGACTGGAACACTTGTTTATTGTTCAACGTGTTCTCATACTGTACATTCTAATATAGCTGAGGTGAAGAGTGCACTAGGACTGCATAAATAGGTTTTAAGCATGACCAGTTACCAGAAGATACATATTTATTAATTCACAGTAGTCAACGATTTAAATGATCTACCCATTCCGAGGTAGAAAATGTAATACCAACCAGTACCAAGCTAAATTTTGTTTAAAACCCCAAACTTTGCCCACAGAAAAACCTAACTTAAAATTGGCCACCAAGTGACCCTCCCCTGTGCCTTTCTCGGAAGTGGAGACTGGCGATTGGAACTGGAAGGCCCTACGAGTAGCTGGCTTTATCATCCTGATATTCCCAGGGTGTTCGGCTTTCAAATGGGAGGCCTCCAGCTCCAAAGTCAGATTTTGCAGCATCCTCCAAACCCTGCAGGATGGCACTGATATAGCAGGACCCTAGAATTTGGAGCTTCTTGGGCCCTTCAGGAAAATACAAACAATGATGACTGCTGTTTCCCATGTCTTCTTTAATATACTTTTATAGCACATGTTTACATTAAAGGCCAACTGCAGCACTTACATAATGATGTTTGATGGCCATTCTGTCCAGAATACTGTGTGCCCAGGCCAGCTTGATAATGTACCTGCAAAGGGAAATTTCATGATGGTCTAGAAGTAGGCTTGGTGGCACTGGGTGTCATTTGGCCTGGAAGTAGGCTGGATGGCATCAGGCGGCATTTGGCCTGGAAGTAGGCTGGATGGCACCTAGTGGCATTTGGCCTGGAAGTAGGCTGATTGGCACCAGGCGGCATTTGGCCTGGAAGTAGGCTGGATGACTCTGGGTGTCATTTAGCTGGAAATAGGCTAGATAGCACTGGGTATAATTTGGGCTGGAAGTAGGCTGGATGACAATGGGTGTCACTTGGCCTGAAAGTAGGCTGGATTACACTGGGTGTACTTTGGCCTGGAAGTAGGTTGGATGGCACTGAGTATCATTTGGTCTGGAAGTAGGTTGGATGGTATTTCACCTGGAAGTAGGTTGGATGGCACTGGGTGGCATTTCCCCTGAAAGTAGGCTGGATTAAACTGGGTGTCATTTGGCCTGGAAGTAGTCTGGATGGCACTAGGCTTCATTTGGCCTGGAAGTAGGCTAGATTGCACTGGGCTTCATTTGGCCTGGAAGTAGGCTAGGTGGCACTGGGCGTCATTTGGCCTGGAAGTAGGCTAGATGGCACTGGGCTTCATTTGGCCTGGAAGTAGGCTAGATGGCACTGGGCTTCATTTGGCCTGGAAGTAGGCTAGGGGGCACTGGGCGTCATTTGGCCTGGAAGTAGGCTGGATGGTACTTCGTGCCATTGGACCTGGAGGTAGCCTGGATGACTCTGGGTGTAATTTGGCCTGGAAGTAGGCTGGATGACAATGGGTGTCATTTGACCTGGAGGTAGGCTGGATGACTCTGGGTGTCATATGACCTGGAAGTAGGTTAAATTTCACTGGGCGCCATTTGGCCTGGAAGTAGGTATGTAGCATAGGACCGGAGAGTAGGCTGGATTACACTGGGTGTTCTTTGGTCTGGAAGTAGGTTGGATGGCACTGTCATTTGGTCTGGAAGTAGGTTGGATGGCACTGGGTGGCATTTCACCTGGAAGTAGGTTGGATGACACTGGGTGGCATTTTCCCTGGAAGTAGGCTGGATTACACTGGTTGTCATTTGGCCTGGAAGTAGTTTGGATTACACTGGGTGTCATTTGGCCTGGAAGTAGCCTGAATGACACTAGGCTTCATTTGGCCTGGAAGTAGGCTAGATGGCACTGGGCTTCATTTGGCCTGGAAGTAGGCTAGGGGGCACTGGGCGTCATTTGGCCTGGATGTAGGCTGGATGGTACTTCGTGTCATTTGACCTGGAGGTAGGCTGGATGACTCTGGGTGTCATCTGATCTGGAAGTTGGTTAGATTTCACTAGGCGCCATTTGGCCTGGAAGTAGGTATGTAGCATAGGACCTTAAAGTAGGCCGGATGGCACTTGATGTAATTTGGCCTGGAAGTAGGCTGGATGACAATGGGTATCATTTGACCTGGAGGTAGGCTGGCTTACACTGAGTGTACTTTGGCCTGGAAGTAGGTTGGATGGCACCGAGTGTCATTTGGCCTGGAAGTAGTCTGGACTACACTGAGTGTTATTTGGCCTGGAAGTAGGTTTGATGACTCTGGGTGCCATTTAAACTGGAAGAAGTCCTTCTATTTGGGGGGGGGGGGGATTGTGCAGCAAAATCTGGTTAATTTTTAAACTACTGATTTGCAAATTTTACTTACAGTTGGGTTTAGTGTACAAATAAAGATCTGAATGAATTCATAGCTGGACTAAAGTCAAGGTTTTCTATTTGCCTGGAGTTTCTCTTTTACAGCAGAGAGGACAGCCAACGGCGCTGATTAATACCGTCAGCCTCCCAATCCTCCCCCCTCTAATGACAAATTTTATTCCATATAACCTCTAGTTTCCTCCGCACTACATATTGCATAAACACAGACACATTTAGTCCCACGGCCTGGCGTTGGACTCATTTTTTTCTGGAATTGGCGTTGTGACACATTTCTAAAGCCGCTCCCGCAGCCAAGGAGACGGTCGCGGGTCTCATTCATCTCGTCGCTCATGAATAACATGATTGTGGCGTTTGCATTGCGGGGGAAACGCGTGTCACAATTCTGTCACTTCCACGCTGAAAAATAGAAAGGCGTATTTACCGAGAGAAAGAAAACTTTATTTTGCCGGCATAATTTGTTCAGAAGGAAGGCGATGGCCGGCGTCGCCTTCTATCCATTAAGGCCGTTCCAGTAACAATGAGAGAATTGTGGAAGGAAGAAGGCCCAAGGTCAGCCGTGACTCACCACCGTTGATGCACGGTCTCACTCTCCGGCGATGGGAAGCATTCAGATGTATGGGCTTTCAGGGAAAATAAAAATTCTACAACTTCTTTTACCGTGGATGACACCGACATGCTTTATACTTCACCGCATAGGAATATGGTGTGTCAAAAGAATCTTGAATAGATGTCTGCATCTGACAACGGGAAGGACCACGGTGACCCCGAACAAGCACAGCTCAAAGTGTGGCTGTCAAAGGACACATTTAACCCTACTTTACATAATTCCCCATTATACCTCCCAAAATCATTTACTGTAAGACGCTGCTCATCTGCATTTCTGATCTTTTCTCTGGTGTCGTGTCACAGGCCAATCTGCCTCCGCCTAGTTCCAAATATGCAGATCTTATATTGAAAACCCAAACACAAAATCTCCTATAGGCTTTCACATTTTATTATTGTAGCACCCTGGAGTTTAGGCAGGGTTGCTCCTCACAATTTTTCTTACCAGGAGTAGTTTTCCTGGTTGATTGATAGAGATCTATTGATTTCTCCCTAAGTTTGGCCTTGTTGCATTTTTCTCTTCTACCAGTAGGTGGCCGGGTACTTGGTGGTATTAGATATGAGAAGGGCAACCCAAGGTCAGGTTATGGGTACATGGGGTATCTCAGCCAATGGGCAGGGGTTTTCTTGAATTCCTTGGCCTGTTGGGAGAACCTATATATTCGGGTGGAGTCAGATGATCGGTGTTGTGTGCCACCCAGACGGCTGTCTGGGTGGACGTGTGTCATATTGCCTGGGCTGCTAGGCCAGAGATTGGGCCTGTCCCAGGGGCATCTAGCTGCAAGGCTGTCTGAGGGCCTATCCAGAAGCAAGAGAGCAGCGCAGGGTTGGAACTGCGGCTTGCAGTCAAAACCAAAAGTGTCGGTTCTGTTGGCTGGAGAACCTGTCGTGGTCGGAGGTAGAGGGGAAGCTGTCACCAGAAAAGGACTGTCCATCTTATTACCAGGGACCACAGTGAGTAACTGAAGCAAGTACCGGAGGGACGGTGAAGACTCGGGAAAGTACAGTGGGAATCAAGTCAGGCACCCAGCCAACGGAAGTGACGCTTGCAGAGCAGCCTTGTGTGTCAAGCCAGGGACCACGCAGGCCAGCATGGGTGAAGCTTGAGAGGGATCTAGAGTGGCAAATCTAGAAACCCAGCAGAGAAGCGGGGGTGACACGCTTGAGTTAGATACCACCATGAAGATTGAAGGAGCTCAAGGGATTCAGTGGCAGTGAATCAGTGGGCCTCTTGAGAGACCGGAAGATCAGTGTATGGAAGAACTACAAGGAGAAGTTGTAGTGAAGCTTGTTTGGCTGTACTTCTCTTGTGGATCAAAGGAGTGCACTTGTTCTGCACTCCTGTGAACTGTTTTCAGTAGACAGTGGGTGGAAGCCCGCTGTCCGCTGAAGTCAGAGAGCTGGTCCAGCCTCGGGCAAGATTGTGACAATGAACTTCGGGATCTGCCCACATGCCTGGACCGGCACTCGAGTCTGAGCCAGCCGCTCCCACCCCCTCCACAGCCCAGTGCTCCAGTGAGCGTGGGGGAGGGGGGGAGCAGAGCAGAGAGTTGCTGATTGAAAGGAAGCTGCGAGAAGAGAAGACTCCTGACTGGCCGCCGATGAGGAGGGAGGAAACGGAAGCTGCCGTGATGACCTGGAGAACAAAAGGCCGCAGGTGAACAGGAGGTCACTGTGCAGGGGAAGCTTCCAGCGATGGGGTAAGTACTACTGACCAACTGACCCATGGGGGGGATACCGTTTGTCCCCCCCCCCAAAAAAAATAAGAAATTCCACTGGCTGCCACTGCATCTGGGCTTTGGATGGAGACTACAAGGGGCCATTTCAAGGTGATGATGACTTTGACCCTTTTTATCAGTAGGCCTCCTACATTGTCAACTGGGCTTTGAATAGAAACTACAAATGGCCATTTCAAGGTGACAGCACCTTTGACCCTCTTTCTCAGTAGGCCTTTTACATTGTCAACTGGACTTTTGATGGAGACTACACGTGGCCCTTTCAATGTAACAACACCTTTGATACTCTTCCTCAGTATGCCTTCTACATTGTCAACTGGACTTTTGATGAAGACTACAAGTGGCCCCTTTCAAGGTGACAACACCTTTGACACGCTTCCTCAGTAGGCCTCCTACATCATCAACTGGATTTTGGATGGAGACTACAAGGGGCCATTTCAAGATGACAACACCTTTGACCCTCTTTGCCAGTAAGCCTCCTACTAGGCTTCGAATGGAGACTAGAAGTGGCCATTTCTACCCACATGCAGGCGCGTTCCAAAGTTCTCACCATCTGGGAAATGCCGCATTTATATGTAGCAACAAGGCAACTCCGAGCTTTCTACCACCTTGCAAACTTCTTGGGATTTCCAAGACCAACTGAGCACAAGGGGCCCTTTCAAGGTGACAACACCTTTGACACGCTTCCTCAGTATGCCTCCTACATCGTCAACTGGGTTTTGGATGGAGACTACAAGTTGCCATTTCAAAATGACAACACCTTGGACCCTCTTTGCCAGTAAGCCTCCTACTAGGCTTCGAATGGAGACCAGAAGTGGCCATTTCTACCCACATGCAGGCGCTTTCCAAAGTTCTCACCATCTGGGAAATGACACATTTATATGGAGCAACACCGTAACCCCCGAGGTTTCTACCACCTTTGCGAACTTCTTGGGATTTCCAAGACCAACTGAGCACTGATCCTGAGAAATCACTAACATGGTCTGTTTTCCTGAGATTTGACTGCATTGTGCAAAAAATATATATAAAAAAATGAAGCCACGTCCTTTCCAGTGGTTACACCGCAGTCATATGAGAAGCCTTGCACCTGACAAAGCTCGGAAAACCACCGTAAGATTCCACTGGCAGTAAAATGTACATAGAAGAGACTTTTTTTTTGCTTTACATCTATAACAAAGTGACACGGGAAGATGGCTCAACAAGAACCCCTGGAATACCAATATGATTGTTAAGTCAGCGGAACAACAAGTCAGCCATCTCCCTCCGCCAGGGCCGCAGAAAACTGATTTATCAATTTCACGTATGAAAAATGAAGGAGAAGGGGGGGAAAGATTGAAAGAGTTATTATCTCCGGAGATCTAGACTCGATACCCTTCATGAAAAGCAGGCACAAGCAGCGAGGAGAGCCCAAGAATCTGTAAGTAACGTGACTTTGTGCCGCAGGGCACTCTGGCAGAGCGCGGGGCGAACAGATGCTCGGATAAAGACCCTCTTCGCAACGGGGGGCCGGGGAAACGGAGACATTTGAGTTCCATTAAACCCTTGCTGCTTTCGCTCCGTATGAAATGCATCATCGGGATGTTCAATTCACCCCCTTACGTGCCTGGATTACCTGCATTGCAGTTGTGCAGGCACGAATCGGGCCTCTTGTTGGAATAGGTCTGACAATCTTCCCCTCCACCTGACTGCAAGTCACAGAACGCTGGGGGGATGAGAGAGAGAGAGAGCGAGAGGAGGAAATCCTTCTCAGAAAATCCAGAAACGACTGCAGCCATGTGAACATCTGCTCGCTGGAGGAAGATGACACGTCCCGAAAAGCTTTTTCTAATTAATCGCCTGAAAAATGATTGCCAGTGACGTGAAGGAGCTCAACGTAGCAGAGTATCGCCACTAAAGAAGCAAGGAAAGAATAACTGTCAACGGTAAACCAAAGGGGACCTTGTCAGCATGGCTGTTCACTGGTATGGCTGAGGCTTCTATTTAAAGCTGGAAGCTGTGCCAGTTCCTGGGCCGAACCATGCACAGGGATGTGCTCTATACCCTGGGTAGGGTTGCCACCTGTCCGGGTTTGACACAGACAGTTCGGGTTTTGACACATGCGTCCGGGGTTCAGTCCACCTGAAACCTGGACACGCATACCTCCAGGCCAACTGATCTAATGGTGGTCTCTATAGGGAGCCCTGCTATTATGGTTGGGGTCACGCTGACCCCTGTATCACAAGGGGGGCACTGACCCCTATACTATGATGGGAGGTGACACTATCCTCTGTATTGTGAAGAAGGAGATGACACCGACCTCTGTATTATGAAGAAGGGGGTGGCACAGACCCCTGTTTCACAAGGGGAGGACTAACCCCTGTACTATGATGGGGGGGTGACACTATCCTCTGTATTATGAAGAGGGGGTGACACTATCCTCTGTATTATGAAGAGGGGGTGACACTATCCTCTGTATTATGAAGAGGGGGTGACACTATCCTCTGTATTATGAAGAGGGGGTGACACTATCCTCTGTATTATGAAGAGGGGGTGACACTATCCTCTGTATTATGAAGAGGGGGTGACACTATCCTCTGTATTATGAAGAGGGGGTGACACTATCCTCTGTATTATGAAGAGGGGGTGAGATTATCCTCTGTATTATGAAGAGGGGGTGACACTATCCTCTGTATTATGAAGAGGGGGTGACACTATCCTCTATATTATGAAGAGGGGGTGACACTATCCTCTGTATTATGAAGAGGGGGTGACACTATCCTCTGTATTATGAAGGGGGGTGACACTATCCTCTGTATTATGAAGGGGGGTGGCACTATCCTCTGTATTATGAAGGGGGGTGACAATATCCTCTGTATTATGAAGAGGGGGTGACAATATCCTCTGTATTATGAAGAGGGGTGACACTGTCCTCTGTATTATTAAGAGGGGGTGACACTGGCCTATATATTATGAAGGAGGGGGGTGACACCAAGGGTTGCCATCTGACCTAGATTCACCTGGACAGTCCGGGTTTTGAGTCATATTCTCGGGTCTTAGGCTGTCTGAAGCCCGGACACCTTATTCAGACCAGACTGTGGCATCCCAAGTGACACATCCATTGCCATCTGTTAACGTAGTTTGGCCACACCCACCGTTTTCCACATTACTACTCTCCATGGTGCAGCCAAAAGGTGTCCCAGGTCTGTTACAATTCTACTACAACAAAAATGTTGCCATGTGCCGCTAAAGTGTTCGGGTTTGGCCTGAAAAAAAGGTGGCAACCCTAACCCTGGGACTAGCCCTGAGATTAGTCTTCTGTATTCTGAAAAAGACCTGGTTGATCCTGCTGCTCTCTATCTCCCCCTTCTGTCCATGCACCCCAATTGCAGTTGGAGATTTGGCACAGTGATGTTGGCAGCTCTGCACATGCTCAGTTTCCAGCGAGTTTCTATGCTGAGCATTTCCTCCCCATCACATCTGAGAAGCCCACGTGACTATAGAATTACCCATGTCGGCGTATACACAGTGGTAAATGACCACGCTCCAATCCCCGGCGCTGTGCCTCAGAAAAGGAAAGCGCGGGCCGGAAAATTGAAGTCCAGCAGCCTCAGATACATGTGACCGGCAGCAGAGGACTAGAAGCTCCTCCTGCTCATGTTTCCCTGCAGACAGGCTGGGAGAGAGCCGTGACAGCCAATCATGGCGGTGACATAATCAAAACCCCCGCCCTGCTTCCGGCATCCTAAACCTCTTAAAGGGCCGGGAGGCGCCGGCGCCAAGAGTTTAAAATAATTACAGAGCCATCAGCCACATACAGAAATAGAAGGGAGAATGTACATTAAACAGTGTGTGTTTAGTATCCTAAGTAGCAGTCCGTCTGTCTGTTTGAAGAAGCCCTGGAAGGCACATGTGGTCCTCTTTGACCAAACTACAGAAGCCAATGATCTAACTGGAACCAGGAACAGACAAAGACCTTAAAGAACAACCTCAAATGTTAGTGCCTTATAAAAGTTTCTCCAACCCCCCCCCCCCCCCTCCAGTGTAGGCCACATACCTGAATACTTACCTTCGGGCCACCTCTAGAGATCTCTGCCTTGCTTTTCTACTCAGCGCCACACAGCCTTTGTACAAGAAATGTGTTCAGCTAGGTCACGTGACTACCATGTACACCACACACTTTAATATTTCCTATAGTTGCGGTCACATCCTTCTGGCTGGGGCTGCCATAAGTAAGAACCAGACATAGGAAAGAATAGGGTTAACTGCACATATGGAGGCTGTGCCAGGTCAGGCAGGGCCAAGCGGTGAAGGCCCCTCAAGCAGGGATGTAGTATTCGGGTACGTGGCTTACACTTGGGAGGGAGGGGAACCTTTAAAGAAAAACTTCAGAAAAAAGTATGTTTTTTTTTGTTGTTTTTTTACATGTGTAAACTAAACGCAGAGTATTCTGTTTTTCATATGTTGACCAAGCTACTACAGTTGTTGGATCTGGGACACTGTGACAGGAGTCACTTTGTGTGGGGGACCCGTGGAACCAAGAATCCCCTGGAGAGGTTGGGAAACCATTGTTTCAGCTCCCCATGCACCTCCTATGTCTAAGTCACCCGTGTGTCTATTAGGGGCACAGGGTGACTGAGAAAATGATGGACAGCTACTTAATGGAACAGTAATATTTATACACAATATCTCCCAGGAAGTATACAAAGACTATTCCTGATTTATTGGATTCTGGACTATACATGTTAATTGAAAGAGCTGATCACATTGGCCTCTGTACAATGTAGGAGATGGATAGTCTGCTACTGGTGGTCTCCTGCTATTGTGCGAGGGTGTTCTGTGTTTATACTTATGATAACGTGTATTGTAGTTTGTGAGCTAGGAGACGGAAAGTCTGACATGGAAAGGTCATACCTCCTTAGTCACCCAGGTAGCTAATTAATGTCATGTTTATAGCATATGTCTGTTGTAATTATATTCCTGTGTGCAGTTTGTATTGCTAGGGTAATCTAATCAGGAAGGGGGGGAATGTCCTTCTCAAGTGTATAAAATCCTGTATACTTGTTCAAATAGACAGCTGTTATTCTGGTTTACTCCAAAACTGATATTGCCTCGTTATTAGAGTAACTATAGCCAGACTTGCGGGTCTTGTGTTCCAGAACTTGGGAAGCAGCTTCTTGGCGGAGATACCAAACAGGGTGTCTGGAATTCGTCAGAGACACTCTCTTGCATCTGATGAATAATGCAAAAGGGAAAAGCCCTGGAAGTTGCACATCTCTGCATAACCTCATAAGAAGGTGTATGACAGCCTCAAGCCCAGGCTCCAACCAGGCCATGCCCTTAACGTGTTTCACTTTGCCCATGGAGGCTAGCTATGAAACACATTGGGGATGTGGCCTGATTGGAGCCCGGGCAAGTTGGAGCCTGGGCTTAAGCTCTCATAGACCTTCTGACTGGGTTTTTTTTTTTTTTTTTTTTTTTTTTTGAGATGTGCAATTTCCAGGACTTTTCCATTAGATGTCTACAGCTGGGACAAGCTCTGTCCTGGTCTGCATTCCAAGCGCTGCTACATAAGAGAACCCAGTGGAGCCTTGAGCGGTACCTGTGAATTTAGTTTGGGTCTCTCTCTCTTGCATATCACTAATAGCAGGTAACCAACTAATACCCAAGGTTGGGAAAGACCAGAGCCCACACGTCCATGGGCGTCCGCAGGTAGGGGCAAGGGGGGGGTCAAGTGCCCCCCCCTGGAATCAGGTATGAGATCTTAAATTCAACACAGTTCCATCGCTATCGGGGTGCAGGCAGCCCACATACGTGTGCAATCCGCCAGTGGGGTGACACCATCAAGGTTCTGCCAAGCCCCCCTATCAGTGTAATGTGACTGAGGGCCCTTTTCTGTGCTCAGTCCAGCAGAGAACTCGCAGGGGTGCTATCAGGTTTCCCCCGGTCACCCCCTCCTTTCTCCTGTCAGGGAGAAGAGACGACGGCTCTCACCAGGTTCCTCACCCAGCTTCCTGCCCGCTCCATTCCTTCCCTATTAGCCATAACTGAGGGCCAATCAAAGGAGACTAGGAGAGGAGAGAATCATGGGACATGTAGTCCCAAAGATTGGCACCCCATTTTCCACAGGGAGGAGGATACAGCTCGATCAAGAGAGAGATTGACAGACTGTAGCCTGGGAAAAAAACTGAGGGAGAGAGTGCTACAGGAAAAACAACAAGGAGTGTGCTGGGCAGAAGCCAGAGAGAGAGAGAGTCACGCTGCCCAGTGCCACCAGAGAGAGAACTACACTGCCCCATGCCACCAGAGAGAGCCACGCTGCCCAGTGCCACCAGAGAGAGAACTACACTGCCCCATGCCACCAGAGAGAGCCATGCTGTCCAGCACCACCAGAGAGAGCCATGCTGCCCAGCACCACCAGAGAGAGAAAGACTGAGTCACTGCCAGGGTACAGACATGCTACACTACTGACCAGAGTCGCCCCTGGGGCGAGTGATCGATCGTCCAGCCGGAGGGAACACTGGTGTTGTTTCGCTGGATCTGGTAAGAGGTAAGGTAAGGGATTGCACTAAGTCCGCAGTCTCTGACCATAATAATGTGATAATGACATTGTCGAAAAAGGGGCGGCGCATGGGTGACCCTAAAATTATGCCCCCCCCCCCTTGAAAAAAGTTCTGCGGACGCCTATGCATACGTCCCCTGAGCTTGGAATGTATGTGAATAATAGAGAGGCTTAGATTTACAGTGCCACGTTACATACTACTTAAAGTGGAGGGCCACCCTGAAAACAAAAAAAATATTAAAAATTACAAAAAAATATAAAAAAAAAAAAAAATGAAAAAAATTTTTTTTTTTACTTACCAGAAATGCCTGTTGCTAGGCACTTTCTCCTAATCTTCCTCTTCCTCCTCCGCGGAGATCTTCTGTCTTCTGTCTTAGTCGCGGCGTCTTCTGGGTAATGGGTCGCGCTGTGTTCTGGGAACTGTGTGTTCCAGAACACAGCGCGTCCCATTCAGAAAGCGCTGCGGGACTCGCGCATGCGCAGTAGCTGCGGGACTCGCGCATGCGCAGTAGGAAACGGGCAGTGAAGCCGTAAGACTCCACTGCCTGTTTCCCTTACAAGGAATGGCAGCACCGGGACCCGAGAGCCGAGGGACGGGTCGGCCTCGGGCGGCCGACATCGCGGGCACCCTGGACAGGTGAGTGTGTTGATTAAGTCAGCAGCTGCAGTGTTTGCAGCTGCCGACTTTTTTTTTTTTTTTTTTTTTTTGTATAACCGGCCCTCCTCTTCAATGCCTATAGGTTTGCTCTTAGGGATCACTCTGAGATGGAAAATTAAAGTCTCCTAGTTCCCACCCAGGCTGGTGAATCCTAAAATTTGTATCCCTATTCCGAGCATACTGATGGATTTAAATCACTGGTTCTCCTTCAATCCATTTGAATTCGGCATGCACCAAGATGAAGGTGGGGCAGGCCACTGCAAATAATACCCTGCTGAGGTCAAGTCTTTACCTCAGCGCCAGAGAGATGCCATCATCCAAGACCGTGATTTTCATCCTTATTGAGACCAGGGCCTAGTAAACTCTTTTAAAACCTTTCATGCCTCAACAATAAAAAAAAAAAAGAAAAAAACATTTATACTAACACAATAAAAGAATGGAAAATATGTATTGAAAAGCTGAAAGGCTCTGGATGGGGCTGGAAGTCACTGTGGGAGAATGAGGGATCTGAAGGGAGTTGGGGGACTTTTCAGCAGACTTATTGGCACTGTAGGTGATTCTTGAGGAAAGCTGGAGGCAACTGTGGGGGGCTGTGGGTCTCTTTGGGAGGCTGGGGGCTTTCCAGGAGCACTGAAATAGACTAGACTGCACTGCAGGGACTGTTGGAAGTTAGGGACACTATGGAGAAGCTCTGCAGCAAGCTAGGGGGGCACTGTGGGAGCTAGGGGGGGGGGGGGGGAACTGTGGAAGGTTAAGCATTGCAATGGACCACTATGGAAGGTCGGGTGGTACAATGGGAGTTGGGAGGAACTGGAGGAGGTTATGGGATCCACAAAGGGGTGGAGGCCTGGCAATTGCCCAATGGTTGAACACCAGTGCTAGGGCACAGAGAGAAGTTCCAGTGCAATAAATGCAATACTGGTTTAGCTGCAGATAGCAGAGAATGTTATTTTACGGCAATCGCCCCCTGTTCTCCCATTTTAGCAGCCACTGGGGGCACGTCCACTGCAAGCCTTATATAAAACATTCCGGGTACAGGATTTACATAAAACAATGCTTAAGACAAGAGTCTCCAATCTTTCTAAACAAAGGGTTTGTTTATGTTCAGACTTTTCGGATGGGGGGGCTATAGGAGAAAACGCCCCAGCATCGGTCAGAAGAATAGTGCCCCATCGTTAGTGTCAGTGGGAGGAATAGTGTGGGAGGAAGAGTGCCCTGTTGGTGTAAATAGGAGAAATAGTGCCCCATCGTTGGTGTCAGTGGAAGGCATAGTGCTCTATCATTGGTATCAGTGGTAGGAATGGTGCCTCATTGTTGGCATCGGTGGCAGGAATGGTGCCTCATTGTTGGTATCAGTGGGAGGACTAGTGCCTCATTGTTGGCATCAGTGGTAGGAATGGTGCCTCATTGTTGGTATCAGTGGGAGGACTAGTGCCTCATTGTTGGCATCAGTGGTAGGAATGGTGCCTCATTGTTGGTATCAGTGGGAGGACTAGTGCCTCATTGTTGGCATCAGTGGTAGGAATGGTGCCTCATTGTTGGTATCAGTGGGAGGACTAGTGCCTCATTGTTGGCATCAGTGGTAGGAATGGTGCCTCATTGTTGGTATCAGTGGGAGGACTAGTGCCTCATTGTTGGCATCAGTGGTAGGAATGGTGCCTCATTGTTGGTATCAGTGGGAGGACTAGTGCCTCATTGTTGGCATCAGTGGTAGGAATGGTGCCTCATTGTTGGTATCAGTGGTAGGAATGGTGCCTCATTGTTGGTATCAGTGGTAGGAATGGTGCCTCATTGTTGGTATCAGTGGTAGGAATGGTGCCTCATTGTTGGTATCAGTGGGAGGACTAGTGCCTCATTGTTGGCATCAGTGGTAGGAATGGTGCCTCATTGTTGGTATCAGTGGGAGGACTAGTGCCTCATTGTTGGCATCAGTGGTAGGAATGGTGCCTCATTGTTGGTATCAGTGGGAGGACTAGTGCCTCATTGTTGGCATCAGTGGTAGGAATGGTGCCTCATTGTTGGTATCAGTGGGAGGACTAGTGCCTCATTGTTGGCATCAGTGGTAGGAATGGTGCCTCATTGTTGGTATCAGTGGTAGGAATGGTGCCTCATTGTTGGTATCAGTGGTAGGAATGGTGCCTCATTGTTGGTATCAGTGGTAGGAATGGTGCCTCATTGTTGGTATCAGTGGTAGGAATGGTGCCTCATTGTTGGTATCAGTGGTAGGAATGGTGCCTCATTGTTGGTATCAGTGGTAGGAATGGTGCCTCATTGTTGGTATCAGTGGTAGGAATGGTGCCTCATTGTTGGTATCAGTGGTAGGAATGGTGCCTCATTGTTGGTATCAGTGGTAGGAATGGTGCCTCATTGTTGGTATCAGTGGTAGGAATGGTGCCTCAATGTTGGTGTCAGTGGTAGGAATGGTGCCTCATTTTTGGTATCAGTGGGAGGACTAGTGCCCCATCATTTGTTGGTGTCAGTGGGGGAATTTATGCGCCATCATTTGTATCAGTGGTAGGAACAAGGCAAGCAAAGGTTCTTCAGACTTTAAGGGGGCTGGGCTGTGACTATTGGGAGCAGATAATGCCCTTAAGTCCGTGGGAGAAATGGTGCCCCAGGGGCAAGCAAGGGGCCACATCCAGCCCGTGCGGACACTGCTGCCCTACAACCTCACACTCCTTTACTTTGCAGTCCGAGTCTTTTCTGCACTTGGCACAGTGTTTCCCTCAAATGAACTTTTCTGATTTCTAAATTGCATGTGATTTGTAAGTTGTATTTGCAAACGTTCCTCTATTTTATGTGTTGGATAATGACTTAAATTTGTACATTTCACATTGCATTTAAAACTGCCAGGTTTTCAGCTTGCTTGGATTTTTATGAATGTCTCCCAATATAAACCAATATTATGAGTGTAGGAGCCCACTCAGCACTTTGTAGATGGAATTTAAAGAACATCGGCTAAGAAAAAACCCATCAGTAAACTCACATAAGTCCAAGGTCCATTTGGTGTCATTTTGAGCTCTTTACCCCCCCCCCCCCCCCCATAGTGCACAATGTCACTCGCCTGGGCCCTCCAATACAAAAATAAAAAATGAAGAGGTACTAAAAAAAAAAATAATTAAAGTATATATATATA